>NW_006408556.1:11534545-11558648 GCF_000296735.1 Chrysochloris asiatica
CAGTCGCTGGAGAAGGATTTCATGCTTGGTAAGATGGAGGGTCGGAGAAAAAGAGGAAGACCCCCAACGAGATGGATCGGTCAGGTGGCATCATGGACTCAAGTGTGGCAGCAGTAGTGAGGTTGGCCCAGGATCGGACATTGTTTCGTTCTGCTGTGGATGGGGTCACTATGAGTCAGTTCCAACTTGATGGCACCTGACAACACCACCACCACCATGGACACACATTCCATTAAGTTTTTGGTGTTTTTTTTAAACAAAAAACATACATGTACTAAATCTCCCATTATTTAATGCGGTGCCAAGGCTTCTTCTCGGAGTATGGGTCTGCTGGCTGAAGTTTCACATCATCCATCATGCATGAACAACATCCATAATGCAAAGACTATGATTTCCCCATTTCCTTTCCTTTAAATTGGAGTGAAATTTTAAAGGTAGTTGCTAAAGCAATCTGAGTGCAGAATCCTTTGAGAGTTTTTACAAGCAGTTTTCTAATCTTTTACAGTTGTTTCACCCACACCTCATCTTCCAGAAATCTGTTTTCATGACTCACCTTTATGGAGCCTTTTGTCTTTCCCTTTTATAATCTTCAGCATTTACTTTTGCATTCACCATTCATTCATTTTTTCATCACTATGCATACATTCATCATCTTCTACTCTGTCTCAGGTCAACAATGAGTCTGCTGTGATCTCTGCTCTGGAGTTCAGACTAGAGGGAAAGATACAGGTAACCAAACAAGAGCATCTCATTCGTATCTGCTCCATCAAACACCTTCACATCTCAGCCCTGTCGTGTGTCTTCCTGAAGCCTCCAATGTCAGTTGTATAGAAACATCTCTCTTTTCACTGTGAAGTTTGACACTTGTATTTCATCGGTTCATGTCACACTTAATTAAATCACACAACTACCATAACAAGTAGAATTAGCTTAGACAGATGTGAGAACAAACACAACCGCCTCTGGTAATTCAGTAGGTGAACTCAGAAGTGAGGGTGAACTAGAAAGTAGGTGACCAATTTTACAAGGGTTCAGCAGATCAAGGCATTGATGAGGGGGTAAAGAGCTGGCCTTAGTCCAGTGATTTGGACTTAAATAGAGGTTAGTTAAGAGAAGAGGAAGACATTGGTCTTTCAGCAGTAGAATTCTCACCTTCCCTAAGACACTAGAGTTCGATTCCCAGCCAGTGAACTGCATGTGCACCCACCATTCGTCTGTCAATGAAGGCTTTCATGTTAACTCCACTTGCACAAACAGGCTTTGCAAAGCTTCCAGACCAGAGACTAAAAAGAAAAGTCTGGCAAATGACTTCTGAAAATCAGCCAATAAAGATTCGTTAGATCACAGTGGTTCAATCTGCAACCCATCATAGGGACGGTGCAGGGCAGTATTTTATTATGCATGGGAGAGGGACAACTTCATAGCATCTAAGAACAGCAACAGTTCAGAGTAGGATTCTACTGTAACCAATTGCAGAGTGAGAGTTATTTTAGTGAAAGCATATATAAGGTAATAGTATCAGGACTTGTCAAGAAAGCGTGTTTATCAGAGAAAGGGAAGCTTGAGTTAGTCTTAAAATATGCACTTAAGTTTGGAAGACAAGAAAAAGGGATGAGGAGGAGAGTCTAAGCTTAGGCAAGAGGTCATACGAGTATAAATGCACTGAAAGTGCAAAGACATGAGGAAGGAGTGCATAGATATCACCCACACACAAGCACATGTGTTCCAGAACACATGTACAAAAATATTCACTGTGGTCCTGCTTGAACAGAAAAAACAAACAAAAGCTGAATGCAGCAGCCAGAGAATGTCTTTTAAAAGTGAGGCATAATGACTCACTGGAATATCATAAAATAGTGAAAATGATAGTTGTTGTTGTTACATGCTATCAAGTCATTTCCAACTCACAGTGACCCTGTATAGGGTTTCCCAGAGTGGCTGGTGAGTTTGAACCACCAACCTTACAGTTTAAGCAGACCTTGTGATTCAGTGCTTATCCTACAGCACCACATCACAATATCATGGATGAATTTTAGGAATATGAAGTTGATTTGGTAGCATAGTGGTTACGAATCAGGTTGCAAATCTCAAGGTCAGCAGTTCAAAACTACCAGCTGTTCTGAAGGAGAAAGATGAGGCTTTCTGCTCCTGTAAAGATTTACAGGGTCGCTATGAGTTGTAACTGACTCCACAGCACATACCCAAAGTTGATCAAGAAAACAGCAGAACATATACAGTGTAAGTCCACTAATAAATAGTTTTAAAAACATGCAAAACTGAATGGAATTTTTTGTTGTGGATACAACCAAACTGGTAAATGGCGAGGAGGCCAGAGAGGATGAAGGTAAAAATTAGGTGATACAGATGAGCTCAGAGAGACAAAGACAGGGAGAGGATTAGGATCTCGTTGGACAGCATGGGACCATGGGGTTTTGCTTCAACTAGAATGGGGAGCCATTGCAGGGGTATGCACATAACAGTGATCTGATCCAACGTAAGTTTTTAAAGTTTGTATTTGTATGTGTTTACGAGGGTAAGACAACAACTATTGCTTCATGTCCAGCTGATGTGAAGTGAGGGGAATTCACAAAAATGCCCAAGCTTACAGATAGTACCCATTTAACCTAGCTTTGATGGCTGGATGATAAGAACTTGATTAGAGGAAGATAAAAAAAAATGATAAGGAAACAAGTAAATTGGTATAATTTGATTAACTTGACCTATACTTATGGATGTATTGTTGTTGTTAGGTGCCATCAAGTTGGTACCGACCCATAGCGACCTGATGCACAGCAAAACGAAATAATGCCCAATCCTGGGCCAACCTTATTATTGTTGCCATGCTTGAGCCCATTGATGCTGCCACTTTGCCAATCCATCTTGCTGGGGTCTCCCTCTTTTTCTCTGACCCTCCACCCTACCAAACATGATATCCTTCTCCAGCAACTGGTCCCTCCTGACAATATGTCCGAAATATGAGAGGCGAAGTTTGGCCATCCTAGCCTCCAAGGAGCACTCTGGCTGCACTTCTTGCAACACAAATCTGTTGGTTCTTTTGGCAGTCCATGGTACTTTCAATATTCTCCTCCAACACCATAACTCAAATGCATCAATTCTTCTACAGTCTTCCTTATTCACTGTCCAGCTTTTGCATGCCTATGAAGTTATTGAAAATACTTATGGATGTAGTAGTTCAAAATACCAACTTAGAGGAAAGGAGTCTTCACATCAAGGATCAAACCTATCCCCTCTGTACACAGGGTTGGTAGTGACAGGCAACTTGGACATTGTCTAGCTAAAATGAGGGGGCTATAAAGGCATGAAGTGACTGGCTTACAGGTTTCCAAGAGAGAATTTAGTTTCAGAGCATGAGGGGGAAGATAGAGTCCCCACTGAATAGTTTTCATCTTGTCTAGACGGGTCTGGTGAAAGGAGATGGGGATAAGATTCTTATGCTTTGATAGTGAGTAATTATTATCACAACTAATTGTGATCATCACAACTGTAAAGGTAGAAGCTTTGTAACAGAAGGGGGGCAGAGTAGTTAATCTTACAGTCCAGGAACGGAGGACCCTTAGACCATCAAGGGAGAAGAGCACAAGAGGAATGTGGGACGCTATCCAGAGAAGCAGCAACAACAAAGATGGAGACAGAGATGATGAATGGAGAAAGGGAGCAGCTGAAGACTCTAGATTCATGGGAAGAGAGGAGCTATGTGCTGGCAGCCAACAGGCAGTCTTGCAGAATGTGCCCTTTTATTGTTTAAATGATTATATATTCCTGCGTGTTTTTGTGTACATCCAAAAGGAAAAACAAAAACAAGAAATAGATTAAATACTGTAGAATTATGATGCATGGATGAGATTGCAATCATTGCAATGAGATGATGTTCTCCCATGTAAACTATCACTCAATTCGCAATAAAAACTTATTTGAAAAAAAAAAGTATTGCTTCAAAATCATAGAAATCACTAAAAAATATATCAAAATGTGAAGCTATGGTTTCTTGACATGTCCTCCACCTAGGTCAATATACTCCTGAAGATGATGTTGTCATTTCCCTAGCTCTTCCCTGAAGAGTAATTCTGTAGTCTTCTATTTACACCATATCAAAATGTTTCGCACCCTCAAGGCACTCAAATAGTGTTCCTCTTAAATGTTCTTTGAGTTTGAGGACCAGAAAGAAGTCTGAGAGGGTAAGATCAAACCTATAGGGTGGGTGGAGAAAGGTTTCCCAATTAAATTCTAGCAGGACAGCCCTTGCTACCCTTAAAGAATGAGCAAATACATGTTGTGATGGGAGAAAAGTCATCAGGGCAACTTTCCTGGCATTTTTCTCACAAATGCAGTTTTCTGTTTTCTTAAGACATCTTCCTAATAAGCCCTTGGAGGTCCCCCAAAACAGCCACCATAACCTTTTGAGCTGACCTCTCTGCCTTGAATTTCACTGGCCCTCAGAAGTCATTGTTTTGATTGGACCTTGCTGTCTGGTCATACTGGTAATCCAAGACTCGTGCCTGATTATGACTTGTTCCATCAAATCATCTTCATTAGCTTTGATCTTGCTTAAAGGCTGATGGAAAGTCCAGCTCCTTGAGCTACCTGACCTTCACTCAGTGCTTCTGGCACCCTTTAAGCCAAACGCTTGTTGAGGCCAAGGTGTTGGCTTAAAATTGGAAAAGCCAAACCAGTGAGACCCCCAGCTCCCGAAGCTCTCATATCAACAGTCACTCTGCAGTCTTCCTCCGCCTGTGCTGGATTTCAGCCACAGGTTCTTCATCCATCCAGGTTGATGGTCTTCTCACTCTTGGATCATCTTTGAGGTTTTCCTAACACTCCTTCAAACTCTTGATTCACTGTTGTTTTAGGTGGGGCAGAATTCCTGTAAACCTGCTGCAAAGTTTCAATGATTTGGGAAAATGTCCACTTGAGTTTTATTCAAATTTTTATATTAATCCTGACCTCAAAATAATGTTTTCCCAGGGCACCCTAACAACATTAAGTGTCTTACTTAGGGAACATGTCTGCAGTCATCCACCTGTCCCAGAGACATATTAAGCACATCTTGTTTAGAATAACCCTGTGCATGTATGAACTGGAGCCCTAGTAGCAATACTTTATGAGTTTTGTTGTTGTTGTTCAGTGCCATAGAGTTGGTTCTGACTCATAACAACCCTGTGCAGGGTTTCTGAGAAGTGACTGGTGGGTTTGATCAGCAGTCTAGTACTTATTCTGCAGCATCACACAAGGACTCCCTTTTTTTTTTTAGTTACCCTCATTTAAATTATGTACAGATACTATGGAATTAATATATTCTCTACATGACAGAACATACGCAAACATGTAGACATCTCACCACTCTATCACAAGGGAGTCTTGACGTGGTGATATGGATTAATGCGCTGAACTGCAAAACTGCTTTGAACCACAAGGTCAGTGGTTCAAATTCACAAGTTGTTCCTCGAAAACCCTTTACAGGATCACTATGGATTGGAACTGACTTGATGGCACTTAGCAACAACAATATTACAAGCCATAAAATACACTCATGATAAAGTTCTTTGTTAATGACCAAAACAACAACAAAAACACTAACCCATTGCCACCTAATCAATTCTGACCCATGGTGACCCCATGTGTGCCAGAGTAGAACTGCTTCACGGTTTTATTGGGGGGAGTCCAGGTGTGGTGTGCTGGACTGCAAGATTGGTTTGAGCTGCAAGATCAGAGGTTCAAGCTCACCAGCCGCTCCTCAAAAACCCTATACAGGGTCACTATGGGTCAGAACTGACTTGACAGTACTTAACAACATCAACCTCACAGAAGTAGATCAGCAAGTTTTGTGTTTCCCGCCCCCACCCCCTGGCTCCACTGAGTAGATTTGAACCACATATCTTTTGGTTAACAGCCAAAAGCAAACTATTTGTGTCACCTAGGATAGGTCGCCAATGATGTTTTTATCCATCTTGTTGCTGTGTGCCATCAAAGTTTCAACTCATAGGGACCCTGTATAAGGTTTCCAAAACTATAAATCTTTATGGGGAAATCTTTATGACAGCAGAAAGCTGCATCTTTCTCCTGTGAAACAGCTGGTGGATTCGAACTGCTGTTCTTGTGGTTAGTATAGCTCA
Source organism: Chrysochloris asiatica (assembly GCF_000296735.1). Taxonomy (NCBI): domain Eukaryota; kingdom Metazoa; phylum Chordata; class Mammalia; order Afrosoricida; family Chrysochloridae; genus Chrysochloris; species Chrysochloris asiatica. Next base: position 11,540,677 of record NW_006408556.1, read on the forward strand.
ACACATAACCCACTACACTTCCAGGACTCACTGTTACGTTGTCATTAAGTGTTGTCGAGTTGATTCTGCCTCATAACAACCCTAGATAGAGTTTCCAAGGAGTGGCTGGTGGCTTTGAACTGCTAACCTTGTGGTTGGTAATCCAGGACTTATCCTACAGCATTGTTAATGATTGTTGTTGTTGTTAGGTGCCGTGGAATCATTTCTGACTCATAGCTACCCTATGAAACACAGCCCAATCCTGCACATCTTCACAATCGCTGCTACGCTCAGCCCATTGCTGCTGATACTGTGCCAATCCATCTCATTGGGGGTCTCACTCTTTTTCACTGACCCTCCACTTTTCCAAGCATGATGTCTTTCTCCAGGGACTGGTCTCTCCTGATAATATGTCTGAAGTATGAGAGACCAAGTTTAGTCATCTTGGCTTCTAAGGAGCATTCTGGTTGTACTTCTTCCAACACAGATTTGTTAATGATAGTGGATATAACTTCCTATTTCAGATAGCCTTCTTGAAGATTTTGAAATGTGGAGGGCTGCCTCATCACTATTGTTTTAATGTCATCATGAGATTGACCGAAAGCTGGTCTTAGGAGGAGGAAGATGTCAGCTTGGCCATTTCTTGGTGTCCACTCAGGCTTGCATTATGAGTATTATATTTCATCCATGATTTCTATACAGGGATTTTTAAAAGCTGCTTGCTTTTTTATCAGGGGGAGTTTAGTTAACAGTTGATAATGGAATGTGCAAATCCTCATCACAGACCCCTATAATGGCAATTCATACAGCTATAAACAAATGCATTAGACCCCCTTCACACTCCACTTTCATCTTCGTCTCTGAGGGATCCATGGAATACAATGTGAAATCTCCTGAACAGGGCTTTCTGAGACCCTTATGGGTCTGGAGGAGGAAGTTACTTGAAGATAGTGCCTGGATCAAAGCAGTTAAAGCAGGGAGGGTATAGAGCTGTGCTCTGAGGCACTGGTGGTTGGGTGGTAGAATTCTACCTTCCATGTCGGAGGCCCCATGCACAGAAGAATTGATGAATTTGTGTTTTGGTGTTGGAGAACATTAAAAGTACCATGAACTGCCAAATGAAGAAACAAATATTTGTTGGAAGAAGTACAGCCAGATGCTCCTTAGAATCCAAGATGGCCAGAATTCATCTCACATACTTTGGACATATTGAGGAGAGAGCAGTACCTGGAAAAGGACCTCATGTTTGGTAAAGTGGAGGGTCAGCGAAATAGAGAGAGAACCCCAGTGAAATGGATTGGCACAGTGTTAACAGCAATAGGCTGAAGCATAATAACCAATATGAGACTGGTGCAGGACTGGGCAGTGTTTCATTCTGTTGTGCATAAGGTCTCTATGAGTCAGTCCTGACTCAATGTCACCTAACAACAATAAGATAATAAATCCTTAATACTAACTTTGATGGGAAGAAAATAGTAAGGGAAAACAAGAATAGGAGAAAGAATTACATATGTTTGTGTATCTTTTAAATAACCAAACGCATGTGTCATCTTTAATATTTTTTAAAGTTTATTGTGAATTGGGTGAAGAGTTACAGAGCAAATCAAGTTTTTCATACGCATTTTGTTTCCTTTCATAGATTGCAATCCTCACAGAGTAGCATCTCTCATCCCACTCCGACCTTGCATTTCCCATCTCCATTGCTCTTCTTTCCAGAACCTTTCTGCTTCCTGAACTTTGTCCCTGGGCAATGCTACCCTTTTCATCTCAAGTGATCAAAAAGTAATTTACAAAAAGCTTTATGATCTACTATCCTAAATGTCCTTTGAAATATTAATATCAACATAATGATTGTTAATAGGTTTACAACTTCTCAAGTACTTAGAATTTTAGAAACTCTCACCTTAAAAAGATTTTTCTAAAGCAATGGAAATTCTACATCAGTGAGCAGAGCAAACTCCCTCAAGGAGGAAGAAAAGGTTAAATTAAAGGTCTTGTTCCACCTGTGTTGCCTCTCTTCGAATCATCAGACCACAACCCCTACTCCATTACTCATTCATTTCATACATATTTGTTGAACACCTACTGCGTGCCCAACACTATAGGAGGCATGAAACTTTTCTTTCCAAGTTCATCATCACTTTCCTAATCATCAAACCCACATGTAGGCTTGAGGCCCTGTCATTCTAGAGCTTTGTGTCTCCTCTGGACTTCCCTTTTATGACTGACTTTTCTTGCTGCTCCTCTCCTCTCTCTTCACCCACAGTTAGACGTAAATGTTCCTAGTTATACCCTTAGCATCGTCTCTCCTCACTCAGTCTGTTCTCACAGAGGCACCTTACTACTCCCGTGGCTTCAGTCTCCACCATAACCCAAAGATTCCTATTTCAATTTACCAGCGATGTTTGTTGGCATAATGTGGCAGAGAAGTCTAAGAAATTGTTTCCATTGCCTCAATTTTAGGTACTTCCCAATCTCCCTTCCATCCAGTCAGGCCTGTGGGCTGGGGAGGAAGGCCTCATATTGCCCCCGCCTTGGAGGAGAGTGAAGAAGCCTGTTTGAAAGCCAAGAATCTTGGCAGAATAGACAGGACTGCAATGGGCGCTGCAGTGCTTGGAGGTGGGTAGGACGATGGTAACCTGATCCAACTCGAATCAAGAGAAGAACAGCATACCCAAGTCTAGGGCAGTATAGAGGGGTGAGCACCTTATGTGATGGGGACCAGAGGGGAGTGGACCAACAAAGAGAGTAAGGGTCGTAAGTCTCAGTTCTCAGGGCCAGGTCTGGACTGCTGCTAAGACGTGGAGGCAGAATCCTACCCACTGCTATCGTCTTGTTATGTGAGCTAATAAATTCCGTCCTGTCTGAGTTGAAGTTTGATGTTAACTGCAGCTGAAGGCTTCCAAACCAATAAATCATTTATTGATTCATTGTTCTTCATTTATTCATTGTCCACAGAGGACATCGCACATGTGAGTGCTGCACTAGTCACCAGGGATGCAGCAGTCATGGGGCACGCTGACAAAACGCATCTCTACACCATGTCTCTGCTCAGAGGCGCAGTTTCAAATCGAAGTCTCATCCAAGGACAGTTCATTGATGGATCCTAAATCACCCGAATCTACCTGCAGGGATGCCCAGGGAATGCAGGTTTTGCCTTTTCAGACTTAGCACACCAGTGGTTGTCAGTTCAGGCTCACAGTGAGCCCATATCAAGGGTAGAACTGGGCCCATGGAGTTTCCTACACTATGGTGGGTTTGAGATGGACCCTGTCTTAGTTACCTATGTTGCTGTAACACAAATACCACAAGTCTCAGGGCATACTTCAAAGACCAGAAACTTACTGTCTCACAGTTCTAGAGGTTCAATGTCTAAATCAGGGTCTCAGCCATGTCAATTTCTTCCTGGTTGGTTCCTTGGCATCTAGACAGTTCTCACGTGGCGTCTCCCCCAGCCCTCATGTGTGTACATTACTATGCCTAATCTGTTCTTTTTATAACTCAGATGTGGTTAGATTTAGAGCATATTCTACTTGGATATAAGGAGCTCTGGTAGCGTAGTGGTTGTGAGTCAGCTGCCAACCTTAGGGACAGCAGTCGAAACTACCAGCTGTTCTGCAGGAGAAAGATGAGGTTTCCTGCTCCTGTAAAGATTTACAGCTTTGGAAACCCTATGCAGGGTCGCTATGAGTCAGAACTGACTCCACGGCACACCACCACCACCACTATGGGTATGATCTAATTAATATATTAAAAAAAGCCTTAATCCAAGTGCATCTCTACAGATTCAGGGGTTAGTTAGGATTCCAGCACATTGGGGTGGGAGCTCAGGACACAGTTCAATCCATAACAGACCCTGAGGTTGGGAAGCATTGGCTCTGAGATGCCCAACTGTGAGGCCCTTATCATTCTGACCAAATCCATCTGGAAGACGGTCAATGAAACTATTGGGTTCAGAGGTAACCCCAGCTGTGCTGGATTGCTTCAGAATACTGGTTCACTTATAAACACCCTCAACTGAGGAAAAGAAGAGAAGAGGCATACACTCACTCTCTCTGAGTAGGCTTCAAAAAGTTCATGGAAAAATGGAATTAAACGATTATGGAATTTTTCCACAAACTTTTGAAGCTCCCTGATATATAACATCTGCTTTTAAAATACTACTGTGGTTTTAAGCATGAAGATATGGTTGTACCCATCCAAACCTCACCCACAAGTTGCTGCTGAATCAAGGGAGAATTCTGAAACCAGAGAAGTTATCTTCTTCATTCTCTCACCTTCCCCTTCTAAGGACCCTCTCTTCTTTTATGGTTTGTTTACTCTTTTTTGATTTCCTATACTTCTTGTGAAAGGTTACACAGCAAATTAGATTCCCACTTAACAATTTCTACCCAGAGTGTTCAGTGACATGGATTACGTTTCTCACATTATTTCTAGTCTGCTTCTTCTGTTTCTATTCACCTAGCTTCCCAGCCCGTCCCTTACTTTCTCATCTTTGCTTTCAGGTCTGATATAGATGATCATTTAAAGGAACACAGTCCTCACAGGTGATATTATTTATCACATGAGCCGGTCTACTATTTCACTCAAAGGTGACCTAAGGAAGTGGCTTCAGTTCCAAGTTTAAGGGCTATCTCAGGGCAACAGTCTCAAGGGATCTTCAAATCTTTACCAGTTTATTCTTATTCTCTGATTCCGTCTAAAACCACCTGTTGTAACAGAGGAGTTGTTAATGGTAGCTGGCCACCCTCAGGATAGATGAGGCCATGGTTCATGTGGGCTATTAGCCCTGTAAGCTAGTTTCTTATTTGATTCTTTGGTTTCCTTTTTTCTTTTGTGCTCCAGATGAGTACAAACCATTAGTTGTGTCTTAAATGACCACTGGTAAACTTTTAAGACACCTGACTCTATTCACCAAACTAGCATGTAGAACACTATCTTTATGAACTGTGTTTTACCAGTTGACCCCTCTTCCGTAGAAGTAAAATAGAGATACAAGCAAGAACACTGAAGCAGTGCAGATAACAAACAACTGTATTTTTACAGCTATCATGGCAGATCTTATGTTGTTGTTGTTAGCTGCCATAGAGTCGGTACTGATTCATAGTGATCCTATGCAAAACAGAATGAAACACTGCCAGATCCTGGGCCAACCTCACAATTGTTGCCACGCTTGAGCCCATTGATGCTGCCACTTTGCCTATCCATCTCGCTGGAGGTCTTCCTGTTTCTCTCTGACCCTCCAGCTTACTAAACATGATCTTACTAAACAGCGACTAGGCCTTTCTGACAATATATCTATATGTCTTAGAGAAGGGGGCTATCAAGGCTGGACTTCAACAGGCAACAAGAGTGTGGAGAGAGTCCAAGGAATCTGCCGGGAGATGACATGAGCAAAGATGTGGAGATGGAAAAATGGGCAGGGAGAGAAGACCAGAGTGAGACAGTTTCCAGAGATAATAAATATGTTTCTTCTTCTGAGAAAACTGTGGTGACTTTGTTAAGGAATAATTATGGGGCTGCCTCCAAGCAGAGGGAGAAAGCACCATGTTCAATCAGCCAAGTCTTTCATAGTCACTGTAGAAGAGTTATGTCAAGTGGCTGCCATGCCTAGGTTAGACTTAGATCCATCAGCATGGGAAGCAGGTGGATTTCATCAGACAGTAACTCCTATGCCTTCAGGGACTCCTTCAGACCCTACTATTCTCATTGTGCTTTCAGTCCCCCATTTATGCATTCCCCACATCCCCTCACTCCATGTATCTTTTTCCTCTTTTTCTCTCAACTACTCTCACCTATCTTCCTTAGACTTCATTCCCTGGATAATAAACTCGTCTTTACCAATGGCAGAAATGCTTTCATGTGTCACTTCTGCCAGTTGGCAATTTGTTTCTTAATAGGAGATTTCTGGATACTCAACTACTTAACCCAGAGGAAAGATTAGCTCAACAGGGTTTCATCATGTTCCTTAAATCACTAAGTAGCTGTGAAAAGTGGGAATCGGTCCTCAGACTAAGTTTGCTCTCTGAGGATTGCCTCTCTAACCAAATGTTGACTGGTCGACCTTGACAGACCTTGTGAAACAAGGCAGAACGAAACCTGCTCATGAAAAAGGAAAAATCAAATCTGAGCTCTCCGTTGCTGTGTAACCTTGGCTGGGCTAACATCTCTGGGTCTCTAGTGTCTTATCTGCAAAACATGTTCTGTTAACTAGCTATGTGACCAACAGCAGGCCTTTTCTCCTCCATGGGCTTCAGCCTCTTCCACCTTTCAATAGAGGAGTAAACGGATCAAAGGTCTCTCTGGCTGTGGCACCTAAGAGTAATTTTTACAAGATCATTTAACTCGAGTCATATTTTTAAAAATCAAGTCTGTGCTTGAACACTTCAAATATTTGATTATGAGGTCTACAGTACATAACAAAGTAATTGTGTAATTAAGAGATAATGTCAATGCTACAGAACAATGTTGACAAGATAATAGCCTTCTGAAACCACATAAATGCCAAAGCAAGTGAATAAATTTATAGGTGGAAAACAGAAAAACAAGTGGCACATAGCCCAAGAGCTCTTTGTGGTCCAAATTGGTCCATTTGTCTCATAGCTCACCTTCCTTCATGAGGTTTCAGTGTTGGTCCATGTCATGTACCCTGAGTCGCTACTGGGTCTCCCACAACCCCTAGTGTGAGTCAAGGCTGATGATGACAGGAGTCATCTGCAACAACTACTGGCTCTCAGCACTCTACTTGCAAATTCATAAAGCATAGCACCAAGGCTGTCCAGCCTGCAGGAGCTAAAAGTTATTGAGTTCAAAACCTCCTACTGCCCCGCCATTGCTCAGATAAAGTGGCTGAGGCCCAGAATTGGGAAAGATTTGTTCTTGGTAACTCCTCAGCTGGTTGGTGGAAGATAGTATGGAATGCTGGACTGTTTTCCCAATTTATCATTGTTCCTAACTCTAATCAGAATGCCTTACTTAGATTTGGTTTTGAAATGGAAGAAAGGAAAGCCAAGATGGGTTACATGGCCAAGAGACCGAGAGACTGCTCCCTAGAGCAAACTGAGAAGATCAGGCATTCTTCTAATTAGACTAGCTAGAGAAATCCCTTGGTGGTACAAAGCATTAATGCACTTGGCTGCTAACCAAAAGATTAGAGGTTCAAATTCACTCAGAGGCACTGTGAAGAAAAGCCTAGTGTTCTACTTCCAAAAAATCAAGCCTTTGAAAACCTTATGGAGCACAGTTCGAATGACACATATGTGGTTATCATGACTTGGAACTGGCTTGATGGCAACTGGTTCAGAGAAGTAAAAATTGGGGAGCAATGAAATTGTGTAGTACATGAATGGGAAGAGTGAGGGCTTACACATCTCATGAAGCTGAGGAGAGGTAAGAATAGAGCAAACAAGTGGAAAGTGTTAGCTAATGGGATGGGGGAAAAGTTAGACTGGTCTCCATGCAAATAAATCACTGGCTTTGAGACCAGAAAAACAAGTTCAAGGCCAGTAAATTGACTTTGAATCAACCAGCAATTTATTGTTTCTAGGCTACAGTTTCCTTATCCCTGAGATGATGGACCAGACCAGCGATACCCAAGCACCCTTAACCAAGGTGAATTTATGATTCCATCTAGTTTCCCAAGTGATTGGGACGAGCAGGCACCTAGGAACTCCTTGAAGCTTCTTTCAACTTCCATATCTACCTCCACCAGTTGTCATCGAACCAACCCCAACTCACGGTAACTCCATGTGTGTGAGAGTAAAACTGTGTTCCATAGGGTTTTCAATGACTGATTTTTTTTTTAAATAGATTTTCAGGTCTTTCGATGTGAACTTGAACCACCAACTTTTCAGTTAGCAGCTGAGCTTCTTAACTGTTCAAATGGCCCAAAGACTCCTTAATAATCACAGATCTTATGAAAATATAGGTAAAGTAATGATGATTTGGAGTCCTGGTATGGTGCTGTAGGGTATGTACTAGATTGCTAACCACAAAGTAAGTAGTTCAAATTCACCAGCTGCTCCTCAGAAACCCTATACAAGGCTACTGTGAGTCAGAACTGACTCACCAGCACTTAACAACAACCTCAATGATGATGATTTACATTCCTGAATACCGTGCTATGATGGGATCCTAAGAATAATTATGAGACTACTTTCAGGTACACATGCAGTCCCCCTGTTTTCCCTGTTGAACGCAGAACACAGTAATAAATGGACGCCAGGTCCAAAAAGGTGGGCTCCCCATTCACCCACATCTCCGTGTCTTCGTGTTTGTTATTTCTTGCACTTGTAGCCCCTTTCCCCTGAAACTGAGTGGTTTGGATTCAAATAGTGTGTGGCACCATAGGATAAGCACTTGACCTCAAGGCCTGTTTAAACTGCAAGGTTGGCAGTTCAAATTCACCTGTCATTCCTTGCAAACTCTATACAGGGTCACTATGAGTCAGAACCAACTCTACGGCATCGAACAATAGCAAGTGAGATACCTATTTGGGAAGTTCTTGCTGACTCCCCAGGGCAGGGTTAATTCCTTTCTTGATCACACTGAATTATTGATTATCTGGTCTGTCCAGATTGTTTGCTTTCCAATGTGTCTCTCTGGCTAGACTTTCTGAAGGAAGAAATTGTCTTCCTCCTCTCTGAGCTGGAGCTCAGTGAACTAGTGTTAAATGAAAGGAATGAAAGATATGAAAGAAAGGAAGGGGGAAGGAAGGAATGGATGAAGGAAGGAATGAGAGAAGAAGAAATAAAATGAAGAAAATAAAATAAAGGAAAGATGGGAGAGAGAAGGAAAGAAAAATTATGGTTTCCAACTCCCCTTTTCTCTTTAAGATGCTCCTGCCCTTCCTCCACCTGTATGCTCTGCTTGGCACCCTGTGTCAACCTCACCCCACCCAAGTCTCCTCTTGTCTCCCACCTCCTGAGTCTATGGGCTCACATGTCCCTATTCCCTGTCTCTCCCTCTATCTGTGAATGTAAGGAGTGAAGACTAAGGTGTGTTCTCCACTAACTCTCTCCTTAAGCTCTCCTGCCTCTCCTTCCTCACATAGCAGGCAAGAGAACTATCAGATTCAAGTATCTTCTCTCTGATGTTTGAGTGAGGGTCCAGCCCCTCTCCTTACAACCACCAATAACAACGTGAGGGGTTGAGATCATTGTACTTGCAAACAGAAATATTCTCCTTCCATTCTCCATTTTTGATTCACATAAAATGTAAATGCAACACTGAGGGTCCTCCATTAAAATCAGCTCTGGGAGGTTCTGTTAAACACAGCATGTACTATTACAAGCCTCTTTAGAGTGGCCTTTCTTGGTTTGATTCATAAAGTCAAGATTCCAATGGCCCCCACTGAGTTTTACTTATTATAAAAACAATAGGAAAGCAATAAAAGAAGTGAAAAAAAAAAAAAAAAAAAAGCTACTCTTTTCCTTTTCCTGTGTTTGTTCCGAGGTACATAGTTTTGACGAGTTGCTATTACTGCGCAACCCAATTTGTATTCTGCTTTTCCATTCATATTAATCCAGGAGCATTTTCCATGTTGCTACACAATCTTCATAATTATTACTTTAATGGCTGCTTAATATTCCATCAGGTTGATTTGCCACCATTTGCTTAGCCATGTCCTTTTTTAGAACATAACCTTTTAAAATAACATTAAGTAGAAACTGTCACAAGGTTCTAACATAGATGGGGAGGGTGGTTTCTCAGCAACGATGTGGCAGTTTTGAGGTGTGTGTACTCTGGAAGTGAGGAGCCCCACAGACCTGACCAGGTTGAACAGAAGCAGGGCTGGGGACTGGGGCCGGGGCCCCAGTATGCACAATAATAGCTGGAAGTACAAAGGGATTTCGCTCTGAGTCCCCATGCTCCATAGGGCTAGCAATTGGCACCAGCACTGCCTTTGATGAAGGAGATGCAGTCACTGAGCATGCCTGGTAAACAAATATTAACGGCTAACCTTGAGCCCTGGTGTGGCATTGTAAGATAAGCACTTGACCTCTAGGTTGGCAGTTCAAACCCATCATTCGCTCCTTGGAAACACTATACAGGGTTGCTATGAGTCGGAACCAACTCAATGGCACTTAACAACAACATTGAACTCTGGTGTGGTCCTGTAGGCTAAGCATTAGACCTGCTACTACAGGTCAGCTATTCAAACTCACCAGCCACTCCTCAGAAACCCTATACAGGGTCACAATGAGTCAGAACCGACTTGATGACACTTAACAGCAACAATATTGATTGAGTGGTACACTAAAAATTGTTAAATGTATCTAATTGAATCCTCACAACCAGCCCACCAGATAGGCACCATTAATATTCTCCACTTCATAGATGAAGACAGGAGTTCTGGTGTGCACTATAGGGTAAGCGCTAGACCACAAAGTTGGTTTGAGCTTCAAGGGTGGGGTTTCAAACTCACCAGCTGCTCCTCAGAAACCCTATACAAGATCACTATGAGTTGGAACTGACTTGACGGCACATTAACAACAACATAGCTAAAGAGCAGAGACACAGAGACGTTGATTAGCCTGCTTAAGGTCATACATCTAATGAGCAGTGGTGCTGACTCCAAGCAGTCTGGCTGTGGAGTTCCCTCCTCCAGTCATAAGTCCCTCTCCTGCTCTCCTCTATTGGTTCTCTCCAAGACCCCTCTTCACAGCTTGTCCTTACCAGATGTACCTGAGGCTCAATTATTGGGAGCCCCAACCATGTATGCATGTGTGCAGAGCAGAACTACGCCAGAGGATTTTCATGGCTTGGTTGTCTTAATGGAAGCGAATCGCCAGATCTTTCTTCCAGGGTGCTTCTGGGTGAGTTTGAATCTTTCCGGTTAGCAGGCAAGCAGAAACCATTTACATCACCCAGGGACTTTAATAAGTAGAAATTCCAGGTTTATAGCCAGGTCTCCTAAATATACATTCTGTGTCCTTTCCACAATGTGTGATGTGGTAATTGGACTCTAATTCAAAAGAGCTGCGTCCTCTTTGCAGTTCTGGCTTCCAAACTTTGAACCTGAACAGGTTCACAGGAGGCCTGCTGAACCCTCCATTTATTCTTGGAGCTGGGAGAGAGGAGAGGTGGGTTGGTGACAGAATCCAGTTCAGACATCCAGTGGTAATAAGCAAAGCAGAAACATCCAAATTTGGCTTTGTACTCAGGGCTGTGGTAGCCTTGGGTCACTTATATCTCTCAAAGCCCCAATTTCCTCATTTGTAAAATAACACCTACTTCCCAGGGCTGTTGTAAGGATTTGAGATGATGCTGCATAGCACACATGTAATGCTCAATAGTAGAGAGCTACTTCCATTATCTCAACAGAGCAGATGAGGAGTCAGCTGCAATAAGATAAATTCCTTCGGGTTAGAAGCAAACCATTCACTTCCTACTAGAAAATATGACCACTAAAATACTTACTGATGAAGATCAAAGACCATAGCCTTTGGTATGGGTGGCATCTCAATGTAAAAAAACAAAAGAGAAGAACACACTCAGTATTTCTCAAGATGAGGAAACTGAAGAAAAAAATCAATCCTCAACTTGCAATATTGAAGGATTCTATGGGCAAAATATTGAATGATGCAGAAACCATCAAAACAAGATGGACGGAATATAGAGAATCACAATAACAAAAAGAAATGGCTGATGGTCAGTCATTTCAGAAAGTAGCATATGATCAAGAACCAATAGCACTGAAGGAAGAAGTCCAATCTGTACTGAAGGAATTGGCTCTAGGAATTGATGGAATACAAATTAAAATCTTTCAGCAAACTGATATAACACTGGAGATACTACTCATCTATGCCGAGAAATTTGGAAGACCTGACCAATTCATTGGAAAAGATCCATATCTGTGCCCATTCCAAAGAGAGGTGACCCAACAGAATGCAGAAATCATCAAAAAATATCTTTAATATCACATGCATGTAAAATTTTGCTGAAGATAATTTTAAAAATGGTTGCAACAGTAGATCAACAGGGAACTACAAGAAATTCAGAAGAAGACATGGAATGGGGGTATCAGTGCTGTAATCAGATGGATCTTGGCTAAAAGCACAAAATACCAGAAAGATGTTTACTTCTGCTTTATTGACTATACAAAGGCTTTCAACTGTATGGATCATAACAAACTATGGATACCATTGTGAAGAATGGGTATCCCAGAACACTTAATTGTGCTCATGAGAAGCCTATATATAGAACAAGAGGCAGTTACTCAAACAAAACAACAGAATATCAAATGGTTTAAAATCACGAAAAGTGTGAACCAGAGTTATATATATCCTTTCACCATCCTTATTCAATCTGTATGCTGAGCAAATAATCCATGTCATTTTCAATCATCTTATGCGCATAAGAATGTTGGACAATTAATAAGGAAGACAGTAGAAGAATCAATGCATTTGAATTATGGTGTTGGCAAAGAATATTGAAAAAACCATGGATTGCCAGAAGAACAAACTCATCTGTCTTGGTGAATACAACCAAGAATGCTCCTTAAAATTGAGGATGGTAAACCTTAGTTTCTTGTTCTTTGGACAAGTTGTCAGGAGGGACCAGTCTCTGGGGAAGGACATCATGCTTGATAAAGTGGAGAGTCAACAAAAAAAGAAGACTTCCAATAAGATGGATTGACAAGTGGCTCAAACATAACAACTGTGAAGGTGGCATAGGATCGGGCAATGTTTCAATCTGAACTGACTCGATGGCATCTAACAACAACTATGCCTGAATCTAATTACTCTCTAAAAATCTCACACCTTGTCCCACACAAAGCAGGCATCTGGTAAAATATGTCTGAGGATGAACAAGTGGAAGGATGACCCATATGATCTTCAAGGTCTCTCCCAGTTCTGGAAACCAAGTCTCTCTAACAGTCTCCTCTTAAAATTTCCTCTTCGTTTCCCAGTCCTAAGCTGATGCACCTCAATGTAAAGAAAACAAAAATCCTCACCACTGCACTAATAAATAACATCATAACAAATGGAGAAAAGATTGAAGTTGTCAATGACTTCATTTTCCTTGGATCCACACTCAACACACATGGAAGCAGCAGTCAAGAAATCAAATGTCGTATTGCATTAGGCAGATATGCTGCACAATACCTCTTTAAAGTGTTCAAGAGCAAAGATGGCAGTTGGAGGACTAAGGGGCACCTGACCCAAGCCATGGTATTTCCAGTAAGCTCATATGCATGTGAAAGTAGGACAATGAATAAGGAAGACCATAAAGAATTGATGCAGTTGAGTTATGGTGTTAGAGGAGAATATTGAAAGTACCATGGACTGCCAGACAAACTCATCTGTGTTGGAAGAAGTACAGCCATAGTGCTTCCTAGAAGCCAGAATGGCAAGACTTTGTCTCTCATACTTCAGACACATTATTAGGGTAAACTAGTCCCTGGAGAAGAACATTATGCTTGGTAAAGTGGAGGGTTAGCAGAAAAAGAGGAAGCCCTCCAATGAAATGTATTGGCACAGTGGCAGCAGCGATGGGCTCAAACTTAACAACAATTGTGACGATACTACAGGGCTGGGCAGTGTTTCGTTCTGTTGTGCATAAGGTCACTATGAGTTGGAACTTACTCCATGACACCTAACAACAACATCAACATGAATCTGTAAAGACACTGAGAAGATGGTAAATCACCTCCTTTGGAGTAGATAATAGTAGAAAATTAGCTCCGTGCATTTGACAGTGAACTTTTAATGACTGGCAATGTCTAACTTAATCCAAGGAGTTCTGGTAGCATAGTGGTTACGAATCAGGCTGCTAATCTCATGGTCAGCAGTTCAACATTACCAGTTGTTCCGTGGGAGAAAGATGAGGCTTTCTGCTCCCATAAAAATGTACAGCCTTGGAAACCCTGTACAGGGTCACTATGAGTCAGAACCGACTCCACAGCACAAAACAACAACAAACTTAATCTGGACTCCTGGTGTGGCACTGTAGGATCAGTACTGGACCGCGAACCACAAGTCAGCATTTCAAGCCCACCAGCTGCCCCTCGGTAACCTTAAACAGGGTCTCCAAGAACCGACTTGACAGCACTTAACAACAAGTTTAATCCAGAGTGATAATGTTGTGTTCTGAGTATACCTTGTGTTGGAGTGTAGATAATTTTGGGGCACAAATAACCCTGAATATCTTGCTAAGAGTCAAAAACATCCATTGTAGGGATCAGGTGGATTCCAAACCAAAGCTAGACTTTAGGAGGAAAATTCTGGCAAGGGAGGAACTGCTGAATCCTTCCAAACTCCACCTGGGGTCCCAGTCTTATCTTTGTGGGAGACTTCAATGACTGTCACTCAGTAAATGAAACGGTTCTGCTCCTTAGGACCTTCTACCCACACTGGTTTTACATCCCTGTCCTAACAAAGGTGAGGTTCATCTATTCCTTCTTTTGGCTTCATCATGAAGAAAGAGAGAAGTTCAAGGAATATGTCCCCCTGTGCCAGAAGCTCCTTGTGCCAAGCAAGTAAGCAGGAACAAGCAGGTCAGGAGTGGAGCAGGTATACCAACTCAGGGGATGAAGATTTTCCAGGACAGAGAGGAGCTGATGGATCCACAGTTGAAGAGGGAGCCCAGGTCAAGGAGTAGGGTCCAGAAAAGGTCTGAGTGATGAACTGGGGCAGCAGTTATAAAAGAGACTCTTCAATAGCATCAACTGTCTATGAAGGCAGAACAGTGTGAAGATTTACCTCCCAGTCCCAGATTGTCAGAAAAGAAGCAAAGGCTCTTGAGATGGTGTCTTAGTTTCCTCGTGTTGCTCAAACAGAAATACCACAAGTGGGGGGTTTTCAGGAACAGAAACTTAATTTCTCATACTTCTGGAGGCTGAAAGTCCCAATCAGAGTCTCGGTCATATTTATTCCTTCTGTGAATCTCTCTTCTACTTTCTGGTGTCTTTCAGCAATTCTTGGCATTCCTTGGTGTTCCTTACCATTTGTCTTCCCCTTAGGTACATTTCTGTGTCTACTTCAGGTCTCCTTAGAACCCAGAAGTGACTAGGTTTAGAGCCCACCCTACACCGGTGCTTCTCACCCATGGGAGGCTGTCTGTTGGTACCTGTATTCACAAAAATCACTGTCATGTGACTGAGTACTCAGTTGCTGTTATTGTTAAGTGCCATTGAGTCGGTTCCAACCCCTAGCGCCCCCGTATAGAGTTTCCGAGCAGCTGGTGAGCTTGAACCACCAACCCTGCAGCTCAAACTGACCTTGCACATGCATGAACTCACAGCACCACACCAGCACTCCGGATTCATTCATTACGTCTTGCACAGTTGCAATCCCAGTTTACATTTACCTCAATCTCCCCTTACAGACATTCTGATGAGGTATTAAACCTAACTCTGCAGACAGCGGTGCAGAGAGTGTGTATCAACTCTAGCTCTCCCATCCTAATCTCCTGGCTTACATACCCACAGCCAGACTCAAAATCAAAGCCAGGGTAGTCTTCTTGGCTACATTATGAGCACTTTGAGGGCAGGAACTGGACTCTTTTCATCTCCGCATCCACGGCTCCTGGGCAGGCATTTATTAATTATTGGGGTGAGGCAGGAACTCAGAAAATGTTGGTTAATGAGCACATGAACTGTCCATGTGAGTGCAGGAAGGAAACTATACTACCTAGAAGTCTGCCCCTTATTTAGCTGAGCCGGGTTGTCATAACCGGATAGATAAGTCAGATTCAAGATAGACAAGTAAGACTTGGGGTTGCTCCTTCCATGCCTCAATTTTTAATAAAGAGGGAAGTGGCAGCCGGTAAGAAGGAGAAGCCATCATTCTAATATCTCGTGTCACCCGTGCCAAGTGGTGGTGAAGCAGTGTTTGTCCCCTCTCTATTTTGTTGAGGCTCACTTTGGAGTTCATACCATGGAAATTAGCAGAGGAATAACAGCAAATTACAAAATCTAGGCGCAGCAGGACTCTAACTAATAGTTGTCCTTGCTTTTTCTCAAGTTGACTCAGAAATCAAGGTCTGTAGCCACAGCCTGGGACTAAGAAGCTGAGGTTCCTGAGCAAGGCAAAAAGCCCCATGTATTGCCTTAGGTGTCATCCTATTAATATTGTTGTTACATGCCGTGGAGTTGGTTCCGACTCATAGTGACCCTACACAGGGTTTCCGAGGCTGTAAATCTTTATGGGAGCCGCGGAACCGCTGGTAGTTTCGAACTGCTGACCTTGCTGCTCGCAGACCAATTTGTAACCACTATGCTACCAGAGCTCCTACTAATATTAGAGGTAAGAGAACCCTTACCCTTCCCTGTTAGACTCAAATAGGGTAGACATGCAGGCAAAATGGTCTTCCCTAACTGAGTTCAGCCCAGCTCCAGCCTCTGGGAGGAGGTGGGTTCAGCAGCTGCCTCTGTGTCATTCACAGCTGGTTAAGCAGCAGGCTGGGAGAATGGGTTCTCTGGCTTAGTCTCTCTGGGTGCTTCACAAAATCTTCCTCGAAATGCTTCAGGAATCAGACTGGAATTTATCAGGCATTGGGGGCAAATTAATCAACTCAGGGAACAGATTGGCTGCAAACACTGGGAGTTACCATAGCACTAGAAATGGCCTTGCAGATAACCCTGAAGTTTTATAGAGAAAGAACTTAAGCAGATATGTTTGCCCAGGCAACTTAAGCAATCTGGATGGCTTTGATGCCTTTGAGAAAGATGGAACTTCTCCTCATAGCATGGGTCATGACTTGAATGTATTATTTGAGTAGTTGTCAGCATTATGCCTATCTCCTTGAGGGCAGGGATGTTTTCTGTCTTTTCAGCACTGGTCCCCAATACTGAGCTTAGTCCCTCACCCAGGAGGCATTCATTATTTATCTGTTGAATAAAGAAACCAGTGAGTGAAGTTTTCCTTTAAAGTAGGACAGAAAACCAGAGTAATATTGAACATGGATGTTAATGGATAACATTTGCAATAGTGGAAAACTATTGCACTTAGATACTTGTATTTCTTTAACTTTTGCTCACAACTCTATCATGCATGCCAGTGACTAGGTAGTGGTTTTAACTGAAGCATTGGGTTCTATAGAAGAGTTGCAATAACTTATAACCACGTGCTGTTTAATCTGACCACCACCTATATTAGTTTATCGTACTCGTGATAGCTTGAGTACAGCTACGACACTAGAAGCTTTGTCACCCATATTTCAAATGCCAGCTTCAGGATCACTGGAGCTTCCAAACTCAGACAGATTAGGAATAAAGGCCGGAATATCAACTTCCAAAAATTGTTGTTGTGCTTGTTAAGTGCTGTTGATTGTTGTTAGTGTCATTGAGTTGATTCCAAGTCATGGCAACCCTATATAGGATTTCCAAGGAGCAGCTGGAGTATGTGAACTGGCAACCTTGCAGTTAGTAGTCCAATGCTTATCCTACAGTGCCACACCACTACTTCAAAAATTAGCCAGTGTTGGGGAGGCAGCAAGATGGCAAACTAGACAGAACATCTGTACGGACCCTCTACTATAAAGACACAGAAACCAAGTGAAACCGGTAAAGATGAGCTTCAGATATAGGGATACCCTGAGCTTCAGATGTAGGGATAAAGTGGATTGAATGCTTACTAGGAGAGAAAGTTGAACAGACACCACAATAAAAGAAAACTGATTGGTGACCTGTGCCAGCCAACTAGAAGAGGCACAGCCACCTTAAGATTTTGTGAGGGGATTCAGAGACTAGAAAAAAGATGGGCATTGCAGAAACATACAGGTGACTCAGAGATAAAGGTGTGATTTTTTTCTTGTTCCTTACACTCCCCAAATCACCAGAGGCATGGTGGGCACCCATTCACATACAGGAAGCTTCCACTCTCCTAGCAGTTGAAGTAGGTGGAAGGGAGAGCAGCAGTTGTAAGCCCCATTAAAAGGAGAGGGGAGCTATTTGATTAACCCTATTCAGGTAAGCCCTGCTTCAGATCTGCAGACCCAGCCCTACCAGTCCTGGACTAGCTTTCACTAGGAGAAGCAGCAGTGTGTGT
>NW_006408556.1:11558748-11569576 GCF_000296735.1 Chrysochloris asiatica
GGGGGGGGGCGGCGGTGGCAAGAAGGAAAAAGGATTAGTGATTAGTGTTTTGTGCTTGCCAGCAGGAGAGGCACAACCATCTTGAACTTTTGTGGGCACCTTTGAAGGCAGGAAAGCAGTAAATGGCGCAGAGAGATACTGCTTATTGGTGGAAAGAAAAGCGTGAATTTTTTTTCTTGTATACCACATTACCCTGGTGACCAGAGGAGTGGCCGGCCCTCACCTGCATACACTCCCAGGGAAGCTCCTGCTCTCAGGTGGTCAAAACCACATCAAAGGGAAGGGGGAACTGGCAGCACCAACCCTAACACCTGGAATCAGGTGAGGCCTGCTGCAGACTGGCAGAGGGGTTCCGAACAGCACTGGGCTAGCAAGACCTCTCACGCTCACTGCCCTCTGGACTAGAAATGCCCTGAACCCCCATCTGCTTTGGGATCTGCATGAACTACTTCCAGATTGGACACCCAGAACTGACAAACACCTAGCCCTCCAGTAACTCCATCTAAGGTTGAGAATGTGCTGCCATCTAATCTCTTGCCAACCTACAACATGAGGTCCTTTGTTGGAAAGAAACCCCAGAATGTTCTACTTTCTAGGTCTGATATTCTGCCCTATTTTGGGGGTGGGGAGGGGTTATTCTTTCTCCCTCTTCTTCTTCTCCCTTGCTTTCTATCTATACACATCTATCTCTTGTTTCACTTTTTATTCTTTTGTTGTTGTGTTTTCTGTTTCTCTTTCCCCAGCCATTGCTGCGTCGTTACTTGTTTTTCTTTCTCTCTCTTTTTGTTTTCATTACTATTCTCTGGTCTCTTCCTTTACGCATTCATCTCCCTAGTTGTGTTTAGTTCTTTTCTTTCTTTACACTTACTCTGTTTTTGAATTTTTTATTTTCCTCTCCCTTTGATTTTTGTATTCTTTTTCGAGTTGCTGCCTGCTTTTTTTCTTCTTTACTAGTTTCTGTTTTCACTGTTGTTTACTTGTTTGTATGTTTGGTTTGGGTCTCTCTTGTATGCTTTTTCTTCTGACCTCACCTGAAAAGAGACAGCAACCATGTCCATAAAGTCCAGTCACAACCATACCCCTACAGTCCCACACACTGGGCAAGAGCCTATACCAGCCCCTCTATACTTGTCCAAAAACAACAACCAACATCAACCAAATCCATCCTAAAATGAACAGTGTGAACAGACAATCGCATAAGCTCATCTCCTGATCACACCCACAGGAGGCAGTTGGTGAGTGCCTAAGAATATATCAACTTTACAATCATCAACTTAACACAAATACAGCAACATTACAATTTCTTGGAAACAGTAGACAATTTCTATTCACATGAAGAAACAAAACAGAGTGATTCAAGTAAGTGATCAAGAGGCAGAGCTGGAAAACATTTTGAGGGAATTGGAACTACCTGAAAAATAATTCAAGAGAATGATACTTGGGTACCTCCAAATAATTGACAGAAAGGTCAAGGAAAACAAGGAAGAAATCAGGAAAGCATACAGTAATAATTAAACAAAATAGATGAAGGATTGGAGATGACACATAATTGGCAAATAGAAATCCAGAAGAATACTAAGGTTTCAAAAATTGGACAATACATTGAAAGAACAAAAGAGTAGATTTAAATCAATAGAAGCCTGAATTAGTGAGCTTGAAGATAAATCTGTCAATCCTTCTATTAAATCTCTCAATAGAAAAACAATCAGAAAACAGAATGAAAAATCTGAATAAATAACTTATGGGTGACTGGAATTCCTGAACAGGAAGAGATAATGAAAAGCACAGAAAAAGATAGAGAGCAATTGGAAGAAAAATTCCCTAATATAATGAAAGACCTTCAAGAAACTGAATGAGCCTCCAACAGGATAGACCGCAAAAGAAATCACCAAGACATATCAGAATCAAACTCTCCAAAAGCAAAGTCAAGGAAAGAATTCTGAGAGCAGCTTTAGAAAAATGAAAAGTTACCTACAAAAGAGAACCAATAAGCTCAAGCTCTGGTTTCTCAGCAGAAACCATGCAAGCAAGAAGACATATATAAAATTCTGAAGTAAAAACAAGAATCATACACACAGCAAAACTGTCCCTCAAATAAACAGCAAAGTTAGAACATTTCCAGACAAAGAAAAAAAATTTTTAATTGTAATAACCAGGGCACCTTTATAAAAAATACTAAAAGGAGTCCTTTGGACTAAGAACCAGCAACAGCAGACAGCAAACTGAAATCAACATACATGGCAACACTATCCAGAATTCAACACAGGTATAGAATTATCCAAAGTAAAACAAACCTACAAGACTGAAAATAGAGAACCATAGATATCATTTTATAATGAAGACAACTATAACTCATAAAGAAGAAAAGATGTGGTTACAGACACTTCCAAATGACAAGGAAATAAAATATATTTTAAGATAAAACAGATTGTTTTAAACTGGGGAAGAAATTCATAAATTATACAGGGTAGTCACAAAGAAAATTAATCCACCTTCGCATCAAATCAAGAAAAAGGAAAATTGTGAAGATGTTGTAAACATTAAAACAACAGCAGTGAAGAAATTAACAAGAAAATGGAGAAAATGAACTGAGCACAGAAAATTATGTGGAACAAAGAAATCAGTAGCACTACAAAAAAATAAATAAATAAAAACCACACACACAGCAAAATGACTGTAATCGAATGTGCCCTTTGGTTGTTTAAATGCTTGCATATTCTTGAGTGTTTTTGTGTACATAAAAAAAAAAAAAAAAAAAAAAAACAGAAGGATTAGAACCAAATACTGTTGAATGATGAGGCACAAAGGGATTGTAATCCTTTCAATGAAACAAAACATGATAGGATGAGTGTAAAACCGATGTTTTCCCATGTAAACTATCACTCAATTCACAATAAAAACTTTTTTAAAAAATGACTGTAATCAATTCACACTTATCAACAATTATGCTGAACATCAATGAATTAAATACACCCATCAAGATACAGACAGTAGCAGAATGGATACGAAAACAGTATCCTTCAATTGCCCGTCTAAAAGAGACAAACCTTACACACAATTGTTTTCTCCACTTATCATGATGTTATTTACTAGTCCAGTAGCAAGGATTTTTTTTTTCTTTACATTGAGGTGCAATCCATACCAAAAGTTGTGGTCTATGATCTTCATCAGTATTTTAAGTCTTCTTTGCTTTCAGCAAGCAACGTTGTATCTCCCGTTTATCTCCTGTATACCGCAGGTTGTTAATGAGTCTTCCTCCAATCTTGATGCCACATTCTTCATGCAACCCAGCTTTGCAATTTATTTGCTCAGTATACAGATTGAATAAGAGTGGTGAATGAATACAACCCTGGCAGACACCTTTCCGAACTTTAAACCATTCACTGTTTCCTTGTTCTGTCCAAACAACTACCTCTTGGTCTGTATTCAGATGAGGACATGGAATGAGGGATATAATTGCTGACATCAGATGTATCTTGGCAGAAAGCAGAGAATAACAGAAAGATGTTTGTCTATGCTTTGTGGACTACGCAACTACTTTTGATTGTGTGGATCATGACAAGCAATGGATGACAATGCAGATAATCAGTATTCCAGAACGCTTAATTATGCTCATAAGGAACCTGGACCATCATGATAAATGGAGAAAAGATTAAAATTGTCAAAGACTTCATTTTGCTCAGATCAAACATCAACACTCAGGAAAATAGCAGTCAAGAAATCAAGCAACTTACTGCACTTGGCAAATCTGCTGCACAAGACCTCTTTAAAGTCCTCATGAGCAAAGATGTCAGTTTGTGAGCTAAGGTTTGTGAACTAAATCAAGTCATGGAATTTTCAATAATTTCATATGCATGTGAAAGCTGAACAATGAATAAAAGAAGACTGTTGAAGATTTGATGCATATGAGTTACGGTGTTGGAGGTGAATGTTAAAAGTACCATGGACTGCCAGGAGAACAAACAAATCTGTGCTAGAAAAAGTGAAGCTAGAATGCACCTTAGAAGCCAGGATGGCCAGACTTTGTCTCTCATACTTCAGACGTATTATCAGGAGGGACCAGTCCTTGTGGAAGGACATCATGCTTGGTAAAGTGGAGGGTCATCGAAAAAGGGGAAGACCTCCAAAGAGATGGATTAGTAGAGTGGGCTCAGGTGTTAGCAATGATTGTGAGGTTGGAGTAGGCCCAGGCAGTGTTTCATTCTGTTATGCATAAGGTCACTATGACTCGGTAACCACTCGATGGCACCTAGCAACAACAATAAAAACATAAGGCTCCTAAGGATAACTAAAGGCACTCAAATTAACAAACAAGAAGTAAAACTCTCTATTTTCAGATTATATAATCCTAGACATAGTAACTCCCAAGACTCAGCAAGAAAATTACTGGAGCACACTGAAAAATTCAATAAAGGGGGAAGGTACAAGATTGATATACAAAAATCAGTTGGATTCCACTATACTAATAAAGACAGCTCTGACACATGGCATAAATATACTGCCAAATGAATAAAAACACACAAACAGTAGGAGAAAAAGTAGGTAACTGGGACCTCCTAAGAGTTAGGCACTTATGTGCATCAAAATATTTCACCAAAAGAATAAAAAGAGAACCAACAGACTGGGGAAAAATTTTTGCAATAACATAACAGACAATGGATTAATCTCTAAAATGTATAGAAAATTACAAGAACTTTACATGAAAAAGACAAACAATTCAATTGAAAAATGGGCACAGGACATGAACAGACACATCATCATGGAAAACACTCAGGCAGTCAAACAAACATACAAAGAAATGTTAATGATCATTAGCCATTAGAAAAATGAAAATCAAGTTAACAATGAGATATCATCTCACACCAGTATTAACAACAAGGTTCAAAAAGAAAAAAAAAATGTTGGCAAGTGTGTGGAGAGACTGGGATTCTCCTACATTGCTGGCAAGACTGTAAAATGGTCCAACCTCTATAGAAAATGGTATGGTACTTCCACAGAAAGCTGGAAACAGAAATACCATATGACCCAGCAATCCCTCTACTTGGTACATATCCACAAGAAACTATATACAATAGCAAAAAGGAGACAGCCTAAATGCCATCAATGGACGAATGAATAAACTATCTTTGGTACATACACAAAATGGAACACTATGCAACAGTGAAGAATATGATGAATCTGCAAAACACTTCTTAACATGGATGAACCTGGAGGCCAGTATGCTGAATGAAATTAATCTATTGTGAAAACTCAAGGTAAATTTATCATGCTATAAGAAATATTCTTTGATGGTTACCAGAGGTGGGAGAGAAGGGAGAGTAATTCACTGGCTAGAGGATAGACACACATTAACTCGAATGATGGGAAGAGTAATTAATATACAAGAAAAAGGAGGTTAGCAGAAGAATGATGAAGACAGATGAAGCTACAGGGAGGTAAGCAAAGACTATAGAGGCTAGAGGCAACTAAGGTTATTTATACAACCCTGGAACAATAGGCATGGGAGGAAGAGTGGGAGTATACACCCACAAATATATAAGAGTTTGAAAGAGGATTTTTGTCCATGGATATTTACCGTTGCTGCAAACACAATTATGAATGTGATAGAGCATATGACGACACTTTCTTAGATATCATCAAGCATCCTGGGGGCTCAGGACCATAGTGTCAAGGGATGCATGGTCAACTGGCGTAACATAGTTCACAATGTCTTACATCCTACTATGGCGAGTAGCTAGCGTCTAGGATGCTAAAATCTTATTAGAAACCATCTAAGGTGCAACTATTGGTCTCCCCATGTTCAGAAGAATGAAGAGTGATGAGAATTGAAGATACCTGGAATTGATTACTCGAAAGGACCAAGGGAACATGTGACCATCAGGTTCCATGACTCTGGGACCACAAGAACCAGATAGAACTTCTATCTTTCCAGGGATGGGAAGACATCTCTGGGTTTTCAGTACCAGGACCGACCTTGGGCCATCTGGCATTTACTGAATAGGAATTCACTTCCATCAGAGGAAGTGACAGTGGCCACTTAATTGCTGACTCATCTGAGGGGTGACCCACAGCCCCTGGAGAAATAGTGCTGAAGAATTGTAACATCCAGAAGAAAGTCCTTCCTATCTAAATGCAAAAGATATGCAGGCATTTTTCTCCTTCCCTCTCCTACCTTCTCTTCAGAGACTTTGAGGAGACCCAGTCTTCTGCAGAAATGGGTGACAACTGATGCCCAGCCACTTTAGAGATCGTAGCAGCACACATTCCTGACCCTCTTGGCAGAGCCAACTAAGTTACTTAATATTCTAATATCTTGAGTTCTTTGCCTAGAGAAGTCCATTTGTTTATATAAAGGGAAATTAAAGCCATGCAGTAGGCTTCATGAGAAATTACTAGAGTTTGTAAGTTAGATTTGGAAGTAGGACACTCATGACAAATGTTCCCTCCTCCAACAAATGAAAACGCAACACAGCTCCATGAAAATGAGGTTCTCTGATTCTCCTCACCTTGCCTGAGTGTGTCTTGCTCTCCTATTTCTTATCCCAAGTGCATGATAAGTTCAGCCCTTCTCAGCCTAGTAAAAAAACAACCTTTTAGTGTCATTTGTCACCTATTTCGCATGATGGGGATACAAGGCAAGGATTACGAGTATGTCCTATGGAATCAGACTGTTCAAATGGACTTCCCAGAACGGCCTCTTACCAGTTGCTTGATCTGCAGCCAATGATTTAACCTCTCTAAGCCTCAGTCTCCTTATCTGCAAAATGGGAATACAAATACAGTCTATTCTTGTTATGTTCTATGAAGTCACCTTGAACACTCAATTAACAAATACAGAATCATTGCTCTGAAGGGAAATACAGGACTAGTTTCCTGTGCACCTCTGGTCACAACATTCTCTTCAGTTGATCAATACATAACTTTGTTCTGTCTCTGTTAAAACAATCTTTTATAATGAATTTATATATTATATGTGTATCTTTATAATATACATATGTATGTAAACATATATATGACTTCATATTTATATTTATGAGTCCTGGTGTGGTGCTATAGGATAAGCACTGGACTGTTAACCACAAGGCTGTTGGTTCAAACCTTCCATCTGCTCCTCGGAAACTGTATACTTGGTCACTATGAGTCGCAACTGAGTGGAGACACTTAACAGCAACAACATATGTGTGTGTAGGAGCTCTGGTAGCATAGTGGTTACAAATCAGGCTGCGAACCTCAAGGTCAGCAGTTCGAAACCACCAGCTGTTCCATGGAAGAAAGATGAGGGGCTTTCTGCTCCCGTAAGTATTTACAGCCTCAGAAACCCTGTACAGGGTCGCTATGAGTCGAACCGACTCCACAGCACATTACCACCACCTCCATATATATTGAACATGAGCAACAGCACTACAGCTCATGCCTGAACAAAGCTTACTGAACACATGTTTTCTCCATATGGCACATCACAGCTCTCATGCGCTAAGAACCGCTAGAGAGCAAGCACATCAGTACTGTTTGGAGGCCATTTTGAACAGCAAAATTACAAACAAAAAGTATACCAATGAGGAAAATGCAACATTAAATAGATAACAAAAAGGACACTTATTTACAGCATAAGAGCTGAAACAAGAAGGCAGTTGATGGCAGTGTGCCATCAAGTCGGTTCCAACTCATAGTGGCCCTATATAAGTTTTCCGAGGCTGTAAATCTTAACAGAAGCAGAAAGTCTCCTTTATCTCTCACAGAGCCACTGGTGGATTCAAACTGCTGACCTTATGGTTAGCAGCCCAACACGTAACCCACTCTGCCCCCAGAGTTCCCTCAAGAAAGCCGCCTTATTCGATCTCAGCAGGGAATGTGCACGTAGGGTAACTCAAATATTTTGCCACTCTGAGCATGTCTACAAATGACCACAAAAATGCACTGCGTATTGGTTAATAATGAAATGTAGCAATTGGGAAAATTCACAAAAACAAAATCTGAATAATAAGAATCAACTCTGGGTCCAACTTCACAAGTATACTATGGAAATCAAAAGACAATCCCTAGTAATCCCTGAATAATTGTTATTGTTGTTAAATTCTGACACATAAGGACCCTGAATAGAGTTTCCAAGGAGCAGCTGGTGAGTTTGAATCACTGACTTTGTGATTAGCAACCCAGTGCTTATCCTACAATTGTTAACTATTAAGAATTCCAATATGCTTCCATCAAAACCCAATGCATTCTATACCCAAACATGCCCATACTTTTCATGGTTCTATACGTCTAGCCTCACCATTTCTCCTGCTAAAATGCTTTTCTTCTCTTGTCTCCTCCACAGTGCAGATTAAATGCCTCCTTGGCCCAGAAACCCCAATTCCTAAATTGGAAGTTTTTCTTCCTCTTTGTGTCCCTTAAGGAATCCTAGTGGTGCTGTGGGTTAGGCATTGGGCTGCTAACCACAAGGTTGGAGGTTAAAACGTGCCAGAAACTCCACAGGAGAAAGATAGGGCTGTCAGCTTCCATAAAGATTTCCAGTCTCAGAAACCCTATATAGGGTGGTCTGAATCAGAACTGACTTGACGCCTATGGGTTTATGCCCCCTTAGGCAACTGGGTTTCTTTCTCTCTTAGTATTCTTGGAGCCTGTCATTTGGCACAAGTACGTACCATACTGAAATGCTACTACAAAGTGAGCAGTTCAAACCCACCAGCAGCTCCACAGGAGAAAAATGAGGTTTTCCACTACCATAAAAATTGACAATCTCAGAAACCTTATGCAGGGTCTGAGTTGGAACTGACTCAGTGCCAGTGGGTGGGGGTCATGTGGTACTGGGCAAATTATTACATCTATGTCTGGTAGCGTAGTGGATTACGAGCTGCAAATTCAGCAGTTCTAATCTACTAGGAGACCTGGTGTGGCGCTGTGGGTTAATGCAGCCAGACTGCAAAGCCGTTTCAACTGCAAGGTCGGCGGTTCAAGCTCACCAGCTGCTCCTTGGAAACCCTATACTCGGTCGCTATGGGTCGGAATCAACTTGAAGGCACTGAAAAAAAAAAAAAAAAATCCCTACATGGGGCCGCTATGAGTCGGAACAGACTCCATGGCACATGACCACCACCAATACGAATGGTGGTGGTGATGTGCCTTGGAGTCAGTTCTGACTCATAGCGACCCTGTACAGGGTTTCCGAGGCTGTCAATCTTTACGGGAGCAGAAAGCCTCATCTTTCTCCCGCAGAACAGCTGGTAGTTTCGAACCGCTGACCTTGAGGTTTGCAGCCCGATTCGTAACCACTATGCTACCAGAGCTCCTTACCAATAAGAATACTATCATAAAATACAGGCAGGATTCAATGAATCATATAAAGCACTAACCCATGGCCTTGGTCAAGTTGATTCTGACTCATTGGTCCCATATAGGACAGTGTTGAACTTCTCAGTAGGGTTTCAGAGGCTTTTATAAAGGAGTCCTGGTGTGGTGCTGTGGGGTTAATGTGCTGGATTGCAAAGTCGGTTTGAACTACAAGGTCAGCAGTTCAAGCTCACCAGCTGCTCCTTGGAAACCCTATATAGGGTCACTATGGGTCAAAACCGACTTGGTGACACTTAACAACAACAACAAATCTTTACAGAAGCAGACTGCCACATCTTTCTTCTGTAAAGTGGCTGTTAAGTTTAAACCCCTGACCTTGTGGTTAGTAGCCCAATGCTTAACCCACTGTGCCACCAGGGCTCCTTATAAAGCACTCAGTACATAAAAGAGCAAGGTGAGTGGTTCAAACCCACCAGCCAAACCGTTCTTTGAGAGCAAGATGAGGCTGTCTGCTCCTGTAATCATTCACAGACTCAGACACCCTATATAGGGTAATTATAAGTTGGGTTTTTTTTGGGTAAAGTCCTGATGTGGTACTATAGGATAAGCACTGGACTGCTAACCCCAAGGTCAGTGGTTCAAACCCAGAAGTTGCTTCTCCTCGGGGAAACTCTACACAGGATCCATTTGAGTCAGAACCAACTTGATAGCACTTAACAACAAGAAAACATTGGCTATTATTGTCATCCCTGGGTCCTTGTTCAGCGTCTCATTTGCAGCTGTAGTGAGCACAGCAGGGTACTTAGCTCATCTGAACAAAGCCTTGCAGATGCTACTAGGGTGGCCAGGAGCCCAAGTTTACCCACTGTCCCAGCAAAAATGAACAGATCCCTCTTTCACCCCCAAAAGTGCTCCATTTGGCTGATCAATGATCTAGCCTAAATATTGTTGTTCTTGTTGTCGTTGGGTGACAGCGACTTGATTTCCACTCATAGTGACCCAATATGACCGAGCAGAACTGCCCCTTTATGGAAAGCAGCTCACCAGGTCTTTCTCCAGCAGAGCCACTGGGAGGGTCTAAACCACCAGCCTTTGAATGATCAGCTGGATACATAACCATCTGGACCACCAGGGATCCTTATCCTACATGTCACCCACTTGATAGAGGGGTGTTGGGTGCTGGTAAGTAAAAGAAACCATGACTGAAGACTGTGGATCCAGGTACCATGGATCACTCAATCTCCTCACTGCAAATTCCAAAGGGTACAGTCTCTGGAACGCTCTACTCCATTAGTGTATCCCAAATAGTTCTCCCTTCCCCTGCTTTTCTCCTCACACTCAAAGGCCCATGCAAACTCATCCACACAGAGATGATGATATAGGAGATTAGTTTACTGTGGGGGGTGAAAGGAGTCCTTAGCTTCATATGGGATGGTGATTTAATCCCGAAAGATTAAGTCTAAAGGCAAAAAGACTGCTGTACCTCAAGGGCTTGAGAATCAGAACTCAACTACAGGAAGATTAAAAAAAAAAAAAA
>NW_006408556.1:11570496-11598671 GCF_000296735.1 Chrysochloris asiatica
AAAAAAAAAAAACAACTGCTGCAGGGGTGGGCTTTCACCCAGAGGGAGCCCCTATGAACCATCCATCAAGCATCCTTCTAGTGGGTTTACACTTACTTTATGAGATGCTGTGTCTGTCTAATAAATATGACATGTAAGCAAGAAACAGTGTCCTTGTTAGTCTTGCGGGGACTCTGCTCTGAAAGACATGATGAAGATCCAAGGAATCTCATTCACAGAGCAGTTGCAAATGAAGTCTACACCCTGGGTAAGGAAAGTGGTCGTTTTCTCCAAGCAGCTTATGAATCCATTGTATGAGTAGAATAGATACAAACAACAAAACAGGATCTACAAATTGTACATACGGAAAGAGTATGAAACTAGCCAGTGCCAAAATTTTCAGTCACTAGGAAAGGACCAAAGGGCCCTAGTGGCACCGTGGTTTAAGCATTAGGCTGTTATTGGCAGTTCAAATCCTCTAGCTGATTCACAGAAGAAAGATGAAGTTGTCTGCACTTGTAAAGATTTATAGCAGCTCTACTTTGTCCTATAGGGTCACCATTGACTTGGTGGCAATAGGTTTGCGTTTGGTTAAAAAAAACCGGGGGGAGGGGGGGCAGTTTGCGGTACTGGTCTCAGGGACTGAGGTTGTGTAAGAAGTAGGTGTTACCTGGTTCTAAGAGTTAGAAGAGAAGACCTTTACTTAAGGTCCTTGTAAACCTCCTCCTAAAAACCAGAAAGGAGCCCAGAGTGTGGTCCAGTGATATAACTCTATCCCAGCTTTCCTAGAAAAGTAAGTGAGGGGTCTGAAGGACTAAGTCCAGATTCAGTTTCAGAGGAGCTGAGCCTGTTCCCGTATTAATAGAGCTATTAGCCTGCAAAGTCACAGAAACACACGACCTGGCAACATTCAAAGCATGTAATTTAGCCACTTCAACATTTTATGCCTCTGTTAGTCATATTGGGTTATGGGTATTAGCAATCCAAAAGATCTCTACTTCACAGACGCTTTTATTTTCTAATCTCTCTACCCAGATACATCTGTCTGTATAATTCTATCATTCAAAAAAGAATCTGTGATACAATTATATGACACTTTATTTAACTATTTTCATTCTGTGGTCCATATGCTACTCATAGTTTACATGAGGTGCTTGGAGGTAATATTGCTGATTTTGATAAAGTGCATTTATCACTTTCTAAGACTTTCTAAGACCCTTCTCAAAGCTTCTTGTCTATGAGGACTTAACCATCCGGTACACAGTGATTCCCCAAGCTCCTGCCCTCTTCACCACTCACTGGATACTTACCTCATATCACCTTGCATCCCTAGGCAATTGTATTTTGCATCTGTTGTTGCTAGCTGCTGTCAACTCAGTCCCAACTGGTGGCAACCACACGCACAAAGTTATTCCATAGAGTTTTTGTTGGCTGATTCTTGGAATCATATCACCAGACCTTTCTTCCTAGTCTGAGTCTGGGAGCTCCACTGAAACCTGTGAAGCATCACAGCAACATACGAGCCTCCACTGACAGATGGGTCGTTGAAGCCCTTGAGGTGTATTGGCTAGAAATCAAAGCCAGGTCTCCCACTGAATCTCCGATGCCCCTTGTCTTACATCTAGTACATTATAAACAATAGAAGGGAAAGGACCAAGTCTTTTACTTCTGCTTATCCCATCCCAGTGTGGCACTGTAGGATAAGCACTGCACTATTAACCTGAGGTCAGTCGTTCAAATCCACCAGCTGATCCTCAGAAACCCTATAGAAGGTCACAACTCAACAGCACTTAATAACAACACTTGTGGTATCAGGCAGAATGCTTGGCACATCTTAATAGATGATAGATAAGGTGCTTATTCCACTGTGGGGGTGCCAGCTACACACCTTTGCAAGGGCACACATTTTACAAGCTAAGTATGCTTCTGCCCACACATCATTTCTGCGCTGCTTAGGTCTGTATCACTTAGTAGCTGTCGGGTGACAGAAAAGCCAATTTAAACTGGCTTAAGCAAAACTTAGAATTAATTAGCTTAGATAACTGCAAAGTCCAGGGATAGCCTGGCTTCAAATATATTTGCATTCTAAGCTCAAATCGTATCATTAAACCAAGGTCTTCCCAATCTCTCAGTGCCATCTTCCCACATGTTGGTTTTACTTCTAGTCTCCTGCTGCTAACAAGATGGTTGGGGTGGCCACTCCAGACATGATATCTCAGCCAACAATAAAGTACACTGTCTGCCTAAAGTTTCACGTATGATCTGATCCGTTCTGATTTGCATCCATGTCCGTTCCTGGATTTCTGGGAATGCACTGTGCTAAAGCATTTAAGCCTTGATCATATGCCATATCCCTAGTGCCCAGGAATCTTTTCCTTTATTTATTTATTTTTTAAAGATTAAAAAACAAGTTCTCCAAATGTTTCTAGAGGGCATTCAAATTTGAGGACCATTGGTATAAGGTCGACCATGGGACAGCTAGCCAAGAAAGTGAAGGAGAAAGAAGATCACTGGACGTGAGAGATGCACAGCCTGTTCTCTGAGACCTCTCAGATGGTTGTTGTTAAGTGCTGTCGAGTCAGTTCCAACTCTTAGCAAGTCTGCATAGGGTTTCCAAGAAGCAGCTGGTAAGCGTGAACTGCCAACTTTGTGGTCAGCTTCATTTAACAAGACTCAAAGAGGCTTTAAGACATTGGTCTCTCCATCCCAGTTAATTGGCCTAATAACGTGTCCATTACTTCTGTACTAACTCAGAGTTCATTGCGTATGGTCTGGGGTCTTAAAAACTTTCAAGAGGCCATTCAAAGCACAACAATAGGTCTCTATTTGCTTGGCACAACAGAAGAAGTGGGAAAGTCAGGAACAGAAGAAGGAAATAGAATGCATGATTAACTGCCTTCATGAATGGCCTACTGTGCCATGAGACCAGAAGAACTGGATGGTGGCCAGCTACCATAACTGGACATTTTGGTCAAAGGTTTCACAAAATAATCCTGATTTAAAAGAGGGAAATTGCAGAAGAGAATCTCAAATTTTCATGGCCTCTAGACTTTCCAGAGCCATGGCAGGTAGATAAACCCCTCAAACTACGGCACTGAGATAATCTTTAAACCTTAAACCAAAAATACCCACTGAAGAGTTTAGTTTCAGAGTGTGTGGGGGAAGGTAAAATCACCACTGAACAGTTTTCATCTTGTCTAGATGGGTCTGGTGAAAGGAGATGGGAATAAAATTCTTGCGATTCAATTGTGAGTAATTGTTATCATGACTAATTGCGACTGTCACAACTGTAAACGTAGAAGTTTTGTAACAAAAACGGGGGAGTAGTTAATCTTATAGTCCAGGAACAGAGGACCCTAGGGAGAAGAGCATGAGTGGAATATGGGATCCTGTTCAGAGAAGTAGCAACACCAGAGATGGAGGCAGAGATGAGGACAAGGGGAGAGAGAGCAGCTGAGGACTCTAGAGTCATGGACAGAGAAAGGCTGTGTGCTGACAGCCAGGAGGCAGGCTTGCAGAATGTGCCCTTTGGTTGTTTAAATGATTATATATTTCTGAGTGTTTTTGTGTACATCCCCCCCACCAAAAAAACAAACAAACAAAAAAACAGAGGGAATCGAAGCAAATACTGTTAAATGATGATGCACAGAGAAGATTGTAATCATTGCAATGAAATGATGAGTGTAAAACATGTTCTCCCATGTAAACTATCACTTAATTCATAATAAAACCTTAAAAATAAATAAATAAAAACACCCAGTCTTCTTGAAAATAAACAATAGCTTAGCGAACTCATTAGAAATATTTGCCTTGAGCGTCATACTCTTTTAACATCTATCTACCTGGGGTCAAACTGACAATAGCAATTCAAAAGATTAGAAGCTTTGCAGGGAGTAAGTTTATGT
Organism: Chrysochloris asiatica; assembly: GCF_000296735.1. Taxonomy (NCBI): domain Eukaryota; kingdom Metazoa; phylum Chordata; class Mammalia; order Afrosoricida; family Chrysochloridae; genus Chrysochloris; species Chrysochloris asiatica. Next base: position 11,574,381 of record NW_006408556.1, read on the forward strand.
TCATAAGAAAGAATCAACTCTAACTCGGGTGGGTGAGAACAGTTACACAACTCAAAGAATGTGATCAATATCCCTGAATTGTTCATGTAGGGATTACTCAACCACAACAACAAAAATAAAATAAATTATAAAAAGAGACTTTTCCAGTGACACCAGAGATGGAGACAGAGATGATGGTATGGAGAGATGGAGCAGCTGGGGACTCTAGACTCAAGGAGGGAGAGGGGCTGTGTCCTGATGGCTGGGGGGCAGGCTTGCAGGGTGTGCCCTTTAGTTGTTTGAATGGTTATATATTCCTGAGTGATTCCATGTACATTTAAAAAAAAAAAAAACAGAAGGAATGGAAGCAAACATCAACTACTCCACAGAAGAAACATGAGACTTTGCTCCTGCAAAGATTTAAAACCCTGGAAATCCTACACAGGGTTGCTATGAGTTGGAATCAACTCGATGGCACTTAACAACAACAATTAGGCATAAATCTATCTCTTTGTAAATTTTTTCCATCATTCTTGATTGGAACTCTTAGAATGATACAAGTCGATCTCTGTGAACACAATTGGGAGACAGCTTTATGCCCCTATTCTAACATCCAGAATAGCACCTAACATCAAGCAGCAAAAGTAATAGCCCTAACTCTCTGGCATCAGGATTGGAGGAAGACTCATTAACAACCTATGATATGCAGATGATACAACCTTGCTTGCTGAAATTGAAGAGGACTTAAAATACTTACTGATGAAGATCAAAGACCACAGCATTCAGAATGGATTGCATCTCAATGTAAAGAAAACAAAAATCCTTACCACTGGACCAATAAGCAACATTCTTATCAATAGAGAAAAGATTGAAGTTGTCAAGGACTTCATTCTTCTTGAATCAACCATCAACAATCATGGAAGCAGCAGTCAAGAAATCAAACTATGTATTACATTAGGCAAAGCTGCTGCACAAGACCTTTTTAAAGTATTGAAGAGCAAAGATGTCAGCTTGAGGACTAAGGTATGCCTGACCCAAGCCATGGTATTTTCAATAACCTCATATGCATGCAAAAGCTGGACAGTGAATAAGGAAGACCGTAGAAGAATTGATGCATTTGAGGTACAGTGTTGGAGAATATTGAAAGTGCCATGGGCTGCCAAAAGAACCAACAGATCTGTGGTGGAAGTACAGCCAGAGTGCTCCTTGGAGGCCAGGATGGCCAGACTTGGTTTCTTATACTTAAGACATATTATCAGGAGATACCAGTCACTGGAGAAGGATATCATGTTTGGTAAGGTGGAGGGCCAGAGAAAAAGAGGAAGACCCCCAGTGAGATGGATTGGCACAGAGATGGGCTCAGGCTTAACTATTGTGAGTTTGGCGCAGGACCGGACATTATTTCATTCTGTTGTGCATGGGGTCATCATGAGTCAGTATCGACTCAATGGCACCTAACAATAGCAACAACAACAACTCTTTGCCATTTCTTGGATGATCTAAAAATAAGCCCACTGTTCTTTTGGTTGCTCTCCCTCTTTAAGAACTCCAGTTGGAATGTGTTCCTTCCTCTTAAAGTCTGGTCCTCAGAATACAACACTCCAACAATCATCTGATGAGAGGAGATGATAAAAGTAAACAAGGAGATAGATAAAAGTCTATTCTCATCTCATTCTAGACACCACCATTCTCTTCCTCTACTCTAGCATTGCTTCAGCTTTTACAACAGCCACTTCTCAGTGCAGTGTTTATTCACAACAGGCTTTCTCCTACCTACTCCCCTCCCTGTGAAGCTTCTCAACCAGTCTCCCCATCCTGTTCTCTGTGAAGTTTTTTTTATGAATCCAGGCTTACGGCCTTAGGCATAATAAGTGAATTTTAGACCGAAAGAATAAGTTAAACAATTCTATTACCGCTGCATACCCATTAACAATTACAATACTTTTAAGAACATCTCAGGATTTAAAAAATAAAAATGCTTCAAGAGTTCAGTTCAGCAAACATTGAGCAATTACCATGTACCAATATTGAGAACATGAAGATGAATAAAGAAAAGAAAAAAGCTTTTTGCTTTTTTGTGTAGCTGATGTTCTGGCCAAGAAAATAAACAATCATTCTTAAGACCAAATGGAAGTTACCATGGAAATAGGATAAACCTATAGCCATCTCTGCCCAGACTCCTGGTGTGGTGCTGTAGGAATAGCACTGGAATATGAACCACAAGGTCAGCAGTTCAAATCTACCAGCTGTAACTCGGAAACCCTTTACGGGGTTACTATGAGTCAAAACCAACTTGAAGGCACTTAACAACAACATCTCTGCCCAGGGACTGCAGGAACCTTACCTAAGAGCTGACAATGGAGCTGGAATGGAAGGGTGGGTAGGTCTGATTTTTACCATCAGCCAAGGAGCAGCCAAGTGTTTAAGGCACTGGAAGCAGCTGGCAAAGGCATGGAGACATACATTCAGGTCACACATTCAGGGAACTGAGGCTAGTCCTCTGTGGTTGGGATCTATGGAAAGGAGTGGTGAGAAAAGGAGGCTGGAAAATTCAGTTCCAGCCAGATTGTGAAGGGCCTCAAGGTCCTACGTAGTCGGAATTTATCCTTGGTCTCTGAGAAGATGGCAAAAATCTTTGAAGAGGATGAACTGGAAACTGGAGACACTTTAAACAAGGAGACAGTGAATAAGGAAGTCATTAACTAAGGAGTGGTATCTATAATATATGAAAAGTTCTTATAATCAATTTAATAAAAAAAAAAGAAAAGTAGACAAAGATATGAACAGGCAATTCATAGAATGGAAAACATGAAGGCACTAAATACATACAAAACTGTCGATCTCATTAGCAATCAGAGGACTATAATTAAGACCACTATGTATTATCATTTCATAGTCATCAGGCTGGCAAAATGTTAAGGTCTGTTAGTGACAAGTGTTTGTGGAATACACACTAATAGTGGAAGTCTAAATTGTAAGCCGATACAATTTCTTGTCAATACCTAATACAGTTACAGTGTACACACCATTCTACCCCACATTCACTGTCCAGGAGTCTGTCCCAGAAAAACTCTCTCCTGTATGCTCACAGATATACACAGAGCTGTTTGTCACAGCACTGTCTGTAACAGCAAAGAAATTGGAAACCATTTAAATGGTCTTAAGTGGGGGGAATAAAATTTAAAATAATCTGATTTTTAAAATAAACTGTATCTATGTTTGTTAGCATGGCTACATCTAGGTAGCATAATGTTGAATGAAAATGCAAGTTGCAAAACAGCCAATTATACAACAACATTGGGAATAATACAAGGCAACCTCAGGACAGTAGTAACTATGGGAGAAAATATGGGATATTAGAGAGGTGGAAAGTGGTTTCAATCACAACTAGAAGGTTTTATGATTTTAACAGCCAAGAAATCAAATCATGTACTGCACTGGACAAATTGGTTACAAAAGGTCTCTTGAATGTCTTAAAAAACAAAGATGTCACTTTGGTGACTAAGGTATGCCTGACCTAAACAATACTTTCTTCAATCTCTTCATATAAATGTGTAAGCTAGTGTCTTAGTCCTATACTGTTGCTATATCAAAATGTCACAAGTGGGTGGCTTTAATGAACAGAAATGTATTTTCTTAGCATTTAGGAGGTTAGAAGTCCCTACTCAGAGTGGCACCTCTAGGATAAGGCTTTCTCTCTTTGTTGGCCTTGAAGAAGTTCATTGTCTCTGCTGGGCTTCTGCTTCTAGGTGATCTTCCTGTGCCTTGGCATCTCTCTTCCCCCATCTCTGCTTGTTTAACTTCTTTAAGTATCTCATTTTGTTGTTGTTGTTAAGTGCCATCGAGTCATTTCTGACCCATAGCGACCTTGTACAGGGTTTCTGAGAAGCAGCTAGTGAGTTTGAACTGCCAACCTTGCAGTTCAAACGGCTTTGCAGTCTGGCGCATTAACTCACAGCGCCACATTATGCACAGCAGAACGAAACACTGCCCGATCTTGGGCCAACCTCACTACTGTTGCCATGCTTGAGTCCATCAATGCTGCCACTTGGCCAATCGATCTCACTGGGGGTCTTCCTCTTTTTCTCGACCCTCCACCTTACCAAACATGATAATCTTCTCCAGCGACTGGCCCCTCCTGACAATATGTCCGATGTAGGAGAGACGAAGTTTGGCTATATTGGCCTCTAAGGATCACCTGACTGCACTTCTTTCAAAACAGATCTATTGATTCTTTTGGCAGCCCATGGCACTTTCAATATTCTCCTCCAACACCGTAACTCAAAAGCATCAATTCTTCTACTGTCTTCCTTATTCACTGTCCAGCTTCCGCATGCATATGAGGTTATTGAAAATACCGTGGCTTGGGTCAGGCGCACCTTAGTTTTCAAGCTGACATTTTTGCTCTTCAACACTTTAAAAAGGTCTTGTGCAACAGATTTGCCTAAGGCAATACAGCATTTGATTTCTTGACTGCGCTTCCATGAGTGTTGATAGTTGATCCAAGAATGAAGTCCTTGACAACTTCAATCTTTTCTCCATTGATAACAATGTTGTTTATTGGTTCAGTGGTGAAGATTTTTGTTTTCTTTACATTGAGATGTAATCCATACCAAAGGCTGTGCCCTTTGATCTTCATCATTATGTTTTAAGCCCTCTTCACTTTCAGCAAGCAAGGTTGTATCATCTGCATATCTCAGGTTGTTAATAAGTCTTCCTCCAATCCTGATGCCACGTTTTTCTTCATAGAACTCACCTTCTCGTATTATTTGCTCAGCATACAGGTTGAATAAGTATGATGAAAGAATACAACCTTGTTGCACACCTTTCTTAATTTTTAAACATTCAGTGTTCCCACGTTCTTTTCGAACAACTGCTTCAAGAAGTACAGATTCCTCATGAGCACAATTAAGTGTTATGGAATACTCATACTTCTCAATGTTGTCCATAGCTTGTCATGATCCACACAATTGAAAGCCTTTGCATAGTCAATAAAGCTCAGATAAACATCTTTCTGATATGCTCTGCTTTCAGCCAAGATCCATTGGACATGAGCAATGATATCCCTCATTCCACAGCCTCTTCTGAATCTGGCTTGAACCTCTGGAAGTTCTCTGTCAATGTATGATTGTAGCCATTTCCGTATTACCTTTAGCAAAACTTTATTCTCATGGGATATCAAAGAGATTGTCCTATGATTTCTGCATTCCATTGGGTCACCTCTCTTTGGAATGGGCACTAATACGGATCACTTCCAATCAGTTGGCCAGATAGTTGTCTTCCAAATTTCTTGGCAGAGATGAGTGAGTGCCTCCTGTGCTGCCTCACTTTCTTGAAAGATTTCAATTTTTATTCCATCAATTCCTGGTCCCTTGTTCTTTGCCAATTCCTTCTTAATACACACTCTACAGTAATCCTGGATCATTAACATAACAAAGGCAACCTACTCCCAAATGGTATTATAACCACAGGCATTTATTGTTGTTGTGAAGTACCCTTTGAGTCGGTTCTGACCCATAGTGACCCTGTATAGAGTTCCTGAGGAGCAACTGGTGAGCTTGAACTGCCAACCATGCAGTTCAAATGGCTTTGCAGTCTGGCGCATTAACACACAGCGACACACCAGAACTCCAACCACAGACATAGAGGTTAGGAATTACAACACAAAGTTTGAGGGGACAGAATTCAATCCGTAACAGCTGACCAATGAGAAAAGAAGACAGAAGAATTGATGTGTTCAATTTGCCGTAGTATAGACCAAGAATGTTGAATAGACTGTGAACTGCCAGAAGTATGAAGAAATCAGTCTTAGAAGAAATACAATCAGAAACACCCTAGATCAAGGGAGAAGAGCATAAGCAGAATGTAAGACCCTGTCTATCCAAAGAAGCAGCAACACCAGAGATGGAGGGAGAAATGAGGACATGGAGACATAGAGCAGCTGAGGATTCATGAAAAGAGAAAGATTCATGAAAAAGAGAAAAAAGAGAAAGGCTGTGTGCTGGCGGCCAGGAGGTAGGCTTGCAGAATGTGCTCTTTGGTTGTTTAAATGATTATATATTCCTGAGTGTTTTTGTGTACATAAAACACACACACACACACAAAAAAAAACAAAGGTAATGGAAGCAAACAATGTTGAATTATGATGCATGGAGGAGATTGTAATCATTGCAATGAAACCATGAGTGTAAAACCAATGTTCTCCCATGTAAACTATCACTTAATCTACAATAAAAAATTAAATTAAAAAAAAAAAAAAAAGCAGGAAGTCAGGGAAAATGAGGAAAACCCTCGGTAATAAGGGCATAAAGTTAAAATTTAATTTTATTGATGGATTGACACAATAGTAGAAACAATGGACCCAAGTAACGGACTTCATACCAGGGTTATGAAGATGGTACATGATCAGTCAACGTTTTATTGTCATACCTAAGCTCGACATGAGTGTAAACCAACTAGACAGCACCTACAAACGATTTATATATATGGGTATGCACGTCTTTATATTTCACTGAAGCAAAATGACAGAACATAAATTACAGTTGTTCCATTTTGGTAGTCATCTTTTTTTTTTTTAATTGCTGTAAGAAGCAATCGTCTGGGTCTGAGAGAGAAAATAGAAAGGTCTGTACTATAGGTGGCAGCTATGGGTGAAAAGTTCACCAACATCTCACCTTCAGGAATATTTTTTCTTTCCTTGTTATGGACTCTTTTTCTTCCAGGCAACAGTATAGTTCTGTTGTTCTAAACTGGCTGTATTAGCATCTTTTTTCCCAGGAAAAGTCCAGGAGCTGTGATGTCATGAGATTTCGTTCATGTTCTCCTTTTAAGTTCTTCCAGTTCAGAAAAACAGCAACTTTGTCCAAGTGTTTTTATCACTAAAGACTTCATCCAATGGTTTCTCCTTTAATAACAACGCGACATGTCTAGACCTTGACCCAACGTTGAGCCTTTAGGAATCTAGAAACACACACACATCCTTTTTGCCCCTAAATGGCCACGGAGCTCCAGGATGTTCCTGAAAGAGCACAGATGGGTTTCTAGTGCCCCATTGCCTCTAACCAGTTGTACTTCCTTGAGCAAGTCACTTCTGTGGCTGTTTCCTGTTCAGTAAAGGGCTGCATCTCATCTGAGCCTCTGGTCTTCTCACCCTGTCGGTGTGATGGGAACAAGGCTCTCACAATACAGGAAGACTTCATTTTATTATGCTTTATTGTGCTTCACAGATGCTTTTTTTTTTTTGCAAATCAAAGGTTTGTGGCAACCCCGCCTTGAGCAAATTTATCAGTGCCATTTTTCTGACATGTGCTCACTTCATGTCTCTGTGCCACATTCTGGTCATCCTCACAACATTTCCAACTTTTTCATGGTGTTACTGCACACTTAACAATGTTGTTGTTATATGCCGTGGAGTTGGTTCCGACTCATAGCGACCCTGTACAGTGTTTCTGAGGCTGTAAATCTTTACGGGAACAGAAAGTCTCATCTTTCTCCTGTGGAACAGCTGGTAGATTTGAACTGCTGACCTTGCGGCTTGCGACCTGATTTGTAACCACTATGCTACCGTCAAGTCGATTCCGACCCATAGCAACCCTGTATAGGGTTTCCAAGGAGCAGCTGGTGAGCTTGAGCCACTTGGCCTTGCAGTTCAAATGACTTTTTAATCTGGCGCCTTAAGGCACAGCGCCACACCAGGACTCCTAACAGACTATTGTTGTTAAGTGACGTTGAGTCTATTCCAACCCATGGCGACCCTGTGTAGGGTTTCCAAGGAGCAGCTAGTGAGCTTGAACCACGACCTTGCTTCAAATGACTTTGTAGTCTGATACATTAGTCCACAGCGCCACACCAGACACCACACAACAGACTACAGTGTAGTATAAATATCACGTTTATATGCACTGGGAAACTAAAAAATCCATGTGACTCATTTTATTGTGATACTCATTTTATTGCTGTGGTCTGGAATCAGAACTGTATGCTTGTACTAGTCTCACTCAGCCCTGACAGCCTCAAGACGAGTTACCAGTCACGTTGTTAAAATATTTATCTTGTGCTGAAGAGGCAGGTGTGATGTTCACTTTTGAATGTTAGAATATCAATCAACACCTCCAACCAAGGCATTGTGAGATTCACAGCCAGGAAATCGACCCAGAGTTTACTTATCTAAGCTTATTTACGGTTACAAAGATGAACCTGAAAGGCTGTTCTATTTAACTTGCAAGCAAAGTGGTCCAGCTCAATATGGGCCTATATTTGGTTCCAGCTTGAAAATGATAATTTCAAAAATCCTGAATCAAACAGAGCATCTTGGGCTTTATTTCTGGGTCTAAAGTGTCACATGTCATAGGTAATCAAGCCACTCACCCATCAATATCTGTTGAATCCTAGTCCTGTACCATTAACTACCTGGCATTAGCAGAGCTTGGTGTTGTTGCCCCAGCTTCCCCCTCTTACAGCCTTGGCACCTTCTGGGCCTGCTGCCTGTTTCAGTACCTAGTACCTTCCTTTTCTATCCTCTACACTGTTCTGGTGTGGCGCTGTGGGCTAATGCGTCAGACTGTAAAGTCATTTGAACTGCAAGGTCAGTGGTTCAAGCTCACCAGCTGCTCCTTGGAAACTCTATACAGGGTCGCTATGGGTCAGAATCAACTTGGCGGTAGCATAGTGGTTACAAATCAGGTCGCAAGCTGCAAGGTCAGCAATCTGACGCACATCTCACCATGGTTTTCTAGCCATACTGTAATGAGGATGCATCTGGACATTGCCACCTACTAGCTTGTGATCATTCTTGAGACAAGTGGCTTAACTCTGAGTCTCAGGGTCCTCATCCATAAAAGGAGGCAGCAATGCATACCTTCCCAGACACTTATCAAGACTGACAAATTAACATATCTTAAGCTACTAGCACTTGGAGGTATTCAATAAACCATAGGCTTACAGGAGGACAGCAGGCCCTCCCAGGGCCTCCAACTCACAGCACTGAGTGAGGACTGGGTTAAGCATTGAAATTCAAAAAAAGGCTTAGTTCATCATTTTGAGGGTTTCCGCTGTCACCTTAGAGAACATAAACTGCAGCCTTACACCAATGATGGACTCCAGATTTCAGTGGTAGGGAATGAAAGAGACATCAAGGACAGGGCTTTTGGCATGAACAACTTGAAGAACTGCAGCATTATTTCCTGCTATAGAAAAGTCTAAAGGAAGTACAAATTTGGGGAGAAAGATCAGAACATATTAGAATTGAGATGCTTTTTAGAAAACCAAGGGTAGATGCTAGGTAGCTGTTGGCCCTAGAAGAAGGGAGTTCAGGCTAGAAACCTGGATATAAAGAGAGAAATGTGGAAGCTGCCAGTTACTGTTTCAATTTAAATATAAATTAGAATTAAATAAAATCTAGAATCCCACTCTCCATCAGACTAGCCATATCTCAAGTGCCCAGCAGCTACATGTGGTTTGTTATCATTAACGCTAAGTGCCATCGAGTCGGTTTTGACTCACAACGACCCTATATAAGGTTTCCAAGGAGAGACTGGTGGACTTGAACCATTGACCTGTGGTTAGCAGTCCAGAGTTTATCCTAGGGTGCTACACCAGGACTCTTCCATGTGGCTAGTGGCTGCCATGTTGGACAGCACAGACAGCAGCACATTTCCGTCACTGTGGAGAGTTCAACAGGACATCACAGTCAGGTGACTGATAAAGCCGTGAGATTGGTATGGATGTGGTAAAAGGACAGAGAGGTCCAATGGTTGAGTACTGGAGTAGTCTGCCATCATTTAGAAGTCTAATGTGAAAAGTGAAACTGCGTCTGCAAACGGGATCTAGAAGGAGCCATCAGTGAGGTCGGGGGAAAAGAACCAGGTAAGGGCTGCGTCCTGAGAGCCTGCAGGAAGGAATGTGCCTCTGTGCTCAGAGCTGAGGGAGGTCACAGAAGATGAGGACTGAGGACTCACCACTGTTGGCATGCTAACGGGAATGACCCAGCAGAAAGGGCAGAGTTGGTGATGTAAGAGAGAGAGACAGAGGTGATCTACTGAAGGAATGATTCTGAAGAGCTAAGAGTACTGGGATAGGGTCCTTGGGAGGATGGCCCTTAGAAGTCCATGTAGACAGAGCATCTGCAGTAACAGGATCCAGACAGTGGTCCCTGTTGTTGTTGTTAAGTGCTGTGGAGTTGCTTCTGACTCGGTGTGACCCTCCTGCATAGATAGGGTTTCTGAGGCTGTAAATCTTTGTGGGAACAGAAAGCCTCATCTTTTGCTGACCTTGTGGCTAACAGTCCAATGCTTCCCAACAGAGTCACAGCACTCCCAAGAAGACCCTAGGTGGCACAGATGATTTGCACTCGACTTTTAAAGGTTGGTGGTTTGAACCTACCCAGCAGAACTAGGGAAGTAAGTCCTGGCAATCTGCTTCCGTAAAGATTACTGTTACTGCTGTAGTTAAGTGCTGTCCAGTCAGTTCTGACTCATAGTGACCCTACATAGGGTTTTCAGGAGCAGCTGGTGGGGTGGACCAGCCCAGTGCTGATCCTACAGAAGTCCTCCATGAAGATTATAACCAAGAAAACACTATGAGCCGTTTTAGTCTGCAACACATGGGGTTGCCATGCATCAAAGGCCAACTCAATAGTGATGGGTTTGAATTTTGGTTTAACAGGGCCAGGCAGAGTACACAAGCAGGTTGGTAGGGAGTAGGGCATATGCAGGTTTTCTTCTGACGGTTTCTTCTCAGAGTAACAGGAAGTAAAGGTCAAAACGAGAATGAAGATGGAGGCTTGAAGCATTTAAGTCTGAAAGAGAAGGGAGGAACCATAAAATAGTCGCCTGGGAGAGTAGAGCCAGAATGGACAAGGTAAATATTTCATTCCTTTCTGTGCCCATGAGGGAAACTGGTTCTTGTATCCTAGCTGGGTTTTTTAATTTGCACTCAGTCAAATGGGATTGAGTGTTCTGGACCAGCACCATGGTAGGCACTGCATGATCAAGAGCACTTGAAGTAGGGTGGCCATACTTGGTTTCCCCTGAGACAAAGACTTGAATACAAGTAGTTTCACTGTGGTGTAAAGGTAGGGGAGTGGGGAAATGCGTAAACAAGACAGGTCTGTTAATGACCAGGTTACCACCGTATAGCAAACACCTCGGAGTTATCCCAAACAGATGCAAGGAGGCTGGGTGTTCATCCATCAACTCAACTCCTATTCATTGCTGGTCATGAGTAGTGTTCACTCTGGTCCTGCCTCGCTGTTCCAATGGTCCAGCTTGTACTAAGAAAAGGTCAGACTGTAAGAAAATATGAGCGGGCATTAGCAGCATCCATACAACTCTTGGATGTGTCTTGTTCTGGATTAAAGATTGTCTGCTTCCCGAAGTATATGGCATACTTCTTTATTTCAAGGGGAGAATTTATTGGGGAAAGCTAAGGATAGGATCAAACCTGAAGAAAAAAACTGAAAGAAAAAGAAAAGAACCCTTCAAAGAAGAATCAGGAAGGTATAGGCTAAATGCAAAAATGAGTCAACGAATAGAGTAGGAAGAGGTCTCTTGGGAATGGGATGAAAGGCTTTACAGAGGAAGTGATGTCTAAACTGGATGGAAAAGGGGTGGGCACGGGGGTATGAACATTTTGCTTATCTTCACAGTTAGTATATAGAAAGACAGGTGGCTGATGCTTTTGGGTACCCCAAGGTACGGCTGAGAAAGACTGATGCTTGTCCAAAGCCACCTCTGGCCACCTATGCCCTACAGGTGGAAGGCGACTCTGATTTGTGGCAGAGGCTGCTGTTTGGGAAGCAGTCATGGTTCAGAGACTCAGCTTCGGGATGCGCAAAGCAAAGCAGTTTCTTACGAGGTGTTTGTTATAAAGCAGTCGCAAAAGATATGCCTGTGTTCCAACCTTCCTGCACAGGGTGCCTGCGGAAGACACAGCCATGACGCACCAGAACAAATGACCACTGCACCTTCCTTCCTGCACCACCAACAAAGTTTGGCAAATTTGGCTTGTGCTTCATCCTGGTACCCAAACCCTGAGGAGATGCGGTAGCTGAGCACTTGTATCTCTTCCTCTGATGAGGATAAATTAATTAGTGCAGAAACACACAATCAGGGACATACCACTTGGGTTGGGCGTTCTAATGAGAGGGTGATTGGATGATGCTGAGTCAGGCCAGCGTGGCCCCAGAGCCTGATTGTAGCTTCTTCTCTGCTGGAGACCAGGACCTGCTGTGCTCCAGAGTTTAACCCCCTCCTTTCGCCAGCCACCTCCTCCCCCATCAAACTCGAAGGTCTATCCTCTACCCTGGTTCTATCCTGCAGCCCTGTTCCCAGAGTTCAACACCTCCCTGAGCTACCACAAGGACCAAGAAACCTACTGCCCTTGCTTCAAAGCTCTTCTTCCTGCCCACAGTTGACAAATCAGTTGTCCTCCAGGACAGCTTCGTTCTTTTCACCCCACACAGCTCAGGAACATTCTGTGACTCCTTGTGACCAACAGAATAGAATTCACCTTCAAAATCTAAGTTCCTCCAGCAACCATCTCCTGTCCCTGCATTCTATCATCATACTCCTCACTTGCCAGCATGGCTTCTGTGTTAGCTCATTTCCTGCAATTTGCTCTCTCAACAAACCTACCAATTTCTTACTTCCAGATATCCATTTTTCCCATTCTCTCCGACACAAACCCTTTCCCCTCCTTAGAGAGACATTCCTGCTACTTAAAGCCAGAACAGGTTGGCAACCCAAAGACCAAACTTGCAGCCAGACAAGTGACCAGTGTGTCCTTAAGTCAAGACCCACACACTTGGTGACTAAATGAACTGATGAAGAAGTCCTCCTGGTGAGCCCCCACCTGTCCTGACCCTGCCCACCAGCCCAGTAGGTTCTGGGTGTGGTCAGATAGAGCAGTTCTGGCTTGAACCTTTTGTCCCGACTGCTTCTGTATCATATGTGTTGTTGTTAGTTTCCATGGAGTCCATTGTGACTCAGGGTGACCCCATGTGTGCTGAGTAGGACAATTCCATAGGGTTCTCCTGGGTAAACTTTCACAATCAAATCTCCAGGCCTATCTTCTTAGGCACCTCTGAGTGGGTTGGGACCACTGACTTTTGACTAATGTTGTTGTGACTCATAGCGACCCTGTATAGGGATTCCAAGGAGCAGCTGGTGAGTTTGAACCGATGACCTTGTGATTAGCAGTCCAGTGCTTATCCAACAGCACTAATAGTTGAGTGCTTAACTATTTGTGCCATCTAGGGATCCCATGCGCCACAATTTGTAATTTTACTGAGACACAGACCTGAATGTCTTTCTGTGATGTTAATGTTAGGAAGAGAGGGACTTGGCTTGGGAGAGAAGCCAGCAGAGTACCCAGCACCCGAATGTAAACTCGCCTTTGTTCTCCTCTGCTCATCCATCATGTATGTGGTGGATGTCAGGAAGTGATTTTTTTTTTTAAGTTGTTTCTTCCTGAAAATGACCACATTTTTCCCCAAAGGGAAGCAGAACACTTCAGCAATGGTGCAAAAGATAGTCTCTTGGTGGGCTGGTGATGCTGGTCCCCAATCCAATTTGACTACTTGGTTCATAGTTGGAGCCTAGGTGCCTGTCATGGGGTAGATGCTCAATAAGGTGCAGGGGAAGGTAGAAGCCCCACTGAATAGTTTTTATCTTGTCTAGACGGGTCTGGCAAAAGGAAACAGGGATAAGATTCTTATGATTCAATAATAAATAATTGCTATCATGACTAATTGCAATTGTCACAACTATAAAGGTAGAAGTTTTATAACAAAAGGGGGGAGTAGTTAATCTTACATTCCAGGAATAGAGGACCCTCAGGGTAGAAGAGCATGAGCAGAATGTGGGACCCTATCCAGAGAAGCAGGGACACCAGAGATGGAGGCACAGATGAGGACATGGAGAGAGGGAGCAGCTGAAGACTCTAGATTCATGGAAAGAGAAAGGCTGTGTGCTGGCAGTCAAGAGGCAGGCTTGCAGAATGTGCCCTTTGGTTGTTTAAATGATAATATATTTGTGAGTGTTTTTGTGTACATAAAAAAAAAAAAAACAACCCAAAGGGAATAGAAGCAAATACTGTTGAATGATGATGCACGGAGGAGATTGTAATCATTGCAATGAAACCATGGATGTAAAATCAATGCTCTCCCATGTAAACTATCACTCAACAAACCTTAAAAAAAATAATAAAATAGAATATATATTTCTAATAGTTATACTATTTTAAGAGTATACCCATGGAAAATTATCACTTCCATTTAAAATTGTGTAAGAGCATATTTTTAAAGTAAAATATGATACATTAGTCATTTTACACATTAAAATATCATCACAGTAATAAAAACATATGCTAAGTACATTTGAAAAATGAAGCTAAGCTATTCAACATACATTTTATTCTTAAAAAAAATAATAAAACTGTGGGGCTTTCCCGTTCATACAGAATGTTTGCCTTGAGCACTGTACTCATCAAAAGAATTCTCTGTATGAGTGTAAACAGACAAACACCTCATCTAGCGCACAAGATGACAACTTTGTGAGGCAGAGACGCTACAATGAATAATGATGAAACCACATGGATCAAGCAAGAAAGGCGACACAATGTGAAGTATGTAGTCCATGCTATTGAACTAATTATGTGGACATTATGAACTGCATGTGTGTGATTGTGTATTTGTTGTTTAAGTACCGTCAAGTTGGTTCCAACTCACAGCAACCCCAAATAGGATTTCCAAGGAACAGCTGGTGACTTTGAACCGCAATCTTGAAACGAGCAGTCCAGTGCCTATCCTAAAGCACCCAAATAATCAACTCTTTTAAAAGAATATGTGGCCTTTATAGTGCTTTCCAGGATTCCTGGTGAGGTACTGTAACATCAGCACTGGATTTGAAACCACAAGGTCACCAGTTCAAACCCACCAGCTGCTCTTCAGAAACCCTATACAAGGTCACTGTGAGTTATAAGCGACTTGATGACACTTAACAACAACAACAAATAGTGCTTTCCAAGAAGCTCTGATAGCATAGTGAGTTACAAGTTGGGCTGTAAGGTGAGCATTTCAAATCTACCAGCCTCTCACTGGAGAAAGATGAAATGTTCTGCTCCTGTAAAGATGTACAGCCTTGGAAACCCCATAAAAAGTCGCTATGAGTCAGAACTAACTCCATGGCACATAACCTCCCCCACAACCACCAACACAACAGCCTTTCAGCGCGATCTCTCTCACAGCCTTTCCTGCACTTGTCCATCTATCCCATCAGAATTATCTGTTGTTCCTATAGGTGTCTGATCAAGAGCCAATGCTATTGAAGGAAAAAGTCCATGGTGTTTTGAAGGCATTGACAAAGAACAAGGCTTTGGGAAATGACGGGATACAAATTGAAATCTTTCAACAAGCACATGCAGAAATTTGGAAGACCTGGCCAATTTTTTGAAAGACATCCATATTTGTGCCCATTCCAAAGAGAGGTGACCCAGCGCCATGCAGAATTCATCAGACAATATCATTAAATTGCATGCAAGTAAAAGTTTGCTAAAGATAATTTTATTTACTGGCTGCAAATGTACATTGACAGGGAACTTCCAAAGGTCCAAGGTGGATTCAGACGAGGACATAGAATGAGGGATATCATTGCTAATGTCAGATGGATCTTGGCTGGAAGCAGAGGATACCAGAAAGATGTTTCCTTGTGCTTTATTGACTATGCAAAGATTTTTTATTTTATGAATCATGACAAGCTACGGAAAACACTGTATTCTGGGATATTCAAGAATGAGTACTCCAGAACACTTAACTGTGCTCATGAGGAACCTCTACATATACCAAGAGGCAGTTGTTCAACTAGAACAAGGTAACACTGAATGATTTTAAATTAGGAGAGGTGTGAGCCAGGGTTGTACCTTTCCACCATATTTATTCAATCTGTATGCTGAGCAAACAGTACCAGAAGCTGGATGATATGAAGAAGAATGTGGCGTTAGGATTAGAGGAAGACTCATTAAAAGCCTGTGATATAAGTGAAAAGGATTTCAAATACTTACTGATTAAGATCAAAGACCACAGCCTTCAGTATGGGTTGCATCTCAATGTTAAGGAAACAAAAGTCCTCACAACTGGACCAATAAATAACATCTATATAAATGAAGAAAAGATTGAAATCGTCAAAAGCTTCATTTTTCTCAGATCAACCATCAACACTCATAGAAGCAGCAGTCAAGAAATCAAATGACATATTACATTCGGCAAATCTGCATTTTTAAAGTGTTGAAGAGCAAAGATTTCAGTTTGAGGACTAAAGTGTGCCTGACCCAAGCATGGTATTTTCAGTAACTTCATATGCATGCAAAAGCTGGACAGTGAATAAGGAAGGTGGCAGAAGAATTGATGCATTTGAGTTAATGGTGCTGGAGAACATTAAAAGCATCGTGGACTGCTAGAAGAATAAACAAATCTGTGTTGGAAGAAGTACATCCAGAATGCTCTTTAGAAGCCATGGTGGGGAGACTTTGTCTCTCATATTTCAGACATGTTATCAGGAGGAAACCAGTCCCTGGAGAGGGACATCATACTAGTGTCAGCAAAAAAGAGGAAGACCCCCAATGAGATGGACTGATTCAGCAGCAGCAGCAATGGGTTGGTTCAAGTTTAACAACGTTTGTGAGGATGGCCCAGGACCAGGCGCTGTTTCGTTCTGTAGTGCATAGGGTTGCTATGAGTTGGAACCAAGTCAACAGCACCTAACAACGACAACAACCTGCAAGTGTCTTTGTCGATGTCCTCAACTTGAGCGTCTCCTTTAAGATGGGATCTCCTGTGTCGTAAGTTTTTGTGCCTGAACCAAACTAGCAGAATCACAGAAGGTGGCAGGTGAAAGTTTGCTGACTAAACAATGCGAATACTGCTTCTGAAGGGGCTCGATTGCCAACTCCACCCACGGGTGATTCTTATGCAGAGCTGCCTACATGGGGAGCAAGACCAAACCCCCCACCCCCAAGGGTGTTATTTTGTTTTGTTATTGTTGTTGTTGTTGTTGCTGTTGCTCTCAAGTGCCATTGTGTCAGTTCCAACTCATAGCAACCCTGTGCAGGGTTTCCAAGGAACAGCTGGTGGGTTTGAACCACCAATCTATGGTTAGTAATCTAGTGCTTATCTTCCAGTGCCACACCAGAAGTCTTGCCTTCTTCAGTTGAGCTTTTTTCAGCAGTTTAAAACTCAAACTCTTAAAAATGTCAGAGCTGGAAGGAGGCTTGGTGACCCCAGGGAAGGGAGGTGATTCTGCCCAGGTAAGAGAGCCAAGAGGATTGCCAGGGCTTCCAGACGAGGCTCTTTCTACTTGTCCACACAGGGCACTCCCACCTGTTAACCTCCTGGCTTTTCCTTTAAGACTGCTGGCTCCCCCATTACTCAAGTGGACCCAGAAAGGCCCAGGTTCATGCCAACTGACTTCACAGTAAGTTGTTGTTGTTGTTGTTAAGTGTCTTGGAATTGGTTCCAATTCATAGCGACTCTGTGTGGGGTTTCAGAGGAGTGGCTGGAGGATTTGAACCGCTGACCTTGTGGTTAGCAGTCCAGTGTTTATCCTACAGTGTCACACCAGGGCTCCACACAGTAAGTAATTAGTGAATATGTTTGTTGAGTGAACGAATTGCTTCTAAAGTGTTAAAAGTGATGTCTTTTGGAGGGAGGTCTTGTCACTCCTCCCTCCTCCCACACCCTGAATCATCCAGGGGTCCACAGGGGAGTCCATGATTCAATTGTTTTAACTTGCTGTTGTTAAGTGCCATTGATTTGGTTCTGACCCATAGCAACCCTGTATCGAGTTTCTGAGGAGCGACTGGTGAACTTGAACTGCCAACCTTGCAGTTCAAATGGCTTTGCAGTCCAGTGCAGTAACTCACAAGCATCACATTATATTGCTTTCCTAGCAATGATTGTGAGGTTGGTCGAGGACGGGGCAGTGTTTCATTCTGTTGTGCATAGGGTCACTATGAGCCGGTACCAACTCAATGGCACCTAACAACAACAACTATATGCCAAGGAGTTCCTGGGTGGTTCAAATGATTAGGTTCTCCACTTCTAACCAAAAGGTTAGTCATTTGAATGCACCCAGAGGCATCTTAGAAGACAAGCCTGGTGATCTGCTTCTGAAAGGATGCAGTCTTGACAACCTGACGGAGCAGCTGTACTCTGTACACATGGGCTTGCTATGAATCGGTCAATGCAGTGTTAACTGGTGGTGGTGGTGTGCTGTGGAGTCGCTTGCCACTCACAGCCACCCTACATAGGGTTTCCAAGACTGTAAATCTTTATGGGAGCAGAAAGCCTCATCTTTGAACTGCTGGTAGTTTCAAACTGCTGACCTTGAGGTTAGCAGCCCAGCTCGTAACCACTACACTACCAGAGCTCCTTCAGTGTTAACTAGCAACTACTGTATGCCAGGCACAGACTAGCAGGCCAGAGTCCCTTGGCATGCAATGTATAGCCCCCTCGTTGAACATCCCTCTTCCTTACATAAGAATCATTTCTAGCTCATCATCCCCCTTTGTTAACTTCAAAAACGATAGGTCTTCACATTGTCACATCCAGTTTTCCCAGCCCAGACTCTTTCCCAACAAAATCTTCGCACATCCAAGACCTTGCCATTGGGCTCTAGAGCACCAAAGGGAGGAGGGAGTGTTTTGCCAGTTGTTGCTGGTTTAACTTCTTCATTCCACTGGGAAAGACTCTGAGGTTCTGAGGCATCTGCCATCCTCTGACATTCTCCTGTGATGGATAATCTGCAGGTACCCAATGGGGCCCAGCTGAAAGACATTCATTCCAACTGTCTTTGGAATACACAGCCCCTAGAGAGAGCCCACCTGAGACTTTTTAGAGAACCCAGGCATTGCATCTTCCCCTGCAATCTTGCCCAAAGAGCTGTGGACCATGGTCATTTCTTCCAACCTGTCCCAATACCCTTCTGTCATAGGACAAGTTATAGCGCCTTTGTGTAACATTGAAAAATAAATCCAATGTTGATTAATAAAGTGATTTTCCAAAGCTGTACTGACATGCACTCAATTTCAAATGCATTTCCCTTGTTTAATAGACTGAGAAGGTGTGAGGGCTGGTTCTCAGTCAGTGTGCTTTGTCATGGGCCCCAGAGAAACTCACCTCTCCACCATGCTTTAGTTACCCAGAGGTGAAGAAGAATATCATGTTTGGTAAGGTGGAGGGTCAGAGAAAAAGAGGAAGACCCCCTGCAAGATGGATTGGCAAAGTGGCAGCATCAATGGGCTCAAGCGTGGCTAATAATCGTGAGGTTGGGCCAGGATCAGGCAGTGTTTCATTCTGTTGTGCATAGGGTCGCTATGAGTCAGTACCGACTCGATGACACCTAACAACAACAACAATGTGGACAAGGAGAGATGAGCCTGGCTTGCTTGCTCAAGAATAATCTAGATTTTGTAGATTACCATGTTGTCACCACAGTATCACCATGGCATGGCATCAACCCCATGGTGAGGCAGGATATGCATGAGGCTCTCGGGTGGCAAGTCCTTCACAGAACCATGCCATCCCAGACCCTCCTCTGGGTGCTTCAAGGGAATTTTTCTGGAAAACAACATGGCGAAATTATAGTAAAAAAATCTACCAGAGGCTGGAGTCTAGAATCCTAACCTCTGGTCTCAGTTCTAATATAAACTTGCTATGGACTCCTGGTGGGGCACTGGAAGACACACACTAGCTAACTGCAAGGTTAGTGGTTCAATTCCACACTCCTTGGAACCCCTATACAGAGTCACTGTCAGGTGGAACCAACTCAACAGTGTTGAGTTAACCAACTTAACAATAATGACAACATATATCGTTCGGCAAAGTTTCACCTTTATAGACCTTGACTTACTCAACTACATAATGAAGTAACTGAACTGAATTAGTGGAGTACCTCATAGGTGCGAACAGTTCATGTTCTCAGCCGCTAACCTGAAAGTTGGAGGTTCCAATCCACCCAAAGGTGATTCAGAAGAAAGTCCTGGCAAACTGCTTCTGGAAAAAGAATCCACCATTGAAAACCCAGTGGAATGTATCTACTCTGACAAACACGAGGTTGCCTCAATGGCACCAGGTGTTCTCACTTGGGGGTTGATCTATCTCCCCATCCAGGGTGATACTGGCCTTTAAAGGGTGAGGCAGGGCA
Organism: Chrysochloris asiatica; assembly: GCF_000296735.1. Classification (NCBI taxonomy): domain Eukaryota; kingdom Metazoa; phylum Chordata; class Mammalia; order Afrosoricida; family Chrysochloridae; genus Chrysochloris; species Chrysochloris asiatica. The sequence continues at coordinate 11,594,555 of NW_006408556.1, forward strand.
GGGATACTAACTGACTTTTAATGCATGAAACCATGCCATACAATGAAGAATTCTCCCATCCAAATTACCAGGGGAAAACTCTTTGAGAATTATAGAACCATCTTATCTCTGAAGAAGCCCAAATGATTCTGTAGGGTAAGCACTGGACTGTTAACCACAAGGTTGGCAGTTGAAACCCACCTGCCACTCAGCAGAAAAATGAGGCTTTCTGCTCTGGTAAAGATTTACAACCTCGTCATTCCTATACCTACTCACGATGAGTCAGAATTGACGCGATGTCAATGAGTGGGTTGAATGTAAAAGGGAGCCTGGTGGTGCAGTGGTCAAGTGCTTGGCTGCTAACTGAAAGATCAAAGGTTCAAACTAATAAGTTGCTCCGTGAAGAAAGATGTGGCAGTTTGGTTTCATAAAGATGACCACCTTAGAAACTCTGTGAGGCAGTTCTACTCTGTCCTACATGGTCTTTATGAGTGGGAATTGGCTTGATGACAACAGTCAGTGTCAAAAGACAGCCCTGTGATGCTAAACAGAAGGTCGGCAGTTTGGAGCCACCAGGAGAAAGATGTAGCTATCTGCTACCATAAGATTGTCATTCTTGTTAAGTGCCATTGAGTTATTAAGAGCCATGGAAATTCTGCAGGGTAGCTATACCCAGTCCTATAGGGTCACTGTGAGTTGGAATTGACTCAATAGAAATAGATTTGGGTGTTGTTGTTTTTTTAGTTAATGTAAAAGGAGCCCTGATGGTACAGTGGTTAAAAGCTCAGCAGCTAACTGGAAAGGTTGCTGGTTCAAACCTACCAGCTGCTCCATGGGAAAAAGATGTGGCAATCTGCTTCTGTAAAGATCTACAGCCTTGAAAATCCTATGGGACACTTCCACTGTCCTGTAGGGTTGCTATGGGTTGTAATTGGCTCAATGAAAACGAGTTTGGTTTTGGTTTAAAGTTCATATATTATTATTGTTGTTGTTGTTGTTAGATGCCATCGAGTCAGTACCAACTCGTAACAACCCTATACACAACAAACAGAATGGAACACTGCCGGGTCCTGGGTCAACCTCACAATCATTGCTATGCCTGAGCCCATCGCAGCCACCACTGTGCCAATCCATCTCGTAGGATGTCTTCCTCTTTTTCTCCAACCTTCCACTTTACCAAATATGATATCCTTCTCCAGTGACTGGTCTCTCCTCACAGTATGTCTGAAGTATGAAAGACTAAGTTTGACCATCCTGGCCTCCAAGAGCATTCTGGCTGTACTTCATCCAATAAAGATTTGTTTGTTCTCTTGGCAGCCCATGGTACTTTCAATATTCTCCTCCAGTACCAAAAATCAAATGCATCAATTCTTCCTGATCTTCCTTATTCACTGTCCAACTTTTGCATGCAGACAAAGCTATTGAAAATATCATGGCTTGGGTCAGGTGCACCTTAGTCCTCAAACTGACATCTTTGTTCTTTGACACTTTAAAGAGTTCTTGTGCAGCAGATTTGCCTAATACAGTATGTCATTTGATTTCTTGATTGCTGCTTCCATGAGTGTTGATGGTTGATCTGAAAAAAATGAAGTCTTTGGTGATTTCAATCTTTTCTCTGTTGATAAGAATGTTGTTTACTGGTCCAGTGGTGAGGATTTTTGTTTTCTTTACCTTAAGATGCAACCCATACCGAAGGCTGTGGTCTTTGATCCTCATCAGTAAGTAAGTCCTCTTCACTTTCAGGAAGCAAGGCTGTTATCATCTGCATATTGCAGGTTGTTAATGAGTCTTCCTTTAATCCTGATGCCCCCCTTTTCTTCATATAATCCAGCTTCTCGGATAATTTGCTCAGCATACACACTGAGTAAGTATGGTGAAAGAATACACCCCTGTCGCACACCTTTCATAACTTTAAACCATTCAGTGTTCCCTTGTTCTGTTCAAACAACTGCCTCTTGGTCTATATAAAGGTTCCTCATGAGCACACCTAAATGTTCTGGAATACTCATATTTTACAATGTTGTCCATAGCTTGTCATGATCCACACAATCTAAAGCATGTGTGTATTCAATAAAGCACAGGTAAACATCTTTCTGGTATTCTCTGCTTTCAGCCAAGATCCATCTGACATCAGCAATATTACCCCTCATTCTACATCCTCTTCTGAAAATGGCTTGAACCTCTGGAAGTTCTCTGTCAATATATGTTTGCAGTCATTTTTGTATTACCTTTAGTAAAACTTTACTCACATGGGATATCAATGATATTGTCCAATGATTTCCGCATTCCATTGGGTCACCTCTCTTTGGAATGGGCACAAATATGGATCTCTTCCAATCAGTTGGCCAGGTAGTCATCTTCCAAATTTCTTGGCCTCCAGTGCCACATCAGTTTTCTGAAAGATTTCAATTTGTATTCCATCAATTCCTGGTGCATTGTTCTTTGACGTTGCCTTCAAAGCACTTTGGACTTCTTCCTTTAGGATCATTGGCTCTTGATCGTATGCTATCTCTTGAAACGGTTGAACATCAACCATTTATTTGTGGTACAGTGACTCTATGTGTTCCTTCCATCTTCTATTGATGCTTTCTGCATCATTAAATATTTTCCCATAGAATTCTTCAATACCGCAAGTTGAGGCTTGAATTTTTTAAGTTCCCTCAGCTTGAGAAATGCTGAGTGTGTTCTTCCCTTTTGGTTTTCTAACTCCAGGTCTTTGCACATATCGTTATAGTATTTGACTTTGTCTTCTCGAGCGGACCTTGGAAATTTTCTATTTAGTTCTATTACTTCCTCATTTCTTCCATTTGCTTTAGCATCTCTATGCTGAAGAGCAAGTTTAAGAGTCTCTTCTGACATCAATTTTGGTCTTTTCCTCCTTTCTTGTCTTCTTAATGACCTTTTGCTTTCTTCCTGTATGATGTTCTTGATGTCATCCCACAACTCTTCTGGTCTTTGGTCTTTAGTGTCTAATGTATCAAATCTGTTCTTGAGATAATCTCTAAATTCAGGTAGGTCATATTTTGGCTCTTGTGGACTTGTTTTCATTTTCTTCAGCTTCATCCTGATTTGCATATGAGCAATTGATGGTCTGTTTCAGTCTGCCCCAGGCATTGTTGTGGCTGATGATAACGAGCTTTGCCCACCATCTCTTTCCACAGATGTAGTCGATTTGATTTCTGTATATTCCATCTGGTGAGGTCCGTGTGCATAGTCATCTTTCATGTTGTTTAAAATAGTTATTTGCAATGAAAAAAATCATTGGCCCTCCAAATTCTATCATGCAATCTCCACCACCGTTTCTATCGCCAAGACCTTATTTTCCAACTTCTGATCCTTTCTCTTTGGTTGCAACCTTTGCATTCCAATCACCAGTGATTGATTATCAATACATCTTGACTACATGTTTGATCAATTTCAGAGTGGCTACGTTGGTAGAATTCTTCAATTTCATCATCACTGGTTTTAGTGGTTGTTGTGTAAATTTGAATAATAGTGGTATTAACTGGTCTCCCTGTAGGTGCATGGATATTATCCTATCACAGACAGCACTGTACTTCATGACTGATCTGGATATATTCTTTTTGATGATGAATGTGACGCCATTCCTCTTCAATCTGTCATTCCCAGCATACTGAACCATGTGATTGTCAGATTCAAAATGGCCAACATCAGTCCATTTCAGCTCACTAATAATGCCTAGGATATTAATGTTTATGCATTCTATTTCATTTTTGACAATTTCAAATTTTTCTAGATTCATACTTCGTACATTCCATGTTCTAATTATTAATGGATGTTTAGGTATATAAAGTAGACAGTGAGAACAAGGGAAGACCTCAATGGAATAGACTGCCACAGTAGCAGCAACAACGAACATACAACCCTACTCACACACACCAAACGTACTCACACATACCAAACGCACTCACACACACCAAACGTACTCACATACATACACCAAACGTACTCACACACACCAAACGCACTCACACACACCAAACGTACTCACATACACCAAACGTACTCACACACACCAAACACACTCACACACACCAAACGTACTCACACACACCAAACGTACTCACATACACCAAACGTACTCACACACACCAAACGCACTCACACACACCAAACG
>NW_006408556.1:11598771-11617601 GCF_000296735.1 Chrysochloris asiatica
ACACCAAACGTACTCACACACACCAAACGTACTCACATACACCAAACGTACTCACACACACCAAACGCACTCACACACACCAAACGCACTCACACACACCAAACGCACTCACACACACCAAATGTACTCACACACCAAACGTACTCACACCAAACGTACTCACACACACCAAACATATTCAAACACACCAGACATACTCATGCACACCAAATGTACTCACGCACACCAAACGCACTCACACACACCAAACGTACTCACACACACCAAACGTACTCACACACACCAAACGTACTCACACACACCAAACATATTCAAACACACCAGACATACTCACGCACACCAAATGTACTCACGCACACCAAACGTACTCATGCACACCAAACGTACTCACACCAAAGATCCTGAAGCTGGTACAGGAGCGAGCACATTTCATTCTGCTAAACAAGGCCACTGTGAGTGCAAGTTGACTTGACACCAAACAACAAAGCTTGTCCAATTTTAGAGTCCTTTTAAGGAAAAGAATACACTATTATGCATACAAAGTAAAGTGCGAAATGAATATTTAGAATGAGAAAAGAAAATATTGCAATTACATATTATAAAAAGGCAGGGAAAATTCCACAAACATCACACTGTCTGGAAAAATATCAGTATTTTATTGATCATCTGCCCATCCCAAACCTCTAAGGAGCACTGGTGGCATAGAGCGTTATGTATTGGGGTACTAATCACAAGCTCAGCAGTTCAAATCCACTGTCGACTCCACAAGAGAAAAAGGAGGCTTTCTGTTATCATAGGATTTAAAGCCTCAGAAATACTACACAGGGTCACTATCAGTCGGAACCAACTTGAAATCACATAATCACCACCAGCACAACTCAATCCTCTAGTACTAAACTTGTAAGGACATGTGATCTTACACGTCAGATAACTGGAAGAATTTTCCATAAATTGGCTTCTGGCTCTGTCGTTCAAATAGTTTTTTCTCCACTATCCAAAGCTTCTGGTGCTGGGTGCCAAAGGTCCTTTCAGCAGCATGACTGTGACTTCACCTTTGTGTCACAGCAGCAGGTGAATCAGCAGAGGGCAACAGGAGCATCTCTACATGCTGACACTGTATGAGGATAGCTGACAAAACTGAATTACACATGGAAGTGCTTGTAAGTCATGAGTACATCCCATTCGATCCAAATTAGGGGGCAGTGATAGTTCCAGTAAGGCACCCTGGCAGTGCTAATAGAAACCTTGGCAGTGGGATCTCACCAGCCACTCCAGGAGAGAAAGATGTGGCTATCTGCTTCAGTAAAGATGTAAAACCTTGGAAACCCTATGTGACAGCTCTATTCTGTCCTATAGGTCACTCTGGGAACCACCAAACCACCAACTCCACAGCAATGGGTTGGGTTGGGTTTGATGGCTCAGTGGAGGAATTCTTGCCTTCCATGCAGGAGGCCCAGGTTCAAATTCCTGGCCAATGCATTGTAAGCACAGCCACCACCCACCATCAGTGGAGAGCTGCGTGTTTCAGTAGAGCATCCAGACCTAGACAAACTTGGAAGATCTGGTTCCAAAACCAGAGTCAATGGCAGCTCACAACAACAGCAAGTCAAATTATATACATCCCCAACTCAACTCCTCTGTACCTGGATCCCAAGAATACCTTGTTCCCACTTGAATAGCACCTGCACGATGGAAAGTGAGATGAAGGGCAAACATCAGTAAAGAATCAGCAGTCTTAACTGATTGCAATTTAAATATCATTCACAAAAGCACAAATTCCACAAAAACATACAGACACATGAAGACATTCTGAGAGCCCCAGCCAGGACTTCAGGAGGACCAATGTAACCTAGGGACCCGAAATTTCAGTTTCACTAACTTCACAATAAATTCACCTCAGCCTTCACTGTCTTGACCCTCCTCCACTATAAGGAAAATTGTCAGCAAAAGTAAAAAAAAAAAAGTAACTGTGTAGAAATGCAAACCATATACACATCTTTGCAGAAAGCTGGGGGAAGCTGACAGGAACTCAGACTCAGGGGGAGGGAGCTGCTATCTTGTTTATATTGCATTTAGAAAAATTACCTCATTAACTGTCTGCCTGCATCCATGCCCAGCTGCAACCACTAAATCAATCATTTGGGATCAGTTTGGCTTTCTTGGACACCAGAAATGGCACATTTTGGAATCAGTTTTTATTTCTGTGGCTGTCTCAAATGTCAAAAATGATGAAGGGGACAGAGAGGCTGAATTCTGAAGACAGAGAAGATGAGGCCACTTCAGGCTTGAAGGAAGAAGACTGCAGAAGCTACAATGGCTTAGAGGAGAAGTAACGGGAAGCAAGAACTAGTCCTCAGTCCTGGATTAACTGAGATGGTCCCCCATTCTGCATCTCAAAGAGGCGAGTGAGACACAAACAAGTCCTACGCAATGAACCAACAGTCTTAACTTTTAAATACAAAAAGTGATCTAGAAAGAAATTCAAGAAGGGGTTGTGTCAATTTCTGAATAACAAAAAGCTGGACATTCTGCCCCCAGATCTTCTCCAGTTTGTTTCTAAAGTCCCCAGTGGTACCTCCTGCGACACCTGGACACTGAAAAGGCTCTGCTTCCAGAGGGATGTTCATACAGTCCTTCAGGGACCCAACTCTTGGGCTTTGAACTACAACTCCTTCTTCCTTAGGATTCAGAAACAATCAATGGTGGGAAGGAAGAGGTTGAGTTCAGCACTCGTTTGTCCTGTCCTTCTCCCCTCAACCAAAACTTCCTTGCCCCATTACCTCATGTAAACTGAGCTGTGAAAGGAGTCATAGGTCCCCAATTCTTCAAGAAACTGTACCCCAAAGCTGAACGGGGAGACCCAACTACAGGAAAGGGATACTTCTTTGGGTTCTTGCAAGCATCACATCACAGAACAAGGAGGAAGCTGGGAGTGATACATGAATGTAAACACTGTTGACATTAGAATCAAAAGGCACATTGGAAAAAGATGGACTAGCAATGCCAAATGATCACTATTATGGTAAAACCCTCTCGCATCAGCCATGTCTTCTGTGGCCTGTATCTTTGCTGAGGTCAGCTTTTTTCTTAACACATAGTGGTAACCAAAAATCAATTGAGTCACAACCAGCATTTTAAAATCAGCCAGCATTTGATTTAAAAATCAAATAAGATATAATAAAATTATTAGAGTAAAGCAAACATGGATTATAGAATTTGATCAAACATATACTTCCTTTATATATGAGGGGAATTCAAATGTTCCTGGAAAATTCCATTATAGTTCCATCTTTCCACAAACTTTTTGAAGTCCTCTCGTTTTACACATATGCACAGTAATCAAATGCAAATATATTTCTTACTATAATTTAAGATTTAAAAAAACAGTTTGACATTCACTAGTTGAGATGATAACCCCTCAGAATAATTGATGTGCAGTCAAACCAACTGGTAAGCTTGTTAAAATGCAGATTTCCAGCACTAAACTCCAGAAATTTTGAGACAATTATCTCTGTGGGGCCTGGGAATCTGAATTTTAACAAACTCCCCCTAACAATTCTAATACATTTAGTCCATGGGACACAATTCAGGACTCACTGTGTTTGTGGAAGAAACTGTGTATTTGGTAGGAGGTAGGACCATGTTCTAGGAAGCTTGAATGACATAGAAAGATGCTTGTTTTATCTGAACCCAGAAAAATAGGGAGATGAGAGGTATGGGTGTGGGAATCTGGAGGGGAGACATCCTTCCTCAATTTTAGGGGTGAATTAAGCATCTGGCAGAGTTGACTGCCCTTAGGGCCAGGTAGGGAAGAGCTAAATGCCTCCCTCAAGTAGAATTGCCTATCTAGAGACCTGGAAGGCTTTAGGGGAATTCCTTTCAGAGACATAGTCCTGAACTGGGTGACATCTTGAGATTACTTTCAGCTCTTATGTGTCATGGTGCTAAGAACAACAGGCCAGACAGAGAGGTTGAGAGACTGAAGATCTCAAACATACCCACAATTGATTAGAGCAAAGCGGGTCATGATTCATTAGTGGGTCTTGAAATCATCTTAGCATTTTGAAAAAGAAAATAGAATTGAACATGATAGAAAATATCATGGTACATCATACCTAAGGATGTTCAGTTATCTTTTGCTGCATCACAAACCAGCCTTAAACTTAGTGGACTTAAAACAACATCTATTTGCTCATGATTCTACAATTTATCAGAATTCAATGAGCACAGCTCATCTCTGCTCCATGGAAGCATCCACTGGAGTGGTTCAACTGGGGTTGAAGGATCCACTTCCAAGAGGCATCCCTCACACGGAGGGCAAGTTGGTGCAGGCTATTGGCTGTGAGTTCAGTTGAGTGGTCAGCTGGGCCCTGGTACACCTCAATGTGGCCTCACCATATGGCTAGATTGAGCTGGGTTCCAAGAAAGAGCATTCCAAAAGCCAAATATTCCAAGAGGACAAGCCCCAATGTGCAATCATCAAATCTCCATTCACATCACCCTTGCTAATGGCCTATTGACTGAAGGCAGTCACCTGACCACGCCCAGAGTCAATGAAGGAGGAATTACACAAGGACATGGACCTTGGCACGTGTGTTCATTGGGACCACAAGTGTCAGTTTTAGCTCCTGAACAGAAAATTTTTTTCAGTGTAAAGAAACTGTGGTAGCACAGTGGTTAAAATGCTGTGCTATGAATTGAAAAGTCAGTGGGAGAAAGATGTGGCAGTCTGCTTTCATAAATATTTGTTGCTGTTAAGTGCTATTGAGTTGGTTTCGACTCATAGCAACCCTGTATATATAGGGTTTCCAAGGAGCGGTTGGTGTGTTTGAACAGCTTGCAGTTCAAACCCACCCTGCGGTCGAGTGCTTATCCTAGAGCATCACACCAGCCTTGCAAACCCCATGGAGCCCATTCTACTCCGTCCTTTAAGGTCACTATGAGTTGGAATCGACTCAATGGCAATGGATTTAGTTTTGGTTTTATTTGTGTATGTGTACTGGGTGGTGGTGGTGATGTGCCGTGGAGTCAGTTCTGACTCATAGCGACCCTGTATAGGGTTTCCGAGGCTGCAAATCTTTACAAGAGCAGAAAGTCTCATCTTTCTCCCACAGAACCACTGGTAGTTTCGAACTAGCTGACCTTAAGGTTAGCAGCCTGGCTCATCACCACTATGATACCAGAGTACTGGGTAGCAACAGAAAACATATTTTTAATAGTTGGCCACATTTTGAAAGATTAGAGAAACACAATACTAAAAAGACCCTTGGGACACAGAAGGCAAATTTTCTTTCTATTTCTCTGTCTCCTGTCTATACAGCTACCTCTATGGAGTGCTGTGGGTTAATGTGCTGGACTGCAAAGTCAGTTTGAACAGCAAAGTTGGCGGTTCAAGATCACCAACCGCTCCTCGGAAACCCTATAAAGGGTCGTTATGGGCCAGAAGCAACTCGATGGCACTTAACAACAACAATCCATTCATTATTCTGATACCTTTCCCCTTCTTCCTTATTTGTGTCTCTTTCCTTTGTTCCTCCTCCTTTCCTTATTTTTTTCTTTCTCAGTCTTATATCACTGGATTTTTTTTTATACCTTACTTTGCATTCAAACATCTTCTCTTTTAAAGACAAGCATACATAACCTTAATATAAGTTGGGATCCCACATGGCACATTCTCTGCACAGCATACCATAAAAATGAGCACAGTTCAGTAACCAAAAGTAATTTTACATTTATTTCAATTTTTCCCCAACCTCTTGAAAAATGTTATTAGAGATTTGGCTTAAATTCCACAGAAAAAACTCTTATAAAATTTTTCTAGCTTTCCTTTCCCAGTCCCCACCTGCCAAAACCCACAAACCCTCTAACACTCCATCTACAAAGCTTGTCTCTGTCTCTCTCCAACTCCCATCATCCCCTCCCTCTTTATGAATGTGGCTCAGCCTACTCTCCCTGGTGCCAACTCTCTCCCAAATATTGTGATTCTGTGTCACAAAAGATCTCAAAACCGGATTGGGGGGGAAACCTGAACTCAGAGACAATCTCAAGGACAACAAAATTTTCTTTAGTTGAGGGAATTAGAGAACTCTTGACTAATTATACATTTTCATCCTAGTTACAAACACAAAAGATGGCGTCTTAGAAAGAGTCCTGAATGTAGATTCAGAAGGAATAGATTTCACTTCTGGCTCTGCTGCTAATTACATGTACAACCTTTGACAGATCCTTCAGCTTCTCAGCCTCAAGCTTCCTGGTCTCCATGATAAGGAATAATGCCTATTTCTAGAGTTGTTGTGAGGACTAAATGAGCTGCTATAGGTAATGTGTTTGACACACAGCAGGCAAGCAAAAAGGTTAATCCCCTGTGAGTCTTCGCCTGTAAAATGGGGTAATGATGTATGTATGCCTTGCATACCTCCCTCCTTAAGGACCAAATTAGAACATGTACATGGAAGCTGTTTAAAAGCTACAACACATTGTGTTAATGATACATGGCATTTTTCTTACTTTATTGAACATAGAAATCTCATCCTATCCATATTTATGCACAATGCCTTGTTCATTATAGGGCTCAAAATAACTATTTTTGTGTGTCAATTCTAACCTCAAGAATGTGGGAGAACTATCTTTCTTTACTTCTCCCCAGTCTCCCACATACACATATTTCATAGTCATGGGAATCATGTCACCAGGTTCATGGGCGAGGACTTTGTCATGTAACACAAGACTGGTAGTTTAGCACAGTGATTCTCAAAGTGGGGTCTTGACACCAGCAACATCAGCATCATCCAGTGCTATGAACTGAATTGTGTCCTCCCAAAAAATATGTGTCAACTTGGCTGGCTCATGATTCTCAGAGGGTTGACAGTTATGTAATGATGTAATGGGGCAATTATGTAATGATCCCCCATTATGTGATCGGATGTGATAAACCAGTAAGAGGATTAAGAGTGGGATGAAATACCCTTAGGACTCCTACTGTGGTGCTGTAGGGTCAGCACTAGACTGCGAACCACACAGTTGGTGGTTCAAACCCACCAGCTGCTCCTCAGAAACCCTATACAGGGTCACTGTGAGTCAGACCAGCTCAAGGGTACAACAACAACAACCAAGAAAGAAGAGTCAGGAGTGCAGTGTGTCCTTTGGACCTGGGGTCCCCGCACAGCGAAGCTCCTAGATCCAGGGAAAGACCGATGCCAAGACACAGCTCCAAGGAATGCTGAGCCTACAGATGCTGAAAAGAGACAAGGACCTTTCCCCAGAGCAGGCATTTTGAATTCAGACTTCTAGCCTCCTAAACGGTGAAAGAATAAAGTTCTGTTTGCTAAAGTCATCCATGTGCCATATTTCTGTTACAGCAGCTCTAGAGAACTAAGACACCCTGAAATTGTAGGATGCAAATTCTTGGCCCCTACTCCAACTCAGAAACTCACAGGGTGGGGCTCAGCGAGCAAGGATTTAACAATCCTTCCAGGTGATTCTGAGGTCTCTCATGCTTCGGACATATTGTCAGGAGGGACCAGTTGCTAGAGAAGGATACCATGCTTGGTAAGGTGGAGGGTCAGAGAAAAAGAGGAAGACCCCTCACTGAGATGGATGGGCCAAGTGGCAGCATCAATGGGCTCAAGCGTGGCAATGATAGTGAGGTTGGCCCAGGATTGGGCAGTGTTTCGTTCTGCTGTGCATAAAGTTGCTATGAGTCGGCACCAACTCGATGGCACCTAACAACAACAACAACTCAGAAACTCAGAGGGTGGGGCTCAGTGACCAAGAATTTAACAAGCCTTCCAAGTGATTCTGAGGTACTCAAATGTCAAGAAACAACAGCTTCACATTTTGATATTTTGTTTAATAAAACTTTCTATGATTTTGTAGCTATACTTTTTTTACTTAACCTAGTTTGTGTGTGTTTCAGTTCAGCCAAAGCAGTCATGAGAGTAGAAGACAGCCTTGGTTTTCCCCCACCAGTGGGGTGCAGCAATAGAGACAACTTCCAAGCAAACTAGGTGGCAAAACCATCCAAACTGAGATGGCCACCCAGCAAGCCAGGCTGAAACCCTAGACTTCCCATCACCCCAGATGACAGCTACAGTTTGGGGAACAGCACCCAGAGACACTGTCAGATGAGGTGGCACAAAATGACTGTCTATAAAATGTTTGTGCAGTGTTTCAACAGAAACATTATTTTATTACAATTATCCTGTAGTTCGTTAAAGCAACAAGAACATTTTTCTGAAGCCCAGTTTACAAGGCTAAAACTATGCAAATTTACTTTTTGAACATTCTAATGCTCTCTGGTGAGAGCTGTCATTGTTACCCAATTATAAGGATGTTTTGAGTCACATGGGTTTGTTTGTATGCACTACAAGCATGTCCTGGTGATTTTGTGGCTGCTGGTGTTGTCATGGTCACTGATTTTGTCACATTTTCTCGTGTTTTAGCTATAATATTGTGTTAAGTAGTACTTGTGAACCTATATCCATAACCTTTTTTGAGAATAAAGTAGTAATTCAGGAAACAGAAGAAGAAAACTCATCTTACAGAGTGTTATTACCACCACCTTGCAGAAAGGAAACTGAGATGGACTACTGCGCTGTAGGACCCCAGAGGCTCCATTTAATCAATGACAAAGTCGGGAGCTTTGTGCAGTACCTAACATATGGGACTTTGTGAGGTCACCCTGAGATCAGTGACCTGCTAAGGTCACATAGCCAGTTGGTAGTAGAGACAGACTTATTTGCTAGAGAGCTATACAGAAAAGAGCCCACTTGGCCCTATGGGGGTGGGGGTAGAGGCATGGAAGAGAAGGACACAAGCTGTCTCATGAGAACAGATGAGCAAAGGAGTAAAGGGAGAACCTGAGGGTTGCCATGGCCTGGTATGAAGAGGTAGGAAGCAGCAAGCAGCCTGTGGCCCTGGAAGTGGATGCTGGAGAAGGAACCAAAAGGCCCACCCTGGCTCCTCCCACCCACTGCAGTTGAGTTGATCCAAACACATACTGACCTTATATAAGGTTCTGAGACTAGAAATCTTTTTTTTTCTCTTGAAACTGAATGTTGGAGTGGTTTATTTTACAGCAGTAGATAACCAAAGGAAGTTCATAAAGAGAGAAGTTCAGGGTACCAGGGGTTCTGTCTACATTTTATTGACTGGTCTCTTATTTTTATTTTTATTTTTTTAAAGAGAAAAGTGTTGCAGACCGTGAAGGCCTGGTCAGAAGTTCGAGGCCTTATGGGCCCGAGTGTTACAGGTCACAGGCTCTGAGGAACAAATCTAGCCACCTGGCAGTTAATAACAAATTATTTTTCATCTTAATATCCAGTTATGTTATATTAATTGCAAACATGAATCCCTTGATATACACAGATAAATGTAATCTTTTCCTAAAAGCCAAGACTATAAAATTCCAAACAGACAAAGTTCTTCCCTCAGAGAATTCATTCAAGGTAAATTGGGTGGCTCCCTGGTCTGTTCCAAGGACAATAGGAATGCCCTCCCCAAAGTGTTTCCAGGTGCTGCCTATTCACCCAGGCGCCTCTTTTCCTGAAGAACCTGGGCTGGGCAGCTGACACAATGGGAATCCTCCCAATCCTCCTTTTCCTCCCCTCATTTGAGGCTAGGTGCTAAAAGGTATATTAATTAAGCTTGAGAAACCAAGTTGCGGTTGTGAGATTCAAACGTGCAAACTATGATGTAAAGTTGCCTGAATCTCTGGAAAAATAAGATTGACAGCTGTACCTTGTCTTAGTCCCTCCTAACTTTGTGTATGGTTCCTCCCCTAAATAAAAGGAGGCACAGAACGAATCCAGGTGCTTTTTGCTGGCATTGCAGGCAGTGCAGGCACTGCGTGCATTACGACAGCATGCAGGGGGCTCAGTCCAGCATTGCAACCATACAGCCTGCTTAGCCAAGATGTGTACTATGCAGGATATTACGGCCTTCGTGGCTGAGATGTTTGCAACGCAGGATCTGCCTGATGCCAGTCCAGCATTCACTCTGATTTCGGAGTGTCTCTTTGTCTCTCTCTTTGTGTCTCTGTGTCTCTTTTGCTATCTCTATCGCTGCCAGGTATCTCCTCCTCGTGAACCGAACCCCTATGTCGAGGCCAGTCCCCAACAGGAAAGACTTTATTATTATTAGGAAGTCAACTCCCAGAACACCCTCAGCAACCAGGCTGGTTTGATGTTCACTAACTCATTACAAGCACTTTTGTTGTTTTTTTAACAGCTTATTGAAAGATTGATAAGGAATTAGTATCCATCCCAACACTTGTCTGTCAGTTTGTTGTATTGTGGTAGCTTGTGTGTTGCTATGATGCTGGAAACTATGCCACCAGTATTTTAAATACCAGCAGGGTCACCCATGATGGACAGGCTTCAGCACAGCTTCCAGACTAAGACTGATTAGGAAGAAGGAGAGGCAGACCACTTCTGAACATTTCGTCACTAAAAATCTCATGAATAGCAGCATAACATTGTCATATATAGAACTGAAGGGCACTCAAAATACAACTGGGGAAGAAATGTCTCCTCAAAGAAGAGTTGACCATAATTATGCAAATAGAGTAAGCTTTCGGAATCTTCACTGACTGATGGGGCACAACTGAAAATAAGGAGAAACAACTGAAAACATTCATTAATGCTCAGAATGCTGAATGTATGAAGTATGAATCTAGGAAAATAGGAAGCTGTCAAAAATGGAATGCATAAAGTTAGATATTCTAGGCATTGTTGTTGTTGTTAAGTGTCATAGAGTCAGTTCCAATTCATAGCAATCTAGTATAGGGTTTCTGCAGAGCAGCTAGTGAGTTTGAACCACCAACCTTATGGCCCTGCACTTATCCTATAGCACCACACCAGGACTCTCCATCCTAGGCATTAGCTGAAATGGACAAGCATTGGCCATTTTGAATGAGACAATTATATGGTTTAGTGTGGTGGGAATGACAAATTAAAGAGGAATCACATTTATTGTCAAACATAACATTTCATGATCTAAGTACAATGCTATCTGTGATAAGATAATATCCATATGCCTTCAAAGAAGACTAGTTAATACTTTGTTGTTGTTGTTAGGTGCCATTGAGCCCGTTCCAGTTCATAGGAACCCTATACAGGATTGCCAAGGAGAGGCTGGTGAGTTTGAACTGCCAACCTTGTGGTTCAATACTTCTAACAATCAAATGTATGCACCAACCACTAAAGCCACTGATGATGAAACTGAAGAATTCTACCAACTTCTTCAGTCTGCGTTGATCAAACATGCAATCAAGATGCACTGATAATTACTGGTGAATGGAATGTGAAGGCTAGAAACAAAGAAGCAGGACGAGTATTTGGAAAATATGGCCTTGATGATAGAAATGATGCTGGATACCACATAACACAATTTTTCAAAATGAATTATTCCTTACAAATACCTTTTTAAACAACATAAAAGGAGTCCTGGATTGGCTCTGTGGGATAAAGCATTTAACAGCAAGGTCGTTTTGAACCACAAGGTCAGTGGTTTGAGCTCACCAACTGTTCCTTGGAAACCCTATACAGGGTCATTATGAGTAGGAGCCGACTCAATGGCACTTAACAACAATAACAACAAAAGGAAACTATACACATGGACATCACCAAATGGAATATACAGCAATCAAAC
The DNA here is from genome assembly GCF_000296735.1 of Chrysochloris asiatica. Taxonomy (NCBI): domain Eukaryota; kingdom Metazoa; phylum Chordata; class Mammalia; order Afrosoricida; family Chrysochloridae; genus Chrysochloris; species Chrysochloris asiatica. The sequence goes on from NW_006408556.1 coordinate 11,610,421, forward strand.
TGACTACATCTGTGGGAAAAGATGGCGAGAAATCTCAATATCATCAGCCAAAACTAGGCAAAGGGCAAACTAGTGGATCAGATTATCATGTGCTCATATGAAAGTTCAGGCTAAAGCTGAAGAAAATGAAAACCAGTGAATGAAAGCCAAAATATAACCTTGCATATATTGTTGTTGTTATGTGTCATCAAGTCAGTTACAACCCATAGTGACCCTGTATAGGGTATCGGAGGAGTGGTCGGTGGGTTTGAACCATTAATCTTACAGTTAGCACATCAGTGTTTTTCCTAAAGTGTCCCCTAAGGATGTTGTTGTTTTTAGGTGTCATCAAGTCAGTTCTGACCCATAGCGACCTTTTGTACAACAGAATGAAAAACCACCCAGTGCTGCACCATCCTCACAATTACTGCCATGCTTGAGCCTACTGCTGCTGCCATTGTGCCAATCCATCTCTCTGGGGGTCTGTTTCCCTACTTTTCACTGTCCCTCCAAGTATAATGCCATTCTTCAAGGACAGGAACCTACCAAAGCTGGTGTGTCCAAATTTGAGAGATGAAGTCTGGCCATCTTAGCTTCTAAGGAGCATTCTGGCTGTACTTCTTCCAACAAAGATTTGTTTATTCTTTTGGCAGTCCATGGTACTTTTAATATTCTCCTTCAACACCATAACTCAAATGCAACAATTCTTCTACAGTCTTCCGTTTTCATTGTCCAACTTTCATATGCGTATGAGTCTATTGCAAACACCACAACTTGGATCAGGTGCACTTTAGTCCTCAAATGGACATCTTTGTTCTTGAACACTTTAAAGAGGTCTTATTCAGCAGATTTGCCTAATACAATACATCGTTAGATTTCTTGACTGCTGCTTCTATGAGTGTTGGTTGATACAAGCAAAATGAAGTCTTGGACAACTTCAATATTCTCTTCATTTGTCATGTTATTTATTGGTCAAGTGGTGAGGATTTTTAGTGCTTTGTTGTTGTTGTTGTTGTTTTCCACATTGAGGTGTAAACCATATTGAAGGCTGTGGTCTTTGATCTTCATCAGTATTTTAAGCCCTCCTCACATTCAGCAAGCAAGGTTGTATTATCTGTATATCGCAAGCAGTTAATGAATCATCCTCAAAGCCTGATGTCATGTTCTTCTTCATATAATCCAGTTTCTCTGATTATTTGCTCAGCATAGAGATTAAACAGTATGGTGAAAGAATACAACCCTGGCACACACCTTTCCTGATTTTAAACCATTAGGTGTCTCCTTGTTCTGTCCAAGTGGCTGCTTCTTAGTCTATATACCCATTCTCCTCAATGTTGTCATGATCCGCATAATCAAACGTCTTTGCATAGTCAATAAAACACAGTTAAGCATCATTCTGGTATGCTCTGCTTTCAGCCAAGATCCATCTGACATCATATCCCTCATACTATGTCCTTATTTAACCTGATTTGAACCTCTGACAGCTCCCTGTCAATGTACTGTTGCAGTCATTTTTTAATTATCTTTAGAAAAACTTTACATGCATGTGATATTGATGCTATTGTTCGATGATTTCTGCATTCCATTGGGTCACCTCTCTTTGAAATGGGCACAAATATGGATCTCTTCCAATCAGTTGGCCAGGTAACTGTCTTCCAAATTTATTGGCATAGATAAGTGAGTACTCAGGGTATCCCGCCTGAATTTAAAGACCATCTCAAGAACAAACTTGATGCATTAGACTCTAAACACCAAAAACCACAAGAGTCATGGGATGACATCAAGGACATCATACAGAAAGAAAGCAAAAAGTCATTAAGAACACAAGAAACAAGGAGAAGGCCAAAATGGATGTCAGAAGACACTAAAACTTTCTCTCCAGAGTAGAGATGCTAAATCCAATGGAAGCAATAAGGAGGTAAAATAACTGAATAGAAAATGTCAAAGGACAGCTTGAGGAGACAAAGTCAAATATTATACTAAAATGTGCAAAGACCTGGAGTTAGAAAACCAAAAGGGAAGAACACATTCAGCATTTCTCAAGCTGGAAGAACTAAAGAAAAAATTGAAATATTTTAGAATTCTATTGAGTCCCGGGGTGGTGCTGTGGGGTAAAGCACTAGACCAAAAGGTTGGTGATTCCAACTCACCAGCTGCTCCTTGGAAACCCTAAACAGGGTCACTATGAGTCAGAATCAACTTGATGGCACTTAATAGCAAAAACAATGGGCAAAATATTTAATGATTCAGAAAGCATTAAAAGAAAAGGTCAATGTTCAACCATTTCAGAAGGTAGTATGTGATCAAGAATCAATGGTACTGAAGAAATAAGTCCAAGTTCCACTGAAGGCATTGGTGAAAATCAAGACTCCAGATATAGATGGAATGCTAATTGAAATATTTCAACAAACTGATATATATAGCACTGGAGACAGTCACTCATCCATGCCAAGAAATTTGGAAGACTTACCTAGCCAACTGACTGGAATAGATCTATATTTGTGCCCATTCCAAATAGAATGTAGAAATCATTGAACAATATCATTAATATCACATTCAAGTAAAATTTTACTGAAGATAATTCAAAAACATTTGCAACAGTACATTGACAGAGAGTTGCCTGAAATTTAAGCCTGATTCAGAAGAGGATGTGGAATGAGGGATGTCATTGCTGACATCAGATGGATCTTGGCTGAAAGCAGAGAATACAAGAAATATGTTTACTTGTGCTTTAATGACTATGCAAATGTTTCAACTTTAACTATACATATCATTGCAAAGAATGAGTATTCCAGAATCCTTAACTGTCTTCATGAGGAACCTGTACATTGATCAAGAGGCAGTTGTTATAACAAGGAAATACCGTTGTTGTTGTTGTTGTTGTTGTTGTTGTTGTTGTTGTTGAGTGCCACTGATTCAGTTGTGACTCATAGTGACCCTGTATAGGGTTCCTGAGGAGTGATTGGTGGGTTTGAACTGCCTACCATTCCGTTAGCAATCCAGTATTTATCCTACAGCACCATACCAGGGTACACTGAATGGTTAAATCAAGAAAGGTGTGTGCCAGGGTTGTAACCTTTCATCATAGTCATTCGATCTGTATGCTGATTATATGAAGAAAAACATGGCATCAGGATTGGACTCATTAGCAACCTGTGATATGCAGAGGATACAACTGCTGAATGAGAAGACTTAAAATACTTACTGATAAAGATCAAAGACTACAGCCTTCAGTATGGATTGCACCTCAATGTAAATAAAAACCTTCACGATGGAACCAATAAAATAGCATTGTGATAAATGAAGAAAAGATTGAGGTTGTCAAAGACTTCAATTTGCATAGATCTACAATCAACACTCATAGATGGAACAATCCAGAAATCAGTGTATTGCAAATCTACTGCACAAGACCTCTTTAAAGTATCCAAGAGCAAAGATGTCAGTCTGAGGACTAAGGTGAGCCTGACCCAAGCCATGGTATTTTAGATCACCTCATATGCATGTGAAAATTGGACAGTGAATACGGAAGACCATGGAAAAACTGATGCATTTGAGTTACAATGTTAAAGAGAATGTTAGAAGTACCATAAACTTCTAGAAGAACAAACAAATCTGTATTGGAAGAAGTACAGCCAGAATGCTCCGTAGAAACCAGGATGGTGAGACTTTGTCTATCATACTTCTTATCAAGAGGGACGAGTCCCTGGAGAAGGACATCATACTTAGAAAAGTGGAGGGTCAGCAAAAAAAGAAAAAGACTCTCAATGAGATGGATTGACAAAGTAGCAGCAGCAATGCGCTCAAATATAACAATTGTGAGGATAGCACAGGACTAGGAATTGTTTTGTTCTGTAGTGCATTGAGTTGCTATGAGTCAGAAGTGACTAGATGGCACTTAACAGCAGCAAGGATCCATCAGCACTATGGACTATTTTTTGCATATTCCAGCTAAACAGAATCACTTCCCAATTTGAAATAGACTACAAATGTTTACAGGAGCAGACAACCTCAACTTTATCCTGCAGAGGAGCTAGTGGGTTTAAGCTACCAACCTTGCCAGTTGCAGCCCAACACTTATCCCCCAGTACTACCAGGGATCCCCTAGTGACACACAGGAGGCAAACATTGGGAGAGCAGATTCACATCCCTGATTCTGTGAGTCAGGTTCCGCCCATTCATTCCACTTGCACACACACACTCACACACACACACTCACACACACACACTGACCATCATCATGGACAAGGCATGGGACCAGGAGTCAAAGCTTCAAAAATGATTTGGCCCAGCCTCTGTTCTTGAGGAGCTCATGGTCCAAGTAGGTGATTCTAATGCAGTGTGAATCATGCTATGTGAGAGAGACTAGCAGGGGCTCCATGGATACACAAAGAAGGGCTGCCCAATGCCCAGTGTGGACAGGAGGAAGCCAAAGCTGGGAGACAGCCAGGGCTCAGCTTGTGAAATGCTTTGCATGTCAAGATGATGCTACAGAACACTGGATTTTGTCTTAAGAGCAATGGGGAATCCTGGAGGAGTTTTAAGCAAGACAGTGACATTATTTATTAGTTAGAAATGTCATTGGCTACTGTGTGGAGGAGAGACTAGGGGTAGGACTTTGCAGTTATCCAGCTCAGAGATGGATAGAGCCAGTCTACCCCATCCTGTCCCCAGCCCATGCCTTGTCATGGTGGGTAGATACAGCCTATCTAGCAAAAAGCCCTTCAGCTCTGAAAGAAACATATACCTTGACTAGTGGATGTAGCTTGCTTTCAGACCCCAAGTACACAGCTGTGGCCATGTCAGAGAGAGGGATGTGCAGGAGGGTGGGCTCAATGTCACTCACTGTCACCTTAATGCTAGTCATAAGCAGAAGGGATGAGCCCCACTCTTAGAGAGAAGGAGCAACACATTCATGATGGCAAGTGGGGAGTGGGGAGGGCGTACAGACCCACAGCTGTGAGGAGAATGGTCAGGATGCTTTATGTCTGCAGTAAGCACAGACATGACAGGGAGCCAAGGTTCTGGGAACATGTTGTTGTTGTTGTTGTTGAGGAGAATGGTCAGGATGCTTTATGTCTGCAGTAAGCACAGACATGACAGGGAGCCAAGGTTCTGGGAACAGACTAGACAATTAGCATTGGGTTTGTGTTCTTGTAGCCATTGTTACTTTGACTCATATTCCTGAGTTCTTATTCATTAGGCTACTGGTATTTTTATACACACACACACAAGATGGAAGCACAGAGAATGCTGTTATAAGCACTTAAAATTTCATCTCCGGGATTAAAGCAAGTGAGACACACACACACACACGTGGTCACAGACTGCACATGTCCTCAATGGTGGATTCAGGGCATCCCTGCTTCCACTGTCCCCCAGTCTCACCTCCATTCCTATAGGTGAACAGACTTGTCTTAGTCTGGGTTCATCTAGAGAAGCAAAATCAGTAAAGCTTAAATATGTATATATAAAGAACAGTTTTATATCAAGAAAATGACTCACATGGTTGTAGAGGTGGTTAGTCCCAAATCCATGGATTAGATGCCAGGAGGTTTCGGATTCACAAAGATGTAGGACTGATGAACCAGAATCAGGAGATCATATGGCAAGCAGGCTGGCAGGTCTGGCAGGTCTGACAGGTCTAAAAGGTCCAGCAGGTAAAAAGGCAAGTTTCTGATGACTCCCAGGATCTGCTGGAAATAGAGCAGGCCACTGGTTCAAGTCCAAAGAAGCAGTGGTTGGAGAAAGAGCCAGATGCAAGATCTAGACTCAGCAGAAAACAAGCAAGTCTTGCCTGAGTGTCCTATATATCCTGAAAGCAGGCCACACCCTGAGGAAGATGCCCTTCAATTGATTGGCTGCTCATAGCTGACCTCATCAAGTTGATCGCTTATGTTAGATCTCACCATGGGCATAACTACATCTCAAGTGCCATACCACTGAGAATCCCAGCCCAATCAAATTGACACAAAACCTTAACTATCACATGGATGAGAATATACCTCTGACTGTGCCCAGTTTTTCCCACTAGACTATCTCTTGGCTAAGAAAGTCAACAACTCGGCCCTGATGTGACAGATTATGAAGATAAAGACAACAGATATTTACTGAAGGACTGGGCGTGAGAGGAAGTGAGAAATAAAATGACCCCAAGGCTTCTGTCTTAAGCTACTGGAATGATGGTGTTGCTATTTGTCATGATGGAGAAGACTCTGGGAAAGCGGGTTTCCATTTGAGCATGCTGAGTTTGAGATGCCATTAGACACCCAGGTGAAGGTATATAGGAAGTAGGGCGTACACAAGTTAGGATTCCAGAGATGAGATTACAACAGGAGCAGAGCCAGGACTTGAACCCAAGGATCCACATGCTACACTACCTCTGAATGGAGAATGAAACAAGTGTCTGAGAAATCCCAAGAACTCCAGAATGTTGGAAAGTCCATCACTTGAGAAAGCCTGGGCTGACCATGAGAGACAGCAGCAACAGGGGAGTGGATGGGAAGCTCATGCAGCAAAGTGCTGGCATTTGCTTAAGCCCACACTGTGTTTAGATGCAAGTGAAGGTCAGTTCCTCACCCCAGGCTTACCCACCCTTGAAGACACTCATCAGGATGTTGGAAAACTTCTTGAACAGTGAATGATATGGGTTTGCTGAAGTCTTACTCAGGCAGTAGGATAAGTACATTTGAGTAATATTCCCTAGATCCATGAATGCTAAAGGTCTGAGCTACAACCAGGAGAGTCTAGCTAGATGAGAGAGAAAGCTGCCTGCCTGAGATCTGCATAACGTCACTCAATCATTCAACAAGGATGCTTGCACCACTATGTTGAAAGGAGAGAAGGGATATATTACTTGAGTTCCCCAGAAGCAGGCCCTGAAACAAGGATTTGGTCTCACCTTCCATGTGAGTTTGAGCCCAAGCCAATGTATCTCCTGCATGGCCACTACCCATCTGTCACTAGAAGTTTGTGTGCTGCTATGATGCTGAACAGATTTCAGCACAACTTCCAAACTAAGATGGACTAAGAAGTGAAGCCTGGTGATCTACATCTAAAAATCCTACAACCTATGGATCAAGCGAGCAAAGTTTTGCTAAAGGTCATACAGAAACGGCTACAATCATACATTGACAGAGAACTTCCAGAGGTTCAAGCTGGATTCAGAAGAGGCCGGGGAACGAGAGATATCATTGCTGATGTCC
>NW_006408556.1:11618611-11626923 GCF_000296735.1 Chrysochloris asiatica
GCATCATTGATGGACTCAAGTGTGACAGTGGTAGTGAGGTTGGCCCAGGATCGGACATTGTTTCATTCTGCTGTGCATGGGGTCGCTATGAGTTGGTTCCGACTCGATGGCACCTGACAACAACAACAACAACATGGATCAAGACAGTTCAATCTTCAATCAGTCATGGAGATGGGAAAGAAACAGGCATTTCCTTCTGCTGTGCATGGGGTCACCATGAGGCGGGGTCACCATGAGGCAGGGCCAACTTAACAACAGCTGTTGTTATTAGTGTCACCAAGTCAGTTCCAACTCATAGCGACCCTATTAGGGTTTCCAAGGAGCAGCTGGTGGGTTTGAGCCACCAACCTTGTGGTTAGCAGTCCAGTGGTTATCCTACAACACTACACCAGGACTCCTAGCAGCAGCTAACATTTTATTTGCGAGGTGAGTCCAGGAAACACCAACAGAAGAATGAGGAAGTGAAACAAGGAATGAGTATATTCATTAGCAGTTTCCACTGTGGCAATGATGGTGGAATTCCACTGGGAACAGTATAGGAGAGTGTGTAAAACATATCACAGGATTGTCTCACTCAAGGGGCAAGGAAACAGGGCAATTTATTCACTAACTTCCCTCTGTCATTGGTTGAAAGCTGTCCAGCCACAGAGATTAACTTCCCAGCACTTCCAGTCTGCCCATGCCTGAGCCAGCTACTTTTGAGAAAGCCCTCAAGCAGAGAGTAGCAGGTGTTTGCAGTAGGAAACTGTCAGAAAGTACTGAAACCAGAGTGCCAGGGGGAGTTGGCAGGCACTAACTGCATCTACCACAATGGGTTCCACAAGGCGGCTGGAACGTCACATGTAAAGACTTCATTTTTAGTAGGGACCAGATGAATCTTCATCCCAGTCAATAAGATTGGGAGACTATCTTATCATTCCTGCAAGCAGAGAGAAAAATGCCAGGGCAAAGTTTCACTGATCCTTACAAAGAGAAGACAGACATGGTATTCTTGAATTGGAGACCAGGGCTGCAGCCATTGCCAAGCAGAGTCAGAATTCTGCAATGTGTTGGATGGTGGCAACCCTCTCCTGGAAATCTACTGATAGACAAGCTCTTAGGGATGTTAGTGAATGTTGAAGTGCATGTTAAGGATTGAATTGTTGATGTTGGTGTTGGTGGTAGTGGTGGTGGTGGTGTTGTGTGCCATTAAGTCAGTTCTGACTCATAGAGCTTCTGAGAGTAACTGGTAGATTTACACTGTCAACCTTGTGGTTCCCAGTCCAGTGCCTAACCTACAGCACCACACCAGAGCTCAAGGATTAAACACTGCTCCCTCCAAAAAAAGAAATTTACAAGTTGTACCTGTAAATATGATCCTATTTCGAAATAGAGCTTTCCTTTTATATGAACTGAGTCACGCTAGAATAGGGTGGCTCCTAAACCTAAACATTTCTGAATCGTGTCTTATAAAAAGAATAGAAAAGACACAGAGACACACACAGGGAAAGACAAAGGCCGTGGCACAATGAAAATAGATGCATTTTCAAGGCTAGGCAGTATGGTGGCCCCATGCAATAAGCATGGACTGCCAACCACAAGGTCAGTGTTTCTAGCCCAATGGTCACTTTCCAGGAGAACTATGAGGCTTTCTGCTCCCACAAAAACCTTGGAAACTCTATACAGGGTCGCAATGGGTTGAATGGGTTGAAGCTGGCTTGACAGCACTTAACAACAAAAACAATGAGACCAGGAATGTCAAGGATTGCTGACAGCTACTAGAAACAGAAAAAAAAAAAACAGAAGCGAACTTCTCCTAGCCCCTACAACCTGAATTTAAACTTTTAAGTCTTCTGAATTGTGGTGTTTTTTGTAACAGCAGCACTAGCTAACTAAGACTGCCTAAGCAAGCTCACAAAGGAGTTTCCTGGCTCAAAGGGTAAATGTCCCAGCACAGAGCTTCAGACCAGACCAAGGGGCTAACATTCTAGCCCCTCTGGTTAAGGATTAGTTCATTAGTGTGGGACCTGAAGACTCAAATCACAACCTTCTGTGTCCTTATCAGGTTGGGATATGTGTATAGTATCATACACCTGTACACATCCTTATTAAAATCCAATCATTCTCATTCACAAATCTTTTTGTAGCCTTCACAAAATCCCAAGTTTAAGAGTTCACTCTAGGTATTGTCATTCCCAGAGCACTGGATAGAAAGACCCTATGTGACTATTGGTGTCAATTTTGTCTTGCCCATATTGAGCCAAACCAGGAGAAATATACTCCCATCTTTCCCTCCCCAGAATTCTGTCTGGATGAGTGGTTTCTTTGTATAACACGCTAAAAATTGTCTGATATGGTTACTTGTAAGATAATACAAGAGAAATGCTATTTCCCTGCCTTCAAGAGCTTTTAGGTCCTGCTTTTTAGTAGGCTATTTATTGGAATTGTTCAATAAATATGATGTTTAAATGGCAGCTTGTTAGCCAGAGCACTGGGGACTAGGTTTTTAGACCCAAAGAACTCTAACTGCCCTTCCCATCCTGTTCAGATCAGCCTCCTGGACAGCTACTGCTTTTCAGCCAGCAATGCCACCTGCTTCATTTGGTAGCACAGATAGGATTTACAGCAAGTCTTTACAATGACTTTTGTGTTTTGCAATTTTTGTTGTTCTGACCATGCTGAGAGATGTCATGGCATGAAGAAAGAGCTGTTGTTGTTGTTAAGTGCCTTGGAGTTGGTTCCAACTCACAGCAACACTGTATAGGCTTTCCAAGGTGAGTTCAAACTGACATGCAATCCAGTGCTCATCCTATAGAGCCACACCAGGACTCCAGAAGAAAGACCACATGTTTTTAAATGTCATCGCCCTAGATCTATGACAGTATCCTCTGCAAACAAGGTGTGCGGTCTCTTAGGGTACCTATTTAAAATCTCTGTGCCTGTCATCCGGAAAATCGAGATGACGACAATAATACTAGACTGGTAGTGGTGGTTACGTGCTGTGGGGTTGGTTCCAACTCAGAGTAACCCTACACAGAGTATCCAAGGCTGTAAATCTTCAAGGGAGCAAAAAGCCTCATCGTTCTCCTGCAGAACAGCTGGTAGTTTCGAACTGCTGACCTTGAGGTTAGCAGCCTGATTTGTAAACACTACGCTACCAAAGCACCTTAACATTAGGGTAAACCACATGAAAGTGTGGTCAAAAATGGTTGAATATTGGCAATCACACTCCATACATATGTGTCTCTGATATGGTCCCAGATGTGCCTAGCCTGGAACCATAAAGGAAGGTCATCTTCCCCTTAGTACCCAAATTGAAGCTCCTCTCCAAAATTTGCAAGATTGGGGCTCAAAGCCCATTCTTCTACAGGATTCCCATGTGGTTTCTAGGGACATGGTGGCCTCCCTCCACTATGTCCCCTCCATAATAATGACTAATGTCTATTATGCATTTACCACCTACCAGGTAGTGTGCAGAATCCTGGTGTGGTGCTGTGGGCTAATGCATCAGACTGCAAAGTTGTTTGAATTGAAAGGTTGGAGGTTCAAGCTCACCAGCGGCTCCTTGGAAACCCTGTACAGGGTCGCTATGGGTCAGAATTGACTCGGCGGCACTTAACAACAACAGGTAGTGTGCAAAAGAGTTCTGATAGTGCAGTGGGTTACAAGTTGGGGTGCTCACTGCAACAAGGTCAGCAGTTTGAATACAATAACTGCTCCCCAAGAGAAAGATGAGGCTTTCTTCTCCCGTAAAGATTTACAACCTCGGAAACCCTATAGAGGGCTGATGTTAGTCAGAACTGACCACCACCAGGCACTGTGCAATGGAGCCCTGGTGGTATAACGCTTAAGTACTCAGCTGTTAACTGGAAGAATGGCAGTCCAAACCCACGCAGTGGCTCTGTAGGAGGAGGACCTGGCAGTCTGTTTCCATAGACACTACAGCCTAGAAAGCCCAAGGGAGGCAGTTCTACTCTGTCACAGGACATTACTATGAGTCAGAATTGACTCAACAGGAATTTGGTTGGTTTGGACGCATCTACCTGAGGTCAAGAGTAGTACAGTAGACGCGCACTGGGCCCAGAACCCAGAGTTCGATGCATAGACCATCCACTACTAGTTTCAGAGTCCTGGCATGGCTCTATAGGATAAGTACTGGACTGCTAACCACAAGATTGGCCATTTGGGCCCACTAACAACTCCTCAGAAATCCTATACAGCATCGCTATGAGTCAGAACCTACTCGACGGCATTTAACAACCTAAGGGCAATACTACTACCACAGCCCCATTTCACAGATAAGCAAACTGAAATACAAAGACATGAAGTATTTTTGCCAAGGTCAATAAGAGCCAGGAATAAAAGCCAGGCCTTTGGCATCATTCCATATTCCTTGACCTAGCCTCCATCCTTGAACTGTTTTATATCTGGTTCCTCTCTCTCCATGGTCCAGTTTGTTCCAGATATGGACACAGGACTCTTTCTCCACAGTGCTAAGCACAGATAATTTCTCAAGAACCCAATTAAAGGGAAAAGAAAGAGAGCAAAGCCAAGAAGCATTAGAAACGGAAAAGGAGACAATCATTAGAAGAGTATAGGGGAATTCTAGGGCGACTCTTGGCAACAAATTTGAAAATTAAGAATAAATGGATATATGCTTAGCAAAATATAAATTAAGTAATTTAAATTATAAAATATAAATTACCTAAAGGAAAAGTAGAAAATGAGACAGCCAATTATCACAGAAAAACTACTAGAAAGGTGATTAAAGACTTACCATTATAAAAGGCACCAGGAACAGATGGATTCACAGCTGAATTCTATGTAACCTTTAAAGAACAAATAATCCCAATGTTAATTAAACGCTTCCAGATCATAGAAAAAGATAGAGCCTGCAATTCATTTTATGAAGCCCACGTTTTCTTAGGAGCAAAATCTGATACGGATCACTTAGAAAAAGGAAAGTGTGGGCCAATTGTTCTTATAAATGTAAATGTAAAAATTCAAAATAAAGTACTAGCAAATGAAGTCACCAAAATGTCATTATGATCAAGTAGGATCTATCCTAGTAAAGCACATATTTATAATAGGAAATAAATTAACATAAATTCGTTACATCAACAAATGCCACCAAAAATGTGATCACATCAATAAATGATGAAAATGTTTGAGGAAACAAAAACCGTAAGTCAAGAAGAAATTCATTCATTCTTTCAGTAATTATTTGTTGAATGCCTGTGGTTATTGTTAAGTGCCTTGAAGTTTGTTCCAATTCATAGTGACTTTATGTACAACAGAACGAAACACTGCCAAGTCCGGTGCCATCCTCCTAATTATTGCTGTGTGTTTGAGCCAGTTGTTGTAGCCACTGTGTCAATCCACCTCTACCTTCCCCAGGACTAGTCCCTTCTGATGACATATCCAAAGCACGTGAGACTAAGTCTTGCCACCCTCACTTCTAAAGAGTATCTGGCTATACTTCTTCCAAAACAGATTTGTTCATTTCTTCTGGAAGCCCACAGTATATTCAATATTCTTTGCCAATACCACAATTCAATCTGGGCTTCAAATTTGTTTGAAACAGTTCCGACATGGTCAACGGAGTGTACGTGTGGCAAAGCAACCAAATCTCTTGTGCAGGGGATTTTGATTGGAGTAAGAAGCAAACAGCAGCACTCCTCTCAAAGATGGCAGTCTACTACGCCACTTGGAATGGGTATTGGTCAACATCTTTAAGTGGGCATTTCTACTGTTTCCTACTTGGGTCAAATCACACACACAGAGATTTCGTTGCTATGCAACATGAATGTTCTATTGACCATGACTGAACCATTTCAAACTGGTTCAAACCCCTGGTTCAAATACTTCAGTTCTTACGTCTTCCTTATTTATTGTCCAATTTTCACTTGCATATGAGGCAATGAAAATATCATAGCTTGAATCAGGAGAACTTAAGTCCTCAAGGTGCGATCTTAGTTTTTCAACACTTTAAAGAGTTCCTTTGCAGCAGACTTACCCAATGCAAAATACTATTTGATTGCTGCTTCCCTGGTTGTTAATTGTTGTTGTTAAGCACTGTTGAGTCGGCTGTAACGCATAATGACCCAATGCATAACAGAACAAAACACTGCCCAGTCCTTCGCCAAACTCACAATGGCTTGAGCCCATTGATGTTGCCACTGTGCCAATCCACATCATTGTGGATCTTCCTCTTTTTCGCTGACCCTCCACTTTCCCAAGCATGTCCTTCACCAGATACTGTTCCCTCCAGATAGTATGTCCAAAGTATGAGATACAAAGTTTCCCCCATCCTGGCATCTAAGGAGAATTCTGACTGTACTTCTTCCAACACAGATTTGTTTGTTCTTATGGCAGTCCATGTTGTTGTTGTTGTTGTTAAGTGCCGTCGAGTCGGTTCCGACCCATAGCGACCCTGTACAGGGTTTCCGAGGGTGTAAATCTTTACGGGAATAGAAAGCCTCATCTTTCTCCAGCGGAGCGGCTGGTAGTTTCGAACCACTGACCTTAAGGTTTGCAGCCCGATTCGTAACCACTACGCTACCAGAGCTCCTTATGGCAGTTCACAGTACATTTAATATTCTCCTCCAGCACCATAGCTCAACTGCATCAGTTCTTCTATGGAGTTCTTTATACACTATCCAACTAACTGGGTCAGGCTCACCTTAGTCCTCAAACATTAAAGGGGTCTTGTGCAGCAGATTTGCCTAATATAATAAGTCATTTAATTTCTTGACTGCTGCTTCCATGAGTGTTGACAGTTGATCTGAGCAAAAATGAAGTCTCTGGCAACTTCAATCTTTTCTCCACTTACATGTATTTATTTATTGGTTTTGTTGTGAAGATTTTTGTTTTCTTTACATTGATATACAATCTGTACCATAGATTGTGGTCTTTGGTCTTCATCAATAAGTATTTTAAGTCCCCTTTGCTTTCAGCAAGCAAGGTTATATCATCTACATATGGTAGACTATAAATGAGACTTCCTCCAGTCCTGATGCCACATTTATCTTCATATCATCCAGTTTCTCAGACGGTTTTCTCAGTGTACAGATTGGATATATGTGGTGAAAGAATACAACTCTGGCACACACCTTTCCTAATTTTAAATCATTCAGTGTTGTTCTAGTCAAACAATGCCTCTTGGTCTGTGTACAGGTTCCTCATGAGCACAATTAAGTGCTCCAGAATACTTATTCTCAGCAATATTGTCCATAGCTTCTCATGATCCACACAATTGAAAGCCTTTGCATAGTTAATAATGCACATGCAAACATCTACCTGGTATTCTCTGATTTCAGCAAAGCTATGCCTCATTCCATGTCCTCTTTTGAATCCAGCTTGAATCTCTGAAAGTTCCTTGTCAATATATGGTTGCATCCTTTTTTTAATGATCTGTAGTAAAATTTTACTTGCATGTGATATTAATGATATTGTCTGATGATTTCCACATTCTCTTGGGTCACCTCTCTTTGGAATGGGCAAAATATGGATTTGTTCCATTCAGTTGGCCAGGTAGCTGTCTTCCAAATTTCTAGGCACAGATAAGTGAATGCCTCCAGTACTGCATCAGTTTGATGAAAACTTTCAATTTGTATTCCATATATTTCCAGTGCCTTGCTCTTTGCCATTGCCTTCAGTGCACCTTGGACTTCTTCCTTCAGTATCATTGTTGTTTGTTGTTGTTAGGTGCCATCGAGTCGGTACCGACCCATAGCGACTTTATTCACAGCAGAATGAAACACTGCCCGATCCTGAGCCAACTTCACTACTGTTGCCATGCTTGAGTCCATCAATGCTGCCACTTGGCCAATCCAGCTCATTGGGGGTCTTCCTCTTTTTCTCTGACCCTCCCCCTTAACAAACATGATATCCTTCTCCAGAAACTGGTCCCTCCTGACAATATGTCCAAAGCAGGAGAGACGAAGTTTGGCCATCTTGGCCTCTAAGGAGCACTCTGACTGTACTTCTTCCAAAACAGATCTATTGGATCTTTTGAAAGCCCATGGCACTTTCAATATTCTTCTCCAACACCATAACTCAAAGCATCAATTCTTCTATGGTCTTCCTTATTCACTGTTCAGCTTTCACATGCATATGAGGTTATTGAAAAATACCATGGCACACCTTAGTCCTTAAGCTGACATCTTTGCTCTTTAACATTTTAAAAAGGTTTTGTGCAGCAGATTTGCCTAATGCAATACGTCCTTTGATTTCTTGACTGCTGCTTCTATGAGTGTTGATAGTTGATCCAAGAAGAATGAAGTCCTTGACAACTTCAATCTTTTCTCCATTAATAACAATGTTGTTTATTG
>NW_006408556.1:11628613-11632451 GCF_000296735.1 Chrysochloris asiatica
GACCTTTGAAATTTTCTATTCAGCTCTTTTATCTTATTTCTTCCATTTGCTTTAGCATATCTATGCTGCAGAACAAGTTTCAGAGTCTACTTTGACATCCATTTTGGTCTTTTCCTTGTTTCTTGTCTTCTTAATGACCTTTTGCTTTCTTTCTGTATAATATTCTTGATGTCATCCCAAAACTCTTCTGGTTTTTGATCATTAGTGTCTAATGCATTGAATCTTTTCTTGAGATGGTCTCTAAATTCAAACGGGATGTGTTCAAGATCATATTTTGGCTCTTGTGGACTTGTTTTAATTTTCTTCATCTTCAGCTTGAATTTACATATGAGCAATTACTGGTCTGTTCCAGTCTGCCCCTGGCTTGTTTTGGCTGATGATATGGAGCATTTCTACCATCCCTTTCCACAGACGTAGTTAATTTGATTTCTGTGCATTCTATCTGGTGAGGTCCATGGATATACTCGTCTTTTTTGTTGTTTAAAAAGGGTATTTGACAAGAAACTAGACTTACAAAAATCACTACAGTTTGATGAACTTGACCTATATTTATGGATGTAGTAGCTTAAACTACCAACTAAGAAGGAAGGAATCTTCACAACAAGGATTATTCCCATCCCCTCTGTACAGAGTTGATAGGGATGGGCAACAAACATGGCTATCTAAAATGGGCGGGGGGGAGGGGGCTATAAAGGCATGAAGTGACTGGCTTACAAGTTTTCAAGAGGGAGTTTAGTTTCAGAGTGTGTGGGGTATGGTAGAATCTCCACTGAGTGGTTTTCATCCTGTCTAGACAGGACTGAAGAAAAGAGATGGGGACTTTTATGATTCAATAGTGAGTAATTATTATCATGACTGATTAAAATTGTTGCAACTGTAAAGGTAGCAGTTTTGTAGCAAAACGGGGGGAGTGGTTGATCTTGTAGTCCAGGAGCAAAGGACCCTGGGACCATCAAGGGAGAAGAGCAGGAGCAGAGTGTGGGACCCTATTCAGAGAAGCAGCTACAGCAGAGATGGAGGCAGAGATGATGATGTGGAGAGATACAGCAGCTGTGGACTCTAGATTCATGGAGGGAGACGGGCTGTGTGCTGGTGGCCAGGGGGCAGGGTTGCAGGTATGCCCTTTGTGTGTTTGAATGATTATATATTCCTGAGTGTTTTGGTATACATCCAAAAAAAAAAAAAAAAAAAAAAACCCACAGGGAATTGCATGGTGGAATGAAATGAAATGCTGTAAGTGTAAAACTGATGTTCTCCCACAATAAAAACTTTTTTTAAAAAAAAGGTATTTGACATGAAGAAGTCATTGGTCTTGCAAAATTCTACCAGGCAATCTCCAGTATCATCTCTATCACCAAGGTCATATTTCCCAACTACTGGTCCTTCCTCTTTGTTTCCAACCTTTGCATTCCAATTCTCAGTAATTATAAATACATCTGGATTGCATCTTTGATCAATTTCAGACTGAAGAAGTTGGTAGAATTCTTCAATTTCATCAACACTGGCTTTAGTGGTTGGTGCATAAATTTGAATAATTGTTGTATTAAGTGGCCTTCATTGTAGGTGTATGCATATTATCCTATCACATAAAATGTTGTACTTCAAGATAGATACTGAAATGTTCTTTTTGATGATGAATACGTTATTCTTCAATTTTGCTATTTCCAGTGTAATAAACCATGTGATTGTCAGATTCAAAATGACCAATGTCAGTCCATTTCAACTCACTAATGTCTCAGATATCAATGTTTATGTGTTCCATTTGATTTTCGAAAACTTCCAATTTTTCTAGATTCATACTTCATTTCATACACTCCATGTTCTGATTATTAATGGATGTTTATAGCTGTTTGTCTTCACTTTGAGTTGTGCCCCATCAGCAAATGAAGGCCCTGAAGGCTTTACTTCATTCACGTCATCACAGTCAACTCTACTTTGAGGAGACAGCTCTTCCCCAGTCATATTTGAATGCCTTCCAACCTGAGGGGTTCATCTTCCGGCACTATACCTGACAATTTTCTGGTGCTCTTCATCATGCTTCAATATTCAATATTTTCATGTTATTTGACAGTGTTCCACTGTTGTTGGTAAGGTTTTCAGTGATCAAATATTCAGAAGTAGTCTGTTCTTCTTCCTAGTCTGTCTTTCTCCGGGAGCTTCCCTGAAACCTGTCCACCCTGGGTGAGCCTGCAGGTATTTAAAATATTGGTGGCAGAGCTTCCAGAATCATAACAACACACAAACCACCACAGTATGTCAAACTGACAGACAAGTGGTGGCTGTTGACTGTTGTTGTTGTGAAGTGCTGTCGAGTCAGTTCCGACCCATAGTGACCCTGTATAGGGTTTTCAAGGAGCAGCTGGTGAGCTTGAACTGCCAACCTTGCAGTTCAAATGGCTTTGCAGTCTGGCGCATTAACCCATAGTACCACACTAGGACTGTAGATCCAAGTAAAAAATGAAATGCTTGACAAATTAAATATTTTCTCCATTTATCATGATGCTGCTTACTGGTCCAGCTGTTAAAATATTTGCTTTCTTTATGTTGAGGTATAATCTATATTGAAGGTTGTGGTCATTGATCTTCATCAGTAAATGCTTCAAGTATTTTACTTTCAGCACACAAGCTTACGTATTCTGCATATTGCAGGAAGTTGATGAGTCTTCCTCCAATACTGGTGTTACATTCTTCTTCATATAGTCCAGTTTCTTAGATTATTCACTTAGCATACAGAATGAAAAAGTACAGTGAAACAATTCAACACTGGCACATACCTTTTCTGATGTCAAACCAGGCAACATTCCCTTGTTTTGTTCAAACTGCCTTTTGGTCTGTTCATTGTTCTACATGAGCACAATTAAGTGTTCTAGAATTCCCATTCTTCACAATATTAATGATCATTCACAAAAGTCAAAATGCCTTTGCATTGTCAATAAAACACAGGTAAACTTCTTTCCGGTATTCTTTGCTTTCAACCAAGATCCATCTGGCATCAGCAATGATATCCCTTGTTCCATGTCCTCTTCTGACTCAGGCTTTAATTTCTGGCAGTTCCTTGTCAATGTGAGGCTGCAATCATGTTTTAATTACATTTAGCAATGTTTTACTTCCATGTGCCATTACTGACACTGTTAGATAATTTCCATGTTCTGTTGAATCACCCTTTTTTTGGAAATGGGTACAAATATGGATCTCTTCCATATTCAGTCAGTTGGCCAGGGAACTATCTTTCAAATTTCTTGACAAAAATGAGTGAGCACTTTTCAAGAGGCAACCTAGATCCAGAGGGCGTGGACCAAGATAGACTCTCCACTGAGTAGAATTTAATCTGTCTAGGTGGGGCTGATGAATTGAAATGTGGATGGGTGTCTTGTGATACAATAGTGAATAATTGTTATCTGGACTGCTTGTGAGGGTTGTAAATGTAAAGGTAGACGTTTTGTAGAAAGAAGGGGAGTGATTAACTTTGCAGTCTAGGAGCGGAGGTACCTGGGACCATCAAGGGAGAAGAGCGGAGAGCGGGACCCTACCCAGAGAAGCAGTGATGCCTGAGATTGAGGCAGAGACAATGACATGGAGAGATGGAGCAGCTGGGGACTTTAGTTCCAGAATGGGAGAGGGGCTGTGTGCTGACGACTGGGGGTCAGGCTTGTAGTGTATACCCTTTGGTTGGTTGATGATGCAGGGAGGGGATTGTAACCATGGCAATGAAACAATATGTGATAGGATGACTGTAAAACTAATGTTCTCCCATGTAAACCATCACATAATTCCCAATAAAACATTAAAAAAAAAAAAAAAATGAGTGAGCATGTCCAGCATTGCACCCACTGGAACA
>NW_006408556.1:11632551-11677441 GCF_000296735.1 Chrysochloris asiatica
AGGATGACTGTAAAACTAATGTTCTCCCATGTAAACCATCACATAATTCACAATAAAACATTAAAAAAAAAAAAAAATGAGTGAGCATGTCCAGCATTGCACCCACTGGAACATCTCAGTTGGTATTCCATTTGAATGCCTACTTTGTTTCAAACCCAGTTGTAAACACAGAAGAGCATAGCTGTGAAACAGAAAATATCCTGTCTTCATGCAGCTTATATCCTAGTGAGAGAGACAATAAACAAGACACATACAGAATGGAGGCCCTGAGTGACACACATGATTAAGCACTCAGCGATTACCTGAATCTACCCAGAAGCACCTGGGAAGAAAGACCTGGTGGTTGACTGTCAAAGAACCACAGTGAGAATCATCTGGGAATCTTATTAAAATGTATATTCTAATTCAGCATACCTGGGATGGAAATGCAAATTCTCAGTGTGGGGGTGAACCAGAATGAACTGGTTTGAAGCCCTCCCATGATAAAGTGCCTTTGAAGTTTTTCCCAATGCAGTCCCATAGACATCTTCTCTTCCACATGGGCACAAGTCAGCACAGCTTCATGTGAAAGGCACCTCGTCAAAGCTGGGAGAGGAGCTTCATGAAGACAAGTATTGCCCCTTCCCCTCTGTTGTACATGCATTTGGGAGTTGATGAGATTGTGCCCTTCTGTGTATTCGTCCTATAAACATGATGTTTATGAAAACATATGTGCAGTGCTGGATGCAAAGATTA
The DNA here is from genome assembly GCF_000296735.1 of Chrysochloris asiatica. Taxonomy (NCBI): domain Eukaryota; kingdom Metazoa; phylum Chordata; class Mammalia; order Afrosoricida; family Chrysochloridae; genus Chrysochloris; species Chrysochloris asiatica. Next base: position 11,633,287 of record NW_006408556.1, read on the forward strand.
GAGTTAAAGGGGAAAAGCTAAAAAGTTATTTCTCACTGCCTTGCTACTCAACACCTAAGTGTCAGATGGGTTGGAAGCCTGCTCTTGGGGCACGTATCTGCTCTGAAAATGGAGAAAATTGTAGCTGCCGAAACCCCTTCATGGACTCCTACCATGTGGTTGGTAAGTTCTAGAGAAAAGTCACTTCTCTTAAGGTTGTCAGTGCTGTTAACAGCGAGAGCCACGTGATATGTAGGGTCTTCCTGCTATGTTTGTAAAGTGCTGTTTTGTCGGTTCTAACTCATAGCGACCATGTACAGTGCTTCTGGAGAATAGCTGGTAGGTTTGAACTGCAGACCTTGTGGTTAGCAGTCCAGTGCTTATTCTACAGCTCCTCTCCAGCACTCTTCCTGCTCTGACGACTCCCCAGATTAGCCTTGTATCAAAGCATCAACACTGGAATTAGTGTCTGAAGACTCCTGGCTTCTGGCCTCCTGACTCTACCACTTACCAGCTAGAGAAATTCAGACAAAATCCTTAAGCTTGCTGAGTTTTCACTTTTTCATCTATAGAAGGGAAATGTTAATACTCTACCAGGTTACTGAGGATAAAATGATCGTGCTTATGGACGGATTCTGATTGTAAGAATTTCTTATTATACTTAAACCATCTAACTCTCTGGAGGACCTCAGGGATTACCTTTCTATGATTCTCCAGCCTTTCACCTCTTCATCTGACATTTCTCCCCAACATCACTCATCCAGGTTTCAACGACAATAATAAATATGTTAACAAAACCCAATGCCAAGAGGGGCTGTGTGCTGATGACCGGGTGGCGGGGGAGAGGGGAAAGAGGGTGAAGGGGGGAACAGGCTTGCAGGGTATACCCTTTGGTTGGTGGATGATGCATGGAGGGGATTGTAACCATGGCAATGAAATGATACAGGATAGGATTAATGTAAAACTAATGTTCTCCCATATAAACTATCACATAACTCACAATAAAACATTAAAAAAAAACCAATGCCAAAAGACCAGCTGGAACACAGTCACAACTAAACAAAGTTGGGTTTACTAACTTGCTGCAGCAAGGGAGAGTGTTTACCACGGGGAACCATGGAGTATCATAATGAGAGTTAAGCTGGGCTTCTTACAGGATTTGGGCTTGTGCTGTGTGATTTTGTGGTGGACTTAAGTAAACCAGGGTTGTTCTATTGGATGCTGTCAAGAAGCAAGAACATTTGATGGCTGGGTATCTTACTCATTTTTATGTAGGAAGCAAATAGAATAAAGCCAAACTTAAGTTGGCATTGGTTAAAAAATATTAATAATAGGAGTCAACAGCATTAATTAGGAGTCCTGGTATGGCTCTGTGGGTTAATGCTCTGACTGCAAAGTTGTTTTGAACCATAAGGTCAATGGTTCAAGCTCACCAGTTGTTCCTTGGAAATCCTATACAGGGTCACTATGGGTCAAAACCGAGTCAACGGCATTTAAAACAACGGTGTTAGCTAGGAAAAAAGAATGTTCCTTCATTTTTGTGGTTTCATAGAACCCTTATGTCAGTCATGTTGCACTGTGGTCATGGAGAGTCCTCATCTGAAGCCAATATTTTGTGAATTTGTTTATATTTAGCAGGGACCACTAGTAGCAGCTATCTGGGTTGTTCTTTCTTTCCCAATATACAACAATAGATACCGGAGAACTCAAGTGCCCCCCAACTCAATGGTGATTTATTTACATATTTCAGAGAGAAGGTCTACCTCCATGTTTGCCCGGGGAATATTAGCTCCAGTCATTCCCCACAGAAGGTTCAACAGGCTACAGGAAGTTTCTCAGCAGCCAGTAAGGAGAGTGGTACCTGGCCTAAGGATGAGGTGGGCTCAGGGGCCTGAATGCATGGAGGCTTCTCCGAGTACATAAACAGGAGAAAATGGGCCTTGGTCTTTGCGCTCCACACCTGTGTTTGCCAGACCCAGCCTATAGAAACCCTTCATCTGCAGGAAAATGCCTTGAATTTCACCGAGCCAAGAGAGCCGGTCTAGGAGATTATGACTTTGGGAAAGAGCATTGACTGAGCAGACAGGAGAAGTGAACCTGTCCCTCCACTCCCACAAGGCTATGTGTCTCCGAGCAAAGCGCTTCCTCTCTCCAGGCCTCCGTCTCCCTATTACATCAACATAACTGGCATCCTAGAGGGCTAGGACTGCTGCTGAGGAGCTGAACAAATGATAAGGTAGCCATTTCCCCCACTAAGGATCCAGGAGGAGAGAAGAAAGCTGGAACCAGGAGCTCTTCCCAACTTGCCACTGAAAAGGCATCAGATCCCCAACCTGTGATAAGTAATGCTTATATAGTGCTCAGGACTCCTGGTATGGCGCTGCAGGATGAGCACTGGGCTACCAACTCTCAAGGTCGGCAGTTCAAACCCACCAGATGCCTCTCAGAAACCCTATACAGGGTTATGAGTCAGGACAGACTTGTTAGCACTTAACAACAACAACAACATATAGTGTCCATGGTGTGATGGGTGCGACTCTAAGCACTTTACACAGTGTTAACAATCATTTAACTCTCACAACAACCCTAAGGGGTAGACAGTATTATTATTCCCATTTGTTGGTAACTGCTATCAGATCAAAACCTCCAACTCACGGGGATCCCATGCACAACAGAATAAACATTCCCTGTCCTATGTCATCCCAATGGTCGGTTGCACATGGGATTGTTGTGACCCATTGGGTTTTCACTGACTGATTTTCGGAAGTAGACCGCCAGGCCTTTCTTCCTACTCTGGCTTACTTTGGAAGATCCATTAAAACCTACTCAGTATCAGAGCAACGTAAAAGCCACCACTGACAGACATGAGGGTCATTGGCCAGAAACCGAAGCCAGGACCTCCATGTGGAAGGTGAGAAGTCTACCACAGAACCAACAATGCCCCTCATTTTACAGCTGGGGGACCTGAGGCACAGAGCTACTAACTTGCTTGTCCACGGTCACACAACCAGTAGTGGCTCACCTGGAGCTAGCATACAAGCAGCCTGGCTCCCAAATTCATGATCTCAACCACACCTGACACCACCTCTCTAGAAAGTCTGTTGTTGCTAAGTGTTGCTGAGTCCGTTCTGACTTATAGTGACCCTGTATGGGGTTTCCAAGGAGGGGCTGGAAGGTTTGAACTACCAACGTTGTGGCTACCCTACAGGACTAAATAGCCCTTTCTCATAATCAACCCCTTTTTATTTGTGAGCCTAGAGCAAAGGACAGCAAACTATGGCCTGAGAGCCAGAAAGTCAAATCTAGCAACTGTTTTTGTAAATAAAGTTTTATCAACAAACACATCTTCCATTGACAGATTGACTGACTTTCAAGCTACCAGAGCAGATTGAGACCCAATAGCTTACAAGCCTAAGGTGTTAACTTTCTGCCCCTTTACAGATAAAATATGCCCCAACCCCTCTCTTAGAGCACACATGGCCTGTGCCCAAACACTGTTCTGCCACTTACTTGCTATGTAGCTCAAACAAGCTGTGTCCTTGCCTACAAAATGGGTTTGTTGTGATGATTTGGTAAACTAGTATTTGTATGAGGTATTTAAAAAGAAAAAAAACCTTCCCCCAAACAAGTTCACAATTAAACAAAAATAAAACTTGTCACAGAACCGATTTGGGGACCCCATGTGTTACAAAGTAGAACTGCTCAAATCTTTATGGAAGCCAATCGCCAAGCCTTTCTTCCAAGGTGCCACCGGGTGAGGTCAGACCACCAACCTTTAGGTTCGTTGTTGTTGTCAAGTGCTGTTACATTGGGTCCAACTCGTGTCAACCCTGTATAGGGTTTTCTAGGTACAGCACCATACCCCATTGTTGTTGTTGTTGTTAAGTCTAAGGCACCCAGAGACCAAGTATTCCATCAATCAACTAATCCACTACCATCAAGTTGATTCCAACTCTCGGCAATCCTATCGGACAGAGAAGAACTGTTCCTTAGAGTTTCTGAGACTCTAAGTCTTTATGGGAGCGGACAGGCTCATGTGTCTAACGTTGCTTTGCTGGTGGGTTCCAACCACCGACTTTGATATTAGCAGCTCAACACTTAACCAGTGTGATGACAGGTATACCTGATTCCTAGAATACCATTGAGGACAGGACAGGGGTCTTTGCCCCCATGTCATGAGTCAGGAAATCCAGGCTCAGGGAGAGGAAATGGTTTGTCCAAAGTTTCCTGAAGAGTAAGAGTCAGAGTCCAGGTTTTCCATGGTAAGTCATACACCCTCCTTTCCTCGCATCCTCCACCTCCATCCCAAGCAGCCCTGGGTCTCATTTGTGTTCACCAGAGCATGTGGTGCAGTCCGTCCGCGTTTGTGAGTTTTCGACGTCTGTAAATACCCACAGCCGCGCAGAGCTAGCCAGCACAGACATTTGTCAAAGATGACACGCCAGTCATCCATGCCACCAGAGACAGTGACAGATGCGCTCTCCGGCTCTGCCGTCCAGGCAGCTGAGGATGGATGGCGCTCTGGCACTCACACTCAGTCCTGCCTGCGCAGGGAGTCACGGACCAGGCAAGAGACAAATTGCCACCTGGTCAGGGGCAACAGGGTTCATAAGAGTCACATGCAGATGAAGCACCTGCCCACGTGTTGCATGCAGCTGCCCCCTCCAGTCACAGTCTCTGCACCTCCCTGGCTCCCACCCAAAACCTTCTGTCCCTTGTCCCTCCCCACTGCCCAGAACCTGCCCAGACTAGATGTCTATTTACAACTTATGCGAAGTCACTAACTTGGGTACTCATAAGGGCTGGGTTATTTTCACTAACAGTAATAATAATAATTATCAAAGATGCTGAAGTAACATTTACTTAAGTGACACACTTTTTCCCCCAAGAAAACAGGAGATTTAAGTACACTTTCTTCTATGTGCTTATTTATCTGTTTATTTATATTGTCACTTGGGTGAAAATTGGCTAAGCTAATTGGTATTCCATGCCACAACTCATACACGACTTGCATTTTTTTTAATTTACACTGACTCCTTGGACTTCTAGCCATCCCGCAGTGGAGATACAGGAGACTAAAACCATAGTTAGGATTCCTATAGACACACAGTAAAATCTAGACAGGCTGGCTCCATGGCCCTGAGGAATAGCTTTTGGGGGTCCAGAATAGAGAGGGAATTGTAGTAGGTCTAGAACAGACAACGGAGCAGAAGCAAAGGCTGCTCAGGTTTTGAGCCAGGCTCGTCACTAACATGCTGAATGGGTCAGGGACAAAAATACCCAAACCAAACCCACTGCCATCTGGTCAATTCTGTCTCACAGTGACCCTAAAGGACAGAGTAGAACTGCCCCCTAGGATTTCCAAAGCTGTAAATCTTTATAGAAGCAGACTGCTTCATCTTTCCCCCTCAGAGCAGCTGGTGGGTTTGAACTGCTGCCCCTTTGATTAGCAGCTGCTCCTCCATCAGAGACAGGTGACCCCTATCTCCGTTTCTTCACATGCAAAATGAACATTGCTGGTCTGGTGGGGTCCTGTCTCGGACCTTCTGAGAACCCTGGGGACTGGCTCCTCTGCCTTCACCTATTTGCTGCCACCACCCTGTAAATCCAGCCTACCAGGAGTCCCATCTCATAGCTCATTAAACTGTCACCTCTGTGTCCCTTCGCAAGCTCACAGTCCTCTGAGACTTTATAGGGATGTTTATGGCTAGTGAAGGCAAAAGGAACAGACTACATAAAACAAAAAGAAGAGAAACAATACAGAACTACAAAAAAGTTTCTAAAGTCTTGCTCAAAAACTCCCCATGGGTATTTTGTATATTTCAGGATGACCTGCTTCCCTCCCCTAGAGATGAGGAATTTGGGAAGACAGTGGTTTGGGGTTTGGTTCAACCAATTATTTGCTGCCAGACCTTGTAGAAGCCCCTTCCTTTCTTTGACCCTAAGTTGCCTCATGTGGAAAACTATTGTAAGGGGAAATAATCAATGCAAGGATTAACTACAACAACAAAAACATTGTTTTCTAGTGAGTTCCAACTCATGGCAAGCCCATGTGCTATAGTACAGGGGGGTGGTTCTTGTCTGTAGTGTTAAGGGAAGCAGATCAGGCTTTTCCTCTGCAATACTGCTGGGTGGGTAGCCACCACCAACTTTCAGGCTAGTATCCAGGATAAGCTATGTTTCCTAGATTAAAACACGAAAAATACTTAGAACATACTGTTTTTGTTAAGTGCTGTCAAGTTGGTTCCGACTCATAGTGACCCTGTGTAGGATTTCTGAGGAGCAACTGGTGAGTTTGAACTGCCAACCTTGTGGTTCACAGTCCAGTGCTGATCCAACAGTGCCACACAAAGAGTCCAGAACGTAGTGAGTGTTCAATCAATGCCAACTGTTGTTTTCGTCAATGGGAAAATGAAGGAGTGGGTCTCACACAAAAGCTTCTTGTTCAAATCTTCAGTGATTAAATGACATTCTTCTGATGCTTTCTGGTCTTCTCCCACTCACCTGCATCCTTCTTCTCTGTATCTGTGAGCCTCAGCCATCTGCTTTATTCACAAGCGTGTGGGGTAGAGAGCGCTACACGGATGTAAGGGGCGTTCTCCTTCTTATTCACAGTGGTGGAACTGTTCCAACTGCAACTTCCCATCAAAAAGATCTACCTCAAGCAGTCCACACAGCCAGGGAATCAGAGTCATCATGGCCAGGCCTCTGCTGACCACACCCTATAATGAAAGCCCTCAGGACTGGTCCCGAAGATTCATTTCAGTAGGAAGGAAACCAGCAGTGTATCCCACCCCACCTGTGTAGAACTTGCCTCATCAGCCCAATATTTGCAGGAATAAACAATCCCCGCTTCCCTAGAATTCATGAGGGGGACACCCACGCTGAGAAACAATTTCTCTTGCTGTTCAAGCTCTGTAAAGACTTGAAAAGTCATTTTATTTTTCAATCTGTGGGCAGGATGCCACCTAACCAGAAAACATCATTAAATAGACTTTGGGGATTTTTTCAGCTTTTGAGAGGTGTGGGGGTGGGGTTTGGTGGGGTTCTGTTCCCACGGATGCTTTTTGGATAAACACATAAATCAGCATCATCTATATTCATTAGATAATGTGCCTTGTTCAGTACAAAATTACCCCTGTTTTGCATGATTTTCCCCCCCCTTGTGATTAATATAAATGACTTAAGTTAATTATGTTTCTCTTCATGGAAAAATGTATTTGTCAAAGTGCTGAAACATCAATAAAAAATAAACAGTGTCATTTGAAGAAGGCCAGGATTGCAAACGAGCTGTGGGGGGACGCAGAAAGAGCGGATTCGCCGTCTGGGGGTGTCATTCTGATTGAGTAGGCACACTTTATATTTACTAACAGTGACAAAAGCATTTTTCTTAGTTAAGCACTCGTGGGTCCTGATGAGGTAGATTGATGTCATCATTATTAACAATAATGACACTTCGGGCAGAGAGAAAATGGTTTTCTCCAAGATTCCAAAGAACACTGCATGGATTGAACCTCACCCATTCTTACCAGGGAAAGCTGGAGCAGGGTATTTTACCAACCAGTCCCCCCAAAACCGTGACCTGCATGTGAACACTGCAGGAACAGAAAGGCAAAAGCAAGAGATTGGAGTGAATGGGAGACAGGGCAGAGATGCAAGAAAGCAAAGCCATCAGTCAGATATGGAATCCCAGAGCCGGAGGAGAGTTTGGAGATTAGACAGCCAACTCCTCACTGGGACAGTGACAAGAATAAGAAGAATAAGGTACATACAAGGGAAAAGGCTTGCTCACACACAGGCACACACACACACAGAGTCCAGAATTCTCGACTTCTGAACCCTGTCCTCTTCCCTACACCCAGCTGCCTCCCGTACCTCTGTGAACAGAGACTCCCTTCTCACTTGTCCTCTCTTGAATAGGTGGGTAATGACCCCCAGATAATGACCCCCAGATAGTTGCAGAATCAGAGCCATATGGGAATCTCTGGCTTAGTGTTTACACAGTATCTAGGACGTGTCCATCCCAACCCTGCCTCTCTTGGTTTAGGCTTCCTGAAAACAGATCCTAAGACAAGGCCTTGAGTGCTGGTGGTTTGTTTGAGAGGTGACCTCAAAACGCATCAGTGAGGGGATAGAAAAGGGAGGAAGGCGAATGAGGGTGAGTAATGAGCTACTTACTACCCAAGGAAGCTGGGCTCCGTCCCAGCAGGAGAAGCTATACTGAACACCACTGTATGTGGTATCCTACAGCTAGACAGGAAAGCTGAAGTTTTTCTTCATTGACTTCCAAGCACTTTTGCTTGCAGCCTTCTGGCTACCCTGCATCCAGACTGAACAAGCTCTGTGGTATCAGGAAAATGCAGAGCCCAGGATGCTGAGAATGTGAGTGGAAAGTCAGTGTGCACAGCCACTGACTATCCCAGATGCAGGCAGATCTAGAGGTGGGCTAAAAGGAGTGGGGTGGGTCAGCCAGAGCATCAACTACATTGACCAGAGGCTGCCAACCTTCTGAGACCCCTACCCCATGAAAACATGGTCACTCTGCCCTCTGCTGGTCAGAAACGATTCACCAGGCTTTTATTACAGGTCACCTCTATTTTGTCTTATTTATTTGTTTAGATGTCTTTTCTGACTCTCCAAATCTATGTTGTTCACGGGCAAAATTTAGTACACAGTCATTCAACAAACATTTATTGAGCATCTTCTGTGTGTCAGACTCTCTTTAAGATACTAGGAATATGGCATCAAAGCAGGTGCATTTTAGGATGGAGACAGGCAGTAAATAAGCAAATACTATGATTTTTGCTGATGATAAATGGTTCAAAGATTAACAAAGCATGGCAAATTGATAACCGTAATGAGGACAGGAGTACTGTTTTTTTATAGAGTGTTTTGGGAGAACCTCTCTGCAATGAAAACATTCAAGAAAACGCCTGAATGGAGTGAACTGTGCACGGATCTGGTAGAAGAGCATGTAATCAAAGATCATCTCAATGCTATAGGGTAGGAACGAGCTTGGCCTGTTTATGGAATAACAAGAAGGTTGATAGGCTTCGAAAGATGGAGTGGTAGAAGATGAGGTAAGGGAGAAACTAGATCTTGTACGGTCTTATCTTTACACAGTTCCTGGTACACAAACACAAAAGATGCTAAATGGATGGCTGGATAGAAGAATTGGTAGATGAATGAATGGATGGGATTAGGTGGATAGATATGTGTGGATGAGTGGATAAATGAGTAGGTAAATTAGTGGACAGATGAGTGAATGGATGGATGGATGGGGGGACAGACAGATGGACGAATAGGTGGATGGGCAAGAATGAATGGATTAACAGGAATAGCAATACACTGATGAAGTAAGAAGAAAATAAGAGTATGATAGAACATTCAAAGACAGATGTTACAGAAAAACTAATTTGATCCAAAAGTACCCAGTGAGTATTCAGTCATTGGGCTGAGGAAGCTGGTTAAAGAAGGATGTCGTCCCTCCCTATGCTACAGCTCATCCGAATCCTATGAGGCCAAGTGTCCTTATCATTCTTTACATTCCCTGCAGAGACCTAGTCTTCCTCAGCCCATGGTGAGTATTCAATAACATTAAATGGTATTACAGGAGGATTCGTTCAACTTGGCTGGCTAGATGCCAGTGAATCATCCCCTCCATTATATAGTGTCATGTTTACTCGTCATGGCTCCATTTTTAATATCAGCCTTTTAATTAAAGCATGTCATCACAGCCCATTAGTAAGGAATTTGGAGGAGGAGATGTGTACGTGGGTGTGGATGTTATTTATTCAACAGTTCTTAACTGAGCACTTGCTATGTGCCTGACAAATTGCTAAGTACTATGAGAGAAGAAAGTGTTAGTCCAAGACCTCAAAGAACTCCCACTGTCAAGCAAAGCTAACTCAGACTCACAAACAATTGAGGAACAATCACAAACTAATTATACACTAACCAATCAACGAGAATATTCACTATTTTTTTCCCAACCATTTTTCCTTTAGGAGAACCAGACAAATCCTAAGTAAATTTCCAGATATTTTTTTTATCTAAATATGTTGTCATTGTTAGGGTTAGGTGCCATCCCAGTTGGTCCCAACTCATATCAAATGTTCAACCATTTCAAGAGGCAGATCAAGAGCCAAGGATACTGAAGGAAGAAGTTCAGGGTATATTGAAGGCATTGACAAAGAACAAGGCACCAGGAATATATGGAATACCAGCACTGGAGGCACTCACTCATCTATGCCAAGAAATTTGGAAGGCAACCTAGCCAATTGACTGGAAGAGATGCATACTTGTGCCCATTCCAAAGAGAAGTGACCCACCAGAATGTGGAAATCATCGGACAATATCATTAATACTACATACAAGTAATATTTTGCTAAAGATAATTCAAAGACGACTGCAACCATACACTAACAGAGAACTTCCAGAGGTTCATATCAGATTTAGAAAAGGGCTTGGAACAAGGGCTATCATTGCTGATGACAGCTGGATCTTGAGAATACCAGGAAGATATCTATCTATACTTTATTGATTATGCAAAGGCTTTTGATTGTGTGAGTCATTACAAGCTATGGACAACATTATAGAGAATGAGTACTCTAGAACACTTAATTGTGCTCATGAGGAACCTGTACATAGACCAACAGGCAGCTGTTCAAAGAATAGTTTAAAATTAGGAAAGGTATGCACCAGGGTTGTATTCTTTCATCATATTTATTCAATCAATATGCTAAGCAAATAACCCGATAAGTTGATGCTAAGTGCTGTTGAGTTAGTTCCTATATAGCGTTTCTGAGGAACAGCTGGTGGGTTTGAACCACCAACCTCCTGGTTTGAAGTTCACTGCTGATCCTACAGTACCACACCAGGAATCCATAGACTGGATTGTTGTTGTTGTTGTTGTTAGGTGCCATCTAGTCGGTACGGACTCATAGCGACCTTATGCACAGCAGAATTAAACATTGCCCTATCCTGGGCCAACCTCACTACTGTTGCCACGCTTGAGTCCATATATGCCATTTGGCGAATCCATCTCGTTGGGGGTCTTCTTCTTTTTCTCTGACCCTCCACCTTACCAAACATGATAACTCTCTCCAGCGACTGGTCCCTCCTGATAATATGTCCGAAGTATGAGAGCTGAAGTTTGGACACCCTGGCTTCCAAGGAGCACTCTAGGTGCACTTCTTCCAAAATGGATCTATTGGTTCTTTTGACAACCCATGGTACTTTCAATATTCTCTTCCAACACCATAACTCAAAATCATCAATTCTTCTATGGACTTCCTTATTCACTGTCCAGCTTTTGCATGCATATGAGGTTATTGAAAATACCATGGCTTAGGTCAGGTGCACCTTAGTCCTCAAACTGACATCTTTGCTCTTCAACACTTTAAAAAGGTCTTGTGCAGTTGATTTGCCTAATGCAATACGTTGTTTGATTTCTTGACTGCGGCTTCCATGAGTGTTCATCCAAGAAGAATGAAGTCCTTGACAACTTCAATCTTTTCTCTGTTAATAAGAATGTTGTTTATTGGTCCAGTGGTGAGGATTTTTATTTATTTTTACATTGAGATGTAATCCATACCGAAGGCCGTGCTCTTTGATCTTCATCAGTAAATGTTTTACGTCCTCTTCACTTTTCAGCAAGCAAGGTTGTATCATCTGCATATTGGAGGCTGTTAATGAGTCTTCCTTCAATCCTGATGCCATGTTTTTCTTCATAGAACTCAGCTTCTCAGATTATTTGCTCAGCATACAAGTTGAATAAGTATGGTGAAAGAAAACAATCTAGTCGCACACCTTTCTTTTTAAACCATTCAGTGTTCCCATGTTCTGTTCGAACAACTGCTTTTTGGTCCAGGTACAGATTCCTCATGAGCACAATTAAGTGTTCTGGAATGCTCATACTTCGCAATGTTGTCCACAGCTTGTCATGATCCACACAATCTAAAGCCCTTGCGTAGTCAATAAAGCACAGGTAAACAGCTTTCTGATAGTCTCTGCTTTCAGCCAAGATCCATCGGACATCAGCAATGATATCCCTTGTTTCACAGTCTCTTTTGAATCTGGCTTGAACCTCTGGAAGTTCACTGTATACTTGCAGCCGTTTCTGTATTACCTTTAGTAAAACTTCACTCACATGGAATATCAAAGAGATTGTCTGATGATTTCTGCGTTCCGTTGGGATCGTCTCTCTTTGGAATGGGCACAAATACAGATCTTTTCCAAACAGTCGGCCAGAGAGTTGTCTTCCAAATTTCTTGGCATAAATGAGTGAGTGCCTCCTGAGCTGCCTCACTTTCTTGAAATATTTCTATTTTTATTCCATCAATTCCTGGTGCCTTGTTCTTTACCAATTCCTTCAATGCACCTTGGACTTCCTCCCTAAGTATCATTGGCTCTAGGTCATATGCTACCTCTTGAAACAGTTAAACATCAACCATTTCCTTTTGGCACAGTGGCTCTGTGTGTCTTCCATCTTGTCTTGATGCTTTCTGCATCACTCAATAATTTGCCCAGAGAATCCTTCAATAATGAAAGCTGAGTCTTGAATTTTTTCTTCAGTTCCCCCAGCTTGAGAAATGCTGAGCATGTTCTTCCTTTTTGGTCTTCTGATTCCAGATCTTTGCACATTTTGTTGTAATATTTGGCTTTCTCTTCTTGAGCTGATCTTTGAAATTTTCTGTTCAGTTCTTGTACCTCCTCATTTCTTCCATTTGCTTTAGCATGTCTACGCTGGAAAGCAAGTTTCAGTGTCTCTTCTGACATCCATTTTGATCCTTTCCTTCTTTCTTGTCTTCTTAATGATTTTCGCTTTCTTCATGTATGATGTTCTTGATGTCATCCCACAACTCTTCTAGTCTTTGGTCTTTGGTCTCTGATGCTTAATGTATCAAATCGGTTCTTCAGATGATCTCTAAACTCAGGTGGGATATATTCAAGGTCATATTTTGGTTCTCGTGGACTTGTTTTCATTTTCTTTAGCTTCAGTTTGAATTTGCATATTAGTAATTGATGGTCTGTTCCACAGTCTGCCCCTGGCCTTGTTTTTCCACTGATGATATGGAAGCTTTTCCATCGTCTCTTTCTGCAGATATAGTCAATTTGATTTCTATGTATTCCATCTGGTGTGGTCCATGTGTATAGCCATCTCTTATGTGGTCTAAAGGTATTTGAAATGAACAAATCATTGATTTTGAAGAACACTATCAAGCATTCTCCAGCATCACTTCTATCACCAAGGCCATATTTTCCAACTATTTTGCTCTTTGCTCCCAACCTTTGCATCCCAACCTTTGCATTCCAATCACCAGTAACGATAAATACATCTTGACTGCATGTTTGATCAATTTCAGATTGAAGAAGTTGGTAGAATTCTTCTATATCATCATCACTGGCTTTAGTGGTTGGTGCGTAAATTTGAATAATAGTGGTATTAACTGGTCTTCCCTGTAGGCACATGGATATTATCCTATCACAGACAGTGTTGTACCTCATAATTGATCTGGATATGTTCTTCTTGACGATGAATGCAACACCATTCCTCTTTAAATTGTCATTTCTGGCATAGTAAACCATGTGGTCAGTGGATTAAAAATGGCCAATACCAGTCAATTTCAACTCACTAATGTCTAATATATCGATGTTTATGCGTTCCATTTCATTTTTAACAACTTCCAATTTTCCTAGATTCATCTTCGTACAGTCCATGTTTCAATTTTTAATGGGTGTTTACAGCTGTTTCTCTTCATTTTGAGTTGTGTCCCATCAGCAAATGAAAGTCCTGCAGGCTTTTCTCCCACAGGCTTTATTCCATCACAATCAGCTCTACTTTGAGGAGGCAGCTCTTCCCCAGTCGCATTTTGAGTGCCTTCGGACCTGAGGGGCTCATTTTCCGGCACTATATCTGACAGTGTTTCTCTGCTATTCATAAGGTTTTCAGTGACTAAATATTTGGAAGTAGTTCATCACTCCTTCGTCCTAGTCTGTCTTCATGTGGAAGCTCATCTGAAACCTGTCCACCATGGGTGACCCTGCTGGTATTTAAAATACCAGTAGCATAGCTTTCAGAATCATAGCAACTCACAAGCCACCACAGTACAACAAACTGACAGACGAGTGATGGATAGAATGGATAGTTCTTTACTATAGGGTTTAAAGAGTATCCTAACTTCTGAGTGCTGCTATCACAGAAATACCACAACTAGGTGGCTTTAACAAACAGAAACGTATTTTCTCACAGTTCAGAAGACAGACATTATAATTCAAGTCATTGATTCTAAGGGGAGTTTCCCTCTGTCCAGAACCCTCCACTCTGGAGCAAAACTCTTATCTCAGCTTCTTCTCGGGTGGTTCCTTGGAGATCTCTATGGACCATCTCTCTTCCCTTGTTTGTCCATGCTTTCTTCTGTGTCTAATCTGCTTTTTTTTTTTTTTTTTTTATCTCCAAAGGGGTTGGCTTAAGACACATCCTGCACTGATAATGACCTCATGAACCTAACAAAAAATCCTATTACATGAGATTGCATCCACATGTATAAAGGTCAGGATTTACACCACGTATTTTGGGGCCCTACAATTCAATCCATAACAGAGAAGATATTATAATTTAATGCGTCATCTGTTATTTGAAGGGTGGAAACAGTTTGATTGATGCCTGTCACTCACATTCTCTTTTTTTGAAATAATTAAAATTTATGTCTTCATTTAAAAAAAAAACATACAGGATATTTTGTGGCCTACTAGAATCTGATCCAGCTTTGGGAAAATCTCCTAACCTTTCTGAACTTCAATCTCTTCATAGTTAAAGGAGAGGTGATTCTTGTCCAGGAGCTCTCCAGACTCCAGCGTAATCTTTCTCATCTTTGACCCTCCACACCTCCAAGCCCAGACCATGAGAATGGATTTTCCAGAACGATGCCTGGAAGTCACGCTAAGATTTCTCATTCACCAGAGAAAGATTTCATTATATTCATGCCATTTTACTTCCTGAATCTTTAAAGGGAACCAACAATACCTGCTTCTTCTTGCAGTTGGGTGCCCCTGAGTCTGTTCTGACTCATAGTGACCCTAAGCACAACAGAACCAAACACTGCTTGGTCCTGCGTCATTCTCACAATTGCTAGGTGTAAGCCCATTATTGCTGCCACTGTGTCTATCCATCTCACTGGGGGGGTCTTTATCTTTTTCATTGACCCTCCACTTGGCCAAGTGTGATGTCTTTCTCCAGGGGCTGATCCATCCTGACAAAATATCCAAAGACTACGTCTCGCATGCTTGCTTCTAAGGAGCGTTCTGGCTGTACTTCTTCCAACACAGATTTGATTGTTCTTCTGACAGTCCGTGGTACATTCATTATTCTATGTCAACACTATAATTCAAATGTATCGATTCTTCTAGAGTCTTCCTTACTCATTGTCCAACTTTCACATGCTTATGAGACAATGGAAAATATCATGGTTTGGGTCAGGTGCACTTTCGTCCTTTGCTCTTTAACACTTTAAAGAGGTATTTTAAGCAGATTTGTCTAATGCAATGGGTCATTTGATTTCTTGACACCTGCTTCTATAAGTGTTGATTGTGTACTCAAACAAATCAAAGTCTTTGACAACTTCAACCTTTTCTCTGTTATTTATTGGTCCAGTTGTGAAGTTGAGTTTTTGGGTTGTTTTTTTTTTCTTTACACTGAGCTGCAATCCATACTGAAGGCTGTAGTCTTTGATCTTCATCAGCAGTATTTCAAGTCCTCCGTGCTTCCAGTAAGCAAGATTGTGTCATCTGCAAATCTCAGTCATTAATAAGTCTTTCTCCTGATGCCATGTCCTTCATATAATCTATCTTTTCTGATTATTTACTCAGCATACAGATTAAGGATACAACTCTGGTACATATCTTTCCTGATCTTAAACCATTCAGTATCCCCGTGTTCTGTTCAAACAACTGCCTCTTGGTCTATATGCAGGCTCCTTATGAGTACAACTCTTCAGAATACCCATTCTTCACAATGTTTTCCATAGTTTGTTATGACCATCCATCCCATCTAATGCCTTTGCATAGTCAATGAAGCATAAGTAAACATCTTTCTGGTCTACTCTACTTTTAACCAAGGATCACTTGATATCAGCAATGGTATCCCTAGTTCCACGTCTTCTGAATCTGGCTTGAATTTATGGCAGCCCCTTGTTGATGTACTGCTACAACTGTTTTTTAATGATTTGCAGTGAAATGTTACTTGCATGCAGTATTAGTGACATTATTAGGTGATTTTCACTTTCTGTTGGGTCCCCTTTCTTTGAAATAGGTGCAAATATGGATCTCTTCCAATTGGTTGGCCAGGTACCTATCTTCCAAATTTTTTAGCACGGTTGAATGAGCGCTTCCCGTGCTGCATCAGTTTGTTGAAAGATTTCAATTTGTATTCCATGAAATCCTAGAGTCTTGTTTTTCACCAATGCCTTCAGTGCCATGTTCTTCCTCATTTAATCCATCTTTTCTTCCTTCAATACCATTTGTTCTTGATCATATAGTACCTCTTGAAATGATTGAATACCAACTAATTCTTTTTGGTAAAGTGACTCTGTGTATTCTTTCCGTCTTCTTTTGATGCTTCCTGACTCATTCAACATTTTGCGGTTGTTGTTGTTGTTACATGACTGGAGTTGGTTAGGACTCATAGAGACCCTATGCACAACAAAACAAAAATCTGCCAGGTGACACCTTCCACACAATTGTTATGCTTGAGCCCATTGCTGCTGCCACTGCATCAGTCATCTCATTGGGGATCTTCCTCTCTTTCACTGGCCCTTCACTCTATTCAGCATGATGTCCTTCTCCAAGGACTGGTCCCTCTGACAACATGTCCAAAGTGTGAGAAACAAAGTCTCGTCATCCTGGCCTCTAAGAAGCATTCTGGCTGTACTTTTTCCAATACAGATATGCTTGTTCTTTTGGCAGTCCAAGGTAGTTTTGATATTCTTCTCCAAACCATAATTCAAATGCATCAATTCATTTAAGGCCTTCCATATTCATTGTTCAACTCTCACATGCATGTTGTTGTTGTTAGATGCCATGGAGTTAGTACTGACTCATAGTGACCCTATGCAAAACAGAACAAAACACTGGCCAGTTCTAGACCAACCTCACTATCGTTGCTACACTTGAGCCCATTGATGCTGCCACTTTGTCAATCCTCCTCACTGGGGATCTTCCTCTATTTCTTTGACCCTCCACCTTAACAAACATGATATCCTTCTCCAGCAACTGGTCCCTCCTGACAATATGTCTGAAGTATGAGAGACAAAGTCTGGCCATCCTGGCCTCCAAGGAGCACTCTGGCTATACTTCTTCCAAAGCAGATCTATTGGTTCTTTTGGCAGCCCATGGCACTTTCAATATTCTCCTCCAACACCATAACTCAAATGCATCAATTCTATGATCTTCCTTATTCACTTTTCAACTTATGCAGTCATATGAGGTTATTGAAAACACCATGGCTTGGGTCAGGCACACCTTAGTCCTCAAGCTAACATCTCTGGTCTTCAACAGTTTAAAAAGGTCTTGTGCAGCAGATTTGCCTAATGCAATACATCCTTTGATTTCTTGACTGCTGCTTCCATGAGAGTCGATGGTTGATCCAAAAAGAATGAAGTCTTTGACAACTTCAATCTTTTCTCCATTGATAAGAATGTTGTCAATTAGTCCAGTGGTGAGTATTTTTGTTTTTTTTACATTGAGATGCAATCCATACCAAAGGCTGTGCTCTTTGATCTTCATCAGTAAGTATTTTAAATCCTCTTCATTTTCAGCAAGCAAGGTTGTATCATCTGCATATCGCAGGTTGTTAATGAGTCTTCCTCCAATCCTAATGCCACATTTTTCTTCATCTAACCTTTAGTGAAACTTTACTCACATGGGATATCAAAGATATTGTTCGATGATTTCTGCATTTTATTTGGCCATCTCTCTTTGGAATGGGCACAAATACAGATCTCTTGCAATCAGTTGGCTAGGTAGTTGTTTTCCAAATTTCTTGACATAGATGAGTGATTGCCTCCAGTGCTGCCTAGCTTTAAAGAAAGATTTTAACTTGTATTCCATCAGTTCCTGGTGCCTTGTTCTTTGCCAATGCCTTCAATGCACCTTGGACTTCTTCCTTCTGGATCATTGGCTCTTGATCATATACTACCTCTTGAAATGGTTGAGCATCGACCATTTCCTTTTGTTACCACTTCTTTTGATACTTTCTGCATCATTCAATAATTAGCCAGAGAATCCTTTAATAATGATAGTCAAGTCTCGAACATATGTTTATGTTGTTGTAAATGAGGCAATTGAAAATACCATTGCTTGCATTAGGCGCATCTTAGTATTCAAAGTAATATTTTTGTTCATGGACACTTTAAAGAAGTCTTTTGCAGCAGATTCGTCTAATGCAATATGTCACTTGATTTTTTTGATTGCTGCTTCCATGAGTGTTGATGGTGGATTAAAACTAAATGAAGTCTTTGACTACGTCAATCTCTTCTATATAGATTTGTCATGATGTTATTTATTGGTCCAATGGTGAGGAATTTTGTTTTCTTCACGTTGAGGTGAAATCCATACTGGAGGCTATAGTCTTTGATCTACATCAGTATTTAAGTCCTCTTTGCCCATTGTTGTTGTTGTCAGGTGCCATCGAGTGTGAACTGACTCATAGCGACCCCATGCACAGCAGAACGAAACAATGTCCAATCCTGGGCCAACCTCACTACCGCTGCCACACCTGACGCCATCAATGATGCCACCTGGCTGATCCATCTCGTTGGGGGTCTTCCTCTTTTTCTCTGACCCTCCATCTTACCCAGCATGACATCATTCTCCAGCGACTATTCTCTCTGGACAATGTGTCCAAAGTATGAGAGACGAAGCCTAGCCATCTTGGCCTCCAAGGAGCACTCTGGTTGCACTTCTTCCAAAACAGATCTATTGGTTCTTTTGGCAGTCCATGGCACTTTCAGTATTCTCCTCCTACACCACAATTCAAAGGTATCAATTCTTCTACAATCTTCCTTATTCACTGTCCAGCTTTCGCATCCATATGAGGTTATTGAAAATACCAAGCCTTGGGGCAGGCGCACCTTAGTCCTCAAGCTGACATCTCTGCTCTTCAATACTTTAAAAAGTTCCTGTGCAGTAGATTTGCCCAATGCAATACATCGTCTGATCTCTTGACTGCTGCTTCCACAAGTGTTGATAGTTGATCCAAGAAGAATGAAGTCCTTGACAACTTCAATCTCTTCTCCATTGATAACAATGCTGTTTATTGGTCCAGTGGTGAGGATTTTTGTTTTCTTTACATTGAGTTGTAATCCATACGTAAGGCTGTGCTCTTGGATCTTCATCAGTAAATATTTTAAGTCCTCTTCACTTTCAGCAAGCAAGGTTGTATCATCTGCATATCTCAGGTTGTTAATAAGTCTTCCTCCAATCCTGATGCCACGTTTTCCTTCATAGAACCCAGCTTCTCGTATTATTTGCTCAGCATACATATTGAACAAGTATGGTGAAAGAACACAACCCTGTCGCACACCTTTCCCAATGGAGTCCTTCAATATTGCAACTTGAGGCTTCATTTCTTCTTTCAGTTCTTTCAGCTTGAGAAATGCTAAGTATATTCTTCCCTTTAGGTTTTATAACTCGTTTACACTTGCTTGTAAGTACAAGTAATTATGGTGCAAAACACTATGTATACACTTTGAGGAAGAAAAACAAACCAAATATCACCAAAATTTAGAGTAGGATGGAATATATTTATGGAGTGACTGGAGTGGGGATCATTTGATATAAACCCTGAAGGTTGGGTAATATTTGAGAGTAGGAGAGGGGATGGAGAGCTCTTCATGGAGAAATCCTCTTTCTACATCCTTCTTGCTTGGGATAATTTGGATGCTTGGGATGCTCCTCCCACAGAGACGTGATGTAGGAGTCACATTGAGGCCATCAAGCCTCATAAACACAAGCAGGGTGGTAGAGCCAAAGGATGGAATAAAACCAGTATTCCAGGTTCCAGTATGAATCAGCACCATGACAGCATCCCTGTAGACCTCTTGCTAAATTAAACCTTCTGGTTGTTGTTGTTGTTGTTGTTAGGTGCCATCCAATTGGCTATGACCCCTAGCAATCCCATGTACAACAGAACGAAACACCACCCAGTCATGCACCATCCTCTCAATTGCTCCTACTCTTGAGTCTATTGCTGCTACCACTGTGCTAATCTATCTTCCTGGGGAGTCTCCCATCTTTTTCACTGACCCTCCACTTTACCAAACATGATGTCCTTCTGCAGGGACTGGTCCCTCCTGGCAACATATCCAAAGTATGAGAGATGAAGTCTGGCCATTCTGGTTTCTAAGGAACATTCTGGCTATACTTCTTCCACCACAGATTTGTTTGTTCTTCTAGCAGTCCATGGTACCTTTAATATTCTTTTCCAACGCTGTAACTCAAATGCATCAATTCTTCTATGGTCTTCCTTATTCATTGTCCAACTTTCACATGCGTATGAGGCTACTAGAAATGCCATGGCTTGGATCACGAGCACCAATGGTTACTTCACTCTTAGTCAGTTTTTTGTTATTTGCTGACAGAACATCCTAGCTCTTACATACTCCCTTCTGGTGCTTACCCTACATGGTACTCTCTGCTAAGTATATGATTCATGCCCGTCTCTGACCACCTGTTCCTAGGCTGTAGCTGCTTCATCTCCCATCCGAACCTAAGACTTTCCCTTCTACACACTGTAGATGCTGAAATCATAATGATGAATAGAATATGAAAGAAAGGTCACCTAGGAATACTGTCTAATGCCAGTAAAAACTATTGCATCTTAGGGGTTGCTTTGCAAGTAATTTTTTTTTTTTCATTAAGGCCAAATAATTCTAGCAGTGACCTAAATACAAACATTTGAAATAGGCACTGGAGACTTACAAAAATTAAAACACTTTGCACAGAGGGAAAAACAGCACCTGCAGGAGATATTAACATTTTCAAATTAAGGGACTTTGGGCCTTCACAGCATTAACACATAGTTCACGCCATTTAGACATCAGAGGTTCTGCGAGAGCTTTTAAATAACGTGTGTGTTTTAAATAAATGAGATGTACACACAAGCACAGGCATAGAGCAGTTGGTTTCTCACAGTCTCCTGCATCTGTATGGGTACCTTGTTGACCACTCGTTTTCAGTTATGGAAGTCTCCAGATGTTATTGCTGGAAGAACGTATAATGTTAAGTGCATTCTCTGCTGTTGGGCTGACTTCAGCCTCACCTCCTCCTCATTAAGCCCAACTGTCAGAACATATCTGTTATGAATTAAGTTTTGTCCCCTCAGAACATGTGTTGCCAATCCTAACCCCTATATCCGTGGTTGGACTTTTAAGTGTGGTGCTGTAGGATCAGCACTAGATGGTGAACCACAAGATTAGCAGTACAAACCTACCTCGGAAACCATATGCAGAGTAGCTATGAGTCAGAACTGACATAAAGGCACTATAAACAACAATGCTGCTGTTGTTGTGTGTTGTAACACCAATGCCTGTGGTTATGATTCCATTTGAGAAAGGTTTTCTTTGTGACATCAAAATGGCAGTCTTAGAATAGGGTATGTCTTCAGCCAATCTCTTGAGATAAAGTAAAATCTATGAGCTGGAACTCAATAAGACTACCTTGTTTTTCCGGGTCTTGAATATTTTCCACCTTTGTCAGGGTGCAGTCCTAACACTTTTTGTCGCTCTGTATTAGTGGGAAATACTTGACTTTTCCTTCGCTGACAGGTTTCTTCACAGGTATATACAGGTTTGTACACAAGTATAAACAAAGCAATTACGTAAGAAGTAAAGGAGTCCTGGTGTGGCTCTGTGGGTTAATGTGCTGGACTGCAAGGTTGGTTTAAACCACAAGGTCAGCAATTCAAAAACCCCGTATGGGGTTGCTATAGGTCAAAACCAACTGGACAGCACTTAACAACAACAACAAGGGAGCAGATGGAATCCTGGTATGGCACTGTGTGTTAATGCTCTGAACTGCAAAGTCAATTTGAACCAAAAGGTCAGCAGTTCAAGCTCACTAGCCAATCCTTGGAAACCATGTACAGGGTCTCTATGGGTCAGAACCAAGTCGATAGCACTTTAAGAACAACAATAAGGAAGTAGACAGACATGGAGGAAGACAGATTGGTGCCACATAAAAATCATTATGAAGTCAAGGAACAGAAGTTGAAAAGAGACTAGGACCTTCCCCCAAGAGCCCACACACAGAGATAACGCTTCCCCTCAAGCTGGCCCCCTGATTTCCAACTTCAACTTCCTTCAGTCTGTTTGTAGCACCTCTGCTGTAGTATCACTTACAATTAAGAATATACCCCCTCTGCTCTTCCTTGGATCCCTGGGTTCAAAATACAAAGGAGCTTCAAACAGTTCATGGGAATATGGGATTAAAAGATTATGGAATTTTTTCACAAACTTTCTGAAGTCCCCATCTATCTCTCTCCATTATCTAGCTTAGATTACTTTGAGGTTGTCACCAGTGGTTTTTCTGAGAGTCGCTCCTTACTTTCCAACCACATCACAAGCTTCCCCAGCAGTGAGAGGGACTAGATCTCATATTTCTTTTTTTTTTTTTTTTTTCTCTCATATTTCTTTTGTAAAAGCTTCCTCCTTCTAGCTCTTCACTCCTTGGATGAGTTCATCCAGTCCTAAGGGCTGTATCCCGTGGGATGATGCCTCCCCGTGTTCTGTCTCCAGCCAGGATTGTAGCTCTCTGCTGAGTTCATACTCATAGAATCAGCTACCTGCCTGGCATACCATGCGGGCATCTCAAACTAAATTCAGCCATGGTAGTGGTTGTGTGCCGTGGAGTCGGTTCTGATTCATAGTGACCCTTTTATAGGGTTTCTGAGGCTGGAAATCTTTAAGGGAGCAAAAAGCCTCATCTTTTCTTCTGTGGAATTGCTGGTAGTTTCAAACTGCTGCTTTTGAGGTTAGCAGCCTGACTCATAACCACTACGCTACCAGAGCTCCTTTGGGTTACTAATCGTCCCTGGAGTCCTGTTGTAGTGCTGTACAAGAACTGGACTGCTAATTACAAGGCAAGAGGTTCAAGTCCACCAACTCCTTCTTAGAAACCCTATACTGGGCCCCTATAAGTCAAAACCAACTTGACAGCACTTAACAACAATCCTTTCTGTATCTGTCTGGTTCTTTCTCATCGTTCGGGTCCCAACTTAGGCATCGCTTCTCTAGAATGATATAAATTCAGACATAGACCTAAACATAGACATAGACGTACACACACGCACAAGGGGGCTTTGTGAGGAAATCTCATGATCTTTTAATCCCATTTTCCACAAACTTTTGGGAGCCCCTCAGATATAGAGTTGATTCTTGCTACTAGCTATAACTATGTTCTATAAAGTCACCATGAACATTGAATTGTTATTGTTAAGTGCCGTCGAGTGGTTTCCAACTCATAGTGACCCTCCCTGTATAGGATTTCTGAGGAGTGACTGGTGGGTTTGAACCACCAACCTGGTAGTTAGCAATCAAGTGCTTATTCTACAGCATCAAATCAGGACTCTTGAACACTCCTGAATTAGTGAAAACAAAATCATTGCTCCCAGGAGAAATACTGGATTCAGTTCCTGCAAGCGTCTGCTCATAATATTTTATCAACCAATCAATATATAGCCTTGTTCTATGTGTATCTGTTCAAATAAACCTTATCTGATCTATATTGTTAACATATGTTGTTGTTGTTAAGTGCCATTGAGTCAGCACCAGTTCAGTGACTAGGATTTCTGAGGTGTGGCTGGTGGATTTGAACTACTGATCTTGCAGTTCAAACCAACCTTGAGGCCCAGTGCATTATCCTGTAGTACCACACCAGGACTCCATGTATTTAGCACCTATTGTGGACTCATTAACATTGACTCGTGACCAATAGTACTAGAGCTTATGGCTGGCAAAGCTTATATAACATACACAAGTAAGCACATCACAGCCTCTGGCACTTGTGGCTGCTAGACAATACTTCAGCACTGACTTGGGGGTCATTTGAAATAACGAAATCACCAACACCAAGCACAAAAATTTTAAAAACATGATGCTAAATAGATTGCCAAAAGGCCCCTTGATTACAATGTGAGAACTGAAACAAGAAGGCAGAACATCACCTTAGTCAACCTCAGCTGAGCACGTGTGCGTCAGGTGACTCAATTTGTTTCACCACTCTGCACATATTCACAAATGACCACAAAAGAATTGATTTTAGAGTAACAAATTTTATGGAGAAGACAAATATGGAATTGGTGAACAAAGAGAGCTGACTATATATAAGAGGAATAGGTCCTCCTCGAACCCTCATAAACCAAACACCCCATTTACAATCACAAGAAGCCCTGGTGACATAGTGGGTTCTGTGGTGGGCTCCTAACCTCAAGGTCAGCAGTTCGAACCCACCTGTCGCTCCTCAGAAGAAAGATGAGGCTTTCTGCTTGGATAAAGATCTACAGCCTCAGAAACCCTATATAGGGTCGGGATGAGTCAGAACTGACTCAACAGCACACTGTCAGCAACCATCACCATTTATAAACACAAACCATGTCACAGATGGTCAAGGTGTCTTTTCTGTATGGATATTTGATTAATGGCTGGCTGCCTGTCTTCCTGGATTTCAAGTCCCACCATGCTCCTTTTCTCACCACTGTACCCCTGAGTCTGGTATTGTGCTTAGTATACAGAGGTGATCTTCAATTGTTACAGGAAAGCATGTCTTCCTCCACCCCTACTCAATGTGCAGGATTCATCTCTGCACCCAACTGGTACACAATGCACAATGCTTAAATCCTCCATGTTTCTTCATGCCAGATTCTGAGTTTAGTCTTTTTTGCAAATTATCTCTTGTAATTCTTGCAAAAATCCTCAGAGGTAATCCATTTAATTTTTGTTGTTAGGTGCTGCTGAGTCCATTTTCAGCCCACATAGTGACCCCATGTGACAGAGCCGAACTGATCCATAGGGTTTTCTTGACGGTAATCTTCAGGGAAGCAGATCACCAGGTTTTTCTCCCAAAAAGCCATGGGTGGGGTTAAATGGCCAACCTTTACGTTAGCTGCCAGGTTCATATCCACAAGGGATTCTTACCAACTTTATGGATGAAAAAAAAAAAAAAAGGTTCTAAGAGAAATGTAACTTGTCCAAGATCCCACATCCTATAGGGGACAGAACCAAAATTCAGGATCCAGGTCTGTTAAAATCTCATTCCTAGGTTCTAACCAGTCCTTAGCTCACAAGCAACACAAATTTGCAAGTGTCTTGGATTAAATTTGTCCCCCGAAAATTGTGTCAACTTATTTTTGATGGGGCCTTGCATAGTGGTTATGAATCGGGCTGCTAATCTCATAGTCAGAAATTCGAAACTACCAGCCATTTCATGGGAGAAAGATGAGGCTTTCTGCTCCTGTAAACATTTACAGCCTTGGAAACCCTGTGCAGGGTCGCTCTGAGTCAGAACTCACTCCGCTGTTTTTAACAACAAATATTCTCAGTGGTTTGGCAGTTCCATAATTTTGCAGTAATGTACTAATATAATCATGCAATCATTCCCCCTTGATCTAATCTGATGGATTTATCCTTGTTTGTGAAGGGTTATAAATCCTGACCTCTATGGGTTAATAGTACTGATTAGGTTATGTTAATGAGGTTTTATTTGTTTGTTATGTTAATAAGGCAAGAGCAGGATGGGATGCAACTCCCTCACTCAGGTCATAGCCTTGATCCAATCATGAAGGAAGTTTTCCTGGGGAGTGGACTGCATCACCTTTTATCTTACAAGTGAGAAAAGTAGAAAGTAGTGAAGTGAGCAGAGAGAGAGAGAGGAACCTACTACCACCACAAAAGAGCCGGGATACAGCATGGCTTTGAGCCCCGGGTGCTGCACTGAAAACCTCCTAGATGCAAAGGAAAACTGAGGCCAAACACATGGAGATGTCCAAGGAACACCAGGCACACAGATTCTGAAAGAAAACAAAGCTCTTCTTCCAAAGCCAATGAAAAAACGAAAGCCTTCCCCTAATGTCAGCATTCTGAATTTGGAATTTCCACCTCCTAAGTATGTGTGGCTCCATAAGATATGCACTCAACCTCAAGGCTGATGTGAACCACAAGGTCGGTGGTTCAAACTCACCAGCCACTCCTCAGAAACTCTATACAGGGTCGCTATGAGTCGGCACTGACTTGACAGCACTTAACCACCACAACAACAAAGCTGTGAGAAAATAAATTTCTGCTTATAAAAGCCATCCACTTGTGATCTTTCAGTTTGAAACAACCAGCTGTTCTGTGGGAGAAAGATAAGGCTTTCTGCTCCCGTAAAGATTTACAGCCTCGGAAACTCTGTGCAGGGTCGCTATGAGTTGAAACCAACTCCACGGCACATAACAATACCAAAAAGGGAACTAAAACACTGAAGGGCTATGTGTAAGCAAAAGGGCACTGACATGGTATCAGAATAACTGGACTGGGGTCTCAGCTATGCCCTTCATTAGTAGCTTTGTGACCCTACATCAGGCTCTCAATTTCTCTAAGCCTCAGTTCACTCATCTATATCACCCGATCTCCACAGCGTGCAGTGTAAGGTGCTGCATTCAAAAAGTCCTTTAAACTGTGGTTAGTGGTTGAATTATGACCACCACCCCCAAAACTGAAATCCTAACCTCCAATGCCAGTAAATGTAACCTTATTTAATGATACAGTCTTTGCAGTAACTAGCTAAGATGAACCCAAACCTAGTATGACTGGTGTCCTACTAAGAAGAGGAAAAGACACGCTGACACCAGGGAGAGCAACATGTAATGACAGAGGCAGAGACTGCAGCAATGCATGTAGGAGCAAAGGAGAGCCCGCAACACCTGAAACTAAGAGAAAGTCTCCTCTAGAGATCCAGCGTAGTGGTTACGACTCGGGCTGCAAACTGCAAGGTCAGCAGTTCAAAACTACCAGCTGTTCCATGGAAGAAAGATGAGGCGTTCTGCTCCCGTAAAGATTTACAGCTTCGGAAACCCTGTACAGAGTTGCTATGAGTCAGAACCAACTCCACGGCACACAGCCACAGCCACAGAGATCCCAGAGACAGCATGATGGCCCTACCCGCACCCTGGATTCACACTCCTAGTCTTCAGAACATGAGAGAATGAAGTTCTGTTGGTTTCGAACACCCAGATTGTTGTGGCAGCCCAAGGAAGCGAATGCAAATGCTCTGAGAAAAACAGTTGTATCATCAGAACACGACTGCTGCATCATCGGAACTTGAACTACCTCACCACCTTCTAGCAGAATCAAACATTGGAGGTAATGGGCTGAAGATGGATACAAAGATATTTTGTTTGACTTGCAAAGTGTTTAAACCTTTATTATTATTATAATTATTTGTTACTTAAACATTCAGAGATTTCATCTGCGTGTCCATATCTTTATCTTGGATTAAAAAATTGGGAGTTCTTGCAACATAGGCCCCACAGTTTTGCACGCCATCAAATGGCATCAGTTGGTTGGAGCTGAGAGATACCCATGTTCTCTAGTTTGCCACTGTGCCCACCTGTGGCTAAGAAGCCACTGCCATTTATCATAGTGCCTGGCCTCCTACTTTTCTAGGAGAGACACATTTTTTTCCTGTACCTGTGCCTGTGTCAGAACTGAGAAAACCAGTCTGGTCTACCAGGTCTGTACAATTTCCATCAATATGAGTGAGTGTCAGTTCTTGGTGAGAGTGAAGAATAGTGTAAGGCAAGCTTTTAAGACTAAGCTAAGTGCATGTATTTCAAAGAAATACAACCCAAGCAACGATCAGTAAAAATGCAAGCCCCCAGTTCCACTCTGCTAGTTACTGCTCTGGCCCTTAAGATCTTTGGATACACAAGGAGTTTTCTGGACAAAGGTGTGCAGTGAGGTTCCACTGCAGAGTCCCATGCCTTCCCCTTTCAGTTGACCTATGTCTTCAAGACCCTGCCTAGTGACTACAAACTGCTGACCCCCAAGTCCCTGAAGAGTCTGGTGACAGGAAGCACTGACCAACAAACCAGGCTCAAGCTGTCCTGCATCCCCCGTTTTCTGAGTTGTAGAAGTCCAAGGGGACTACAGTGATGGCTCCCAGTAATAATGATGATGATGATGATGATGACTGCTATGTTGCACTTACCAGTTTGCAAAGCAGTCTGATTCATTCAGCTCTTTTGCAATAAATGTATGTTGGGGCTCTATTAAAGGCCAGGTACTGGAGACATGTATTATACCAGGTAGCCAAGGCAGGTCCCTGCCTGCCATTAGAAAGCTTCAGTTCTGGCAAGAAAGCATTTCTATAACTTACATTTCTAAAGTAATTAATTACCAGGAACTAACTCCTGTTCTAGGTACTTTACATATAGTAACTCATTTACTCTTCATAGTAATTCTGTAAGTAACACAATTGCCCCCATTTCATAGATTTAAAAAACTGAGGTCACAGAGGTTATGTACCTTGCTCTCTCCAGTGGTGGAATCGGCTGTCTGATTCACAATAGCATGTTGCTGTAGATAGGCTGTAGTGACCACAGAATGATAAACTGAGATGAAGTGAAGACTCCCAAGGTCAAATCCACAGGGCCAGATCATTCCACTTTATGGCCTTGGGTTCTTTTTCCTCCCCATCCCAAAAGTCATAAGCCCATATTCACAGAAGAAGGACTCCCCACACTGGTTGCTCTGGTCTGAGAATGTCAGGGCAATACTTGTAGAAGTTTCAGGTACCAAGGCAATTCGCATCTCCAATTGCATCAAAGCAATGGAAATCAATGCAGTAAATGCAGTTATAATGAACTGGTCTGCTCACGCCCCATGTTTCTTCCTAAGGAAGAGAAGTCACGAGATATGCTCATTGGTTCCGACTCCATCATGTCCTTCCCTCTCACACCATCCTCCCACAGGGAATACTCCTTACTCCTGTCAACAGTGTTTGAGATGGTTCCAAGTTTTTATTGAATGCTCTTTGTCACGGTGTCTGTGAGGATTCAATGAAGCTAAGATTGAAGAGACAGATGGAGCTTTACTTCTACTACGCACTGACCATGACTGCTGCTACCTTCCTTAGAGAACTGTTCATAGACCAGAGGGCCGAGAGAGACCTGGGCCTCAAATATACCAGGCAACCATCCCATTTCATAAATGTGGTCACTGAGGCAGAGAGCGGTAAGGACCACATAGCACAGGATCACCTTACCTCTCCAATTCCAGTATATCCGTAGATACACAAGATTCTGCTTCACAGAAAAGCATTGGCACCAGGAAACAGCGGTGCAGTACCACTAGGTTTGGGGTCAGACTGTCCAGGTTGCAACACCTGCTGGATCACATCCCAGCTCATGAGATCTTGTGGAAGTTCCTCAACCTCTCAGTGACTTCGTGTTCTTGTTTTTAAAATGGAGATGATAATAAAAGTGCCTCCAATAATTCAGAAAAGATAGTGATAATGGTTGTACAGTAGGATAAAGGCAATCAGGTACTGAGTTAACATGTAAAACTTGTTGAATGGTGAATGTTTTAGTGTTTTGCTATGTGTATTTTACAATAAAAGAAAACTATATGCTCCCATTGAGTTGCTGAAGAGCTTTAGTAATTTGGAAAAACAATTACAATCATGTCTGATATAGAACAAGTGCTCAGTAAAGACTGGTGATGGTCAGTATCTTAGAAAATGGTACTGCTGAAGCTAAGAGCTTTGTTAGAGGAGCAGAGCTTCCCCTGACTTTGAACTTTGAGGTAGGACATGAACATGTGTTGCACTAGAACCAGTCTAACACTGGAACGGCCCTTCTTGATTTCATGGGTGCTAACTTGTACCCAAGGAGCTCTTACGGTGTAGTGGTTATGAGTCAAGCTGCAGTTTTAAAGTCTCAGTCACTCCATGGGGGAAGGATGAGACTTTCTGTTCCCGTAAAGATGTACAGCTTCAGAAACCCTATACAGGTTATCTACTGAGTCAGAACTGACTCCACGGCACACAATGAACAACAACAACCTTGTTCTACCAATCTTCTCTAAATTCCTGGTTTGGTACTATAGGATAAGCTCAAACCCACTAGCCACTCCTCAGAAACCCTATACAGGGTGTTATGAGTCAGAAATGACTAAACTGCACTTAACAACAACAATAATTCTAGTTCCCTTTAAAGTTGCTATTAGTCTCAGTGGGCCAATTGTGTTTCCTAGGTGGATGGTAAGATTGACAGCTCCCAAAGGCAGCAAACAGCCTAGATATCTTTGTGTTGTCTAACACAAAGGTGAGTCTTGAGGAAGGCTCTGATAACTCCCTGTTTACAGAAACCACCTCGGTGCACCTGAGGTTCTAAGGAATTTCTCCAGTTGAGTCTCACCAGTTTGTGCTTTTGGCTCTTAGGATTGAATCTCTAGACATTCTTCCATCACTTCAGTTCATGCTACAGGGCTATCTATCCTTTATAAGTTTGGGCGTTCTTTCCAGGTTTTCTTACATGTTTTCTGACTTAGCACAACCTCCTCTCTAGCCATCCCCAGTCCTTTCCATCATTGATTCTAGCCATCCCCAGTCCTTTCCATCATTGATTCTAGCCATCCCCAGTCCTTTCCATCATTGAACTGCTGGTTCCAGCTCTCAACCCTGCGGAACCTCATCTATTCTCACTCCCATTTCCACACCACTCATTGGTCTCCTACCAAGCCAAGCATTGACACTAGTTGTCTTCTCTACCCTGCTTGTTTGAGAGTTGAGAATGTTTGATAAATATTTTCCCAGCCTCTCTTGTGGGTTGTTGGAGTGACTGTGAAACCCAATGCTGTCCCATCAAATGGAGGGCTAGTCTTTGGAAGATTTTCCTTAATAGGAAAGGATCAACTGTGAGGAGAGCCTCCATTTTTTCCTGCCTTAGATACTATTTTAAGGCTCTGATGTTTAGCCCTGTGCCAACCACCTTGCAACATGAGAAAGCTCCGAGAATTGCAGAGACGCCAACTATACTTCCATCAACACTGAGCTTCTAAAGAAACTAACTTTTGACTCTACTCTGGAGCCACCAGCTTCTGGATTTCTTATTAAATAAAGCAAGTAAGTTTCTGTATTTCTTAAGCCACATTTGGTCAGGAATTTTATTACTTGCAGCCAATGGCATTTCAAAACTTTATCAAGTGAACATCAGTCTGCCTACCACAGCCTCCATTGAGGTATGGGGCAGACTGAACATTGTGGATTGATTGAAGGGGTCTATTCATAAAATCTAAGAATCCCAGAATTGGTAGAAAATTTAAAAGTCATTCGTGTCTGACATACAAATCAATGGGATAGAATTGTGGTCCAAAAACAAACCCCCATTTTCATAGTCAACTAATTTTCAACAGGGATGCAAACACTATTCAATGAAAGCATAGTCTTTTCAACAAAGGGTCCCAGGACAACTGGATATCCACATGAAAAAAAAAAAAAATGATTTTTGAGCCTTACCTCACATCATATATGAAAATGAATCAAAGATTTAAATAAAAGAATTAAAATTACTATACTCCTAGCAGGAAATCTAGGTGTAAATCTTTGCATCCTTGAGTTGGACAATGATTTCTTAGATATGACACCAACAGCAACAATAAAGGCAACAAAAATAAAAACAAAAAACTATGTACACATACATGTTGTTGTTGTTATGTGCCATCGAGTCGGTTCCGACCCATAGCGACCCTGTATAGGGTTTCCGAGGGTGTAAATCTTTACGGGAGTAGAAAGCCTCATCTTTCTCCCGCGGAGCAGCTGGTAGTTTCAAACTGCTGACCTTAAGGTTCGCAGCCCGATTCGTAACCACTACGCTACCAGAGCTCCTACATAAGAGGGCTTTAAAAAGTCCATGGAAAAATGGAATTTAAAGATACTGGAAATTTTCACTACCTTTTAATTCCATTTACTTTATTTAATTACATACAAATTGAACTTCATTAATTTTTTAAAACACATATATAAACTAGACTTCACCAGAATTAAAAACTTTTGTGTATCAAAAGGACATCATCAAGAAAGTAAAAAAAAAAAAAACCCACAGGATCAGAGAATAATTTTGCAAATCATATATCTGATAAGGAATTTATATCCAAAATATATAAATAATTCTTACAACTCAATAATAAAAAGGAAAAAAAGAAGATATATGAGTGTTCAATAGATTCTTGATGTGGCGCTGTCAGATAAGCACTGAACTGCTAACCACAAGTTCCGCAGTTCAAACCCACCAGCCGCTCCTTGGAAATCCTGTGAGAGAGCTGAGAATCAGAAAGGATTCAACGCCACTTAACAGCAATAACGATAAGCACGTGAGTAAAAAATGCTAAGCACCATCAGCCATGGGAGAAATCCAAATGACAGCCAAAATGCTTCACACCCATTGGTGTTATTGTTACGTGCTCATGGAGACCCTGTGTAGGGTTTTTGAGGAGAGACTGGTAGGTTTGAAAAGCTGATCCTTGCATTTAGCATCCAGGACAGCTATCGTCAGAGAGAAAAACAGTAACAAGTGGTAAACAAACTGTGGATGGAACCCTCATACATAGCTGGTGGGAATGGAAAATGGGCACTTTGGAAAACAGTCTGACAGATCCTCAAAAGTCTGCACATAGAATGAGCATCTAACCCAGAAGTTCTATTGCTAGGTATGTTGTTGTTGTTAAGTGCCATCGAGTCAGTTCCGACTCATAGGGACCTCGTGTAGGGTTTTTGACTAGTGGCTGGTGAGTTTGAACCTCTGAGCTTGAGGCTCAATCTGACTTTGAGGTCCAGTGAGTATCTTACAGTGCCACACTAGGACTCCAAAGAATGCTAGAGACATACCAAGAAAAGTAAAAACGTATGTTCATAATGTTGTACATATCACATGTCCATGTTGTGCATGAGTGAACTGATAAATGGATTAACAAATATGGTATATCAGTGGAATGAATTACTATTTGGCAACAAAAATAATGCAATTCGGATATAGGCTACAACATGGATGAACCTTAAAAAACATTATACTAAGTAAAAGCAGTCATTCCCAAAGGATCACAAATTATATGAAAGCTACACAATGGGTAAATCTATAGAGACGAAAAGTAGATAAGTGGTTGCTAGGGCAGGGTAAGGGAGTATTGCAAGGTGGGAGGGAGAAAGAAAAGTCACTGCTAAAGGGTCCAGGGTTCTTTTGAGGGTGGTGAAACCTGTACAATTAGTTGTGGTGATGGTTGTACAGCCCTGTGCATATATTTTTTAAAACAGTGAATTGTAAACTTGGGTAAATTTTATGCTATATTTATTATATCTCAATAAAGATATATTTTTTAATGTCACCCATGTTCAACACTACATTACACATAAGTTCTTCCAAGAAGTGGGTGTTTGGTGGGTGGGGTGGGGGTGAGGGGTTTCAGAGAGCAAGATTTTTAATTATGGCAGATCTTAGGGGTGCATTGATAAGAACATGATCCAAAATGCAAGTTCTTCAGTAAGAACATCAAGAAACAAGATTAAAAGGATTTCCTACAAACAGAAGTGGCAAAGACACCAACCTTCTCACTCCAGCACCCATGGGAGACATTACTACTCCATCAAACTCTTCTTCTCTATTGGACCCATAGATGGCATTACAATACTACTCAGCCAGCCTTCGAGGCAGTCACTATCAAGTCCTGGTATGACGCTCTAGATAAGCATTGATTGCTAACTATGAAGTTGGTGGTTCAAACCCACCAGCCGCTCCTTGGAAACCCTATACAGGCTATGAGTAGGAACTGACTCAACAGCACTTTAACAACAACCAACCCATAGGAGTTGGCACATGTGATAAAATATATTTGCCATTTCTGACCTAGGACAATGGTACACTCAAAAGAGAATTTTGTCAAACAGTTGAGGTCATATCCATGGGCAGAGAAGAAACCACTAGGACTCAGGAATAATCTGTTCCAGTCCAGATGATGCCTTTCAGCTAGAGATGCTGCTGCATCCCTTCAGCAGAAAGAACTCACTACTGCTACTATTGTAACTACTCTTGGAGCTTATTCCATCTTTGAGTAGCTGAGTTTATTAGATGACACTGATTTGAAATCTATCTCACTAGAGTTTCTTGCTTCTATGTTTCTTTACAATCCCTTGGAACCACAAAAATTTACTTATTCAATAAGTATATATATAGTATAACTCATACCTATCCATATGTATTTTTCCTTATCACTAGGCCCTAAGAAGGCTAATGAGGAGAGGCAGTGAGGATAAATCACTTATCGCTTATCGCTTACTATGAATTGACTCAGTTAATTGTCTTGCCTCCAGTAGAGAGCTGGAACCATCCTGATAGAATGGATAGCATAAATGTTAGGGGATATTTAACACATATGAAGTGTAAAAAAAAGAAGTAATGAAATTGAAAGCACTTCACTATCTTTAGCAAAAAAGCACAAGAATAACACTATTGGAAAAAATACAAATGGATAATATACAAAGGAGGAAAACTCTTGTCTCACAAACAAATGCAAAGCAAAGCAGGAAGATTTTGTTTTTCACCCATAATACTAACAATTTGTTTTTAAAATACTCAATGCTGGCAAGAGTATAGTAGATGGACACAAATTATCTCCTGTTGGAATAAAAACTGGTATGTTTATGGAATGCAGTTGGACAATATGGTCTTTAATCTCTGAGATTCAGACAAATGTGTATGGTATAAAAATGTTCATCAAAAGTGTTTTTAAACAAGCCAAAAAATGGAAGCTGACTTAAATGTCCAGGAAGAGGGGAAGGATTGCATAAATTAGAATAAAACCATATACACTACAATAGATTTTGAGATACTTGAATGTCATAAGGAATGGAATGGAATGTTATATGCCAGTTCCAAAATCAAGATGTAGTTAGCTATTTAGTATAACTTTTATTTATACATGTAAATTTTACCTGTAATTATATGTTATATCTATACACATAAATGGACTCCTAGTGTGGCGCTGTAGGATAAACACTGGACCGCAAGGTCAGTGGTTCAAACTCACAAGCCACTTCATGGAAACCCTATGCAGGGTCACTATGAGTCGGGATTGGCTCAACGGTATATAACAACAACATATACATAAATGTGTACAGCTATAGATTAAAAAATTTAGTTGCATCTATAAACAAATGAAATATCTTATATTTAAATATAAAAATTATCTCAATATATAAAGTTTAAGCACTTGGTTGTTAATTGAAAGGTTAGCAGTTCAAACCCATCCAGCAACTTTGTGGGAGAAAGACTTGGTGATCCGCTTCCATGAACGTTAAAGCCAAGAAACCCTAAGGAGCTGTCCACACGGGGGTGGTATGAGTCACCTTCAACTCAATGACACCCAAAACAGCAACAGTTCTTTCAAATATAATGTATAATTATATATATAAATTTTGTACATTTATGCTTATAAATCAGGAGCTCCGGTAGCATAGTGTTTATGAGTTAGGCTGCTAATCTCAAGGTCAGCAGTTTTAAAGCATCAGTGGCTCCGTGGGAGAAAGATGAGGCTTTCCGCTGTTGTAAAGATTATAACCTCAGAAACCCTACAAAGTGTCAATTCATAGAAGCTTAGCTTAGTTTAGCTTAGCTTAGCTTTTGTAAACTCAGGACAATTGTTACCTCAACTGCCTCCAGAATTGCTGTGAAGATAAAGTAAGAAAATCTATGTGACATGCTTTGTAACATGTGAAGTGCTGTACAAATGTTAGATGTTGTTTAACATCATAACATGAAATTAGCTCTAACAATGGAGGAATAGAAAGAAAAATCCATAATAAACTACCTCAGCTTTCAACATTGTTGTTGTTGTTAGGTGCCATCGAGTCGGTACCGACTCATAGTGACCCTATGCACAGCAGAACAAAACACTGCCCGATCCTGGACCAACCTCACTAGGAAAATAGGAGAATGAGCTAAGAATAGAAATAAGTAAAAAGTTCACAGGAATCCTGAAGAATGTTCACTAACACCTCTCAGAAAGCCAGAGAAAATGTCTAACAAGGAAAAGGAGAAAAAAAAAAAAAAAAAAAAAAAAAAAACCTTACAAGCCAACCAAATGTTAACAGCATTGCTTGGTTAAGAAGCCGCCTAAAGATATTTTGTTTTCATTAAAAAAGAAAAAAAATATATCTTCTTAAAACTGAGAAATACTCACCTTGGGAGGATGGGGGAGTTTATCCATTGTGGCAGGCAGTTGAAAACAGAAAATAACTTAGGTCAAAATTGTACAAGGGAAAAATGTCAAATCGGCAAATGCTATATTAGATATAAGGAGCTCTGGTAGTGTAGTGGTTACGAATTGAGCTGCTAATCTCATAGTCAGCAATTCAAAACAACCAGCTATTCCACAGGAGAAAGATGAGGCTTTCTACTCCCGTAAATATTTACAGCCTCAGAAACCCTGTACAGGATCACTGAGAGTTGGTACTGTACTGACTCCACAGCATATAACCACCACTGTATTAGATATACTTCATAATTTTAAAAAAGTAAACAATTGACCAGAAATTTTAAAAACACTTTTTTTTTCTTTATTGAAGAAGCCTTTTATAGGGATCTGACTAGGAAGTAAAGGTAAGCACACCCAAAGGAGAAACTAGAGTGTCCTGTTGTTGTTAAGTGCCACTGAGTCAATTTTGACTCATAGCGACCCTGTATAGGGTTTCTGAGGAGTGGCTGTTGAGTTTGAACCATTGACCCTGAGGTTAGCAGTCTAGCGTTTATTCAAAGGGGCCAAGATCAAGCTCAAAAATGACCAGAAAGACTCAGATCCTTTCCCTTTCCCTTGCCATCAGGAAGGAAGATGTCCGTGTCCTGGGATTGCAGGCTAGCCCCCTCCTATTCTAGATTTTCAGACTTTCAAGATCCTACAGCCACAACTCCTTCTCCATCCATCCTCCCTTCTTCCCCTGATTTCCACCCAGGGCCTGCTCGGTCCCAGGGTTACTTGTTTCTCCCAGCACCTTCCTATCCATACCTTCCCTCCTCCTTGTTTTATAGCTATCAGCTACAAATTTTATCTCCACTAGGACTCTTTCCTCAGTGTCCACACCACCTCCCCAGTGCCTATTGCACATGCCCCTGCTATCACTCCAAAGTAAGCATGCCTAAAACCAGATGCATCTTCTTCAAAGCCAAACTAACAAGCCATAAGTATTGGTTCAACTGATCCTCACCTGCTATTTCTAATAGTTCTGCTGCAATTGTTGGTATGATCTGATCCTTTTCCCTCTCTTCCTAAATCAAGAAAATCATGTCCCAAATTCTGCTGATAATAGTCTTTGATTTTGTTCTTCTATAACATCTTCTCCCTTGTCCTTATTTCAGTCTAGATCTTTATAGACTGGAGTCCTGGGTGGTGTGGCAGCTAATTGAAAAGTTAGCAGTCTGAGTCCACCCAGTGGCCTCGTAGAAGAAAGGCTTGACCATCCACTGCTGAAAACTCAAGACCACAGTTTTACCCTTATATACTTGAACTGGAATCAACTTGACAGCAACTAATTCTTTATAGGTTACAGGAGTCCTGGTGTGGCACTGTGGGGTAATGCGCTGGACTGTAAAGTCGGTTTGAACCGCAAGGTCGGCGGTTCAAGTGCACCAGCCATCCTTGGAAACTCTATACAGAATCACTAGGGGTCGGAACCGACTCAACAGCACTTAACAACAACAAAAACAGAGCAGCCTCCTAACTAGTCTGCTCACCGCTTTATCTCCTCTTAAATGCCCCCCTAACTAGTCTGTTCACCAAGTCTCTCTTAAATGCCACTGTCAAAAGGCTCTTCCCAAGATGACATTTTCTCTTGACTTGTATTCTCCCAATCAAAACTTTCAATGGCAATCTCTTATGTATAAGATAAAGAACACATGTTTTTCCAGGCATTCAAAAATCTTGAACCTTGCTATGAGCTACCCAAATGACTCATCAAGTGTAATCTAAGGATGGAGTTATGACATGGCCCAGACTAGATTTCATGCATGGAGCCTAAGGACACCAGCTGTCAAGAGCATGGGCAAGGCTGTCAATGGTCAAAAATAGTCAAGTCAAATCATTGTTATCAGGACTGATTGCGAGGGTTGGAAATATAAAGGTAGATGTTTTGTAGCAAGGAGGGGAGTGATTAACTTTTCGGTCTAGGAGCAGAGGTCCCTGGGACCATCAAGGGAGAAGAGAGGAGAGCGGGACCCTACCCAGAGAA
Source organism: Chrysochloris asiatica (assembly GCF_000296735.1). Classification (NCBI taxonomy): domain Eukaryota; kingdom Metazoa; phylum Chordata; class Mammalia; order Afrosoricida; family Chrysochloridae; genus Chrysochloris; species Chrysochloris asiatica. The sequence continues at coordinate 11,671,570 of NW_006408556.1, forward strand.
GAGGTGAAGCCTGAGATGGAGGCAGAGATGATGACCTGGAAAGATGGAGCAGTTGGGGACTTTAGACCCAGAGAGGGAGAAGGGCTGTGTGCTGATGACCGGGGGGGGAAGGGCAGGCTTGTAGTGTATAAGTTGGTTGATGATGCATGGAGGGGATTGTAACCATGGCAATGAAATGATGTGCGATAGGATGAATGTACAACTAATGTTCTCCCATGTAAACTATCACATAATTCACAATAAAACATTAAAAAAAAAAAATCATCAGGTCAAGGGAGGGACTGTAACGTCAACATCTGAGCATCAGGAGCAACATCCGAAAGCGATTCCGTTCAATGGCAAGGGAATGATTCTAGAGATGGAAGGGAGTACAAAGGTAAGAGGTGGAAGGGTTAACTCCAGAAATAAGGACCAGGTGGGTAGGCGCTGGAGTTGAGGCCAACAAGATCTTTCAAGAGCAGGTAAGAAGTGTGCTTGTTCAAAGTCCAGGAGGCTGATGTCAGGCAACATGATGTGTCTGAAGCCAAACTTGCTCACCACTTGCTCCCCAAACAGTGCTCCCTCTTCTCCAAGTGTGTAAGACAAGGTGCACCTTCAGACAAAGGCAAGAGGGTAATTCCTGGGAAATTAGCCTAAAACTAGTTCTTAGAGGCCATTTCTCCTCCACATAAGCCTACCACTCCATGCTCACTGCCCTTGCAGACAGCCATGAGTCCCCATCTTTGGTCCTCTCCATCACATCCTTCCCACAATGTCTAATTCTCATCCAACTTTCCTGGTACAACTCTAGTCCCACATCCTAACCCAAGTTCATGAGGAGCATTCCTCCATCTGAACTCCAGGAAAGAAAAGAAACCAGTGAATGAAAGATGTATTGTATCCAAATCTGTGCAATGTCTTTGGCAGTGAAACAGCCTTACGTTTTCCGTGACATTTGTAGATTTATGGTCTCTCTTCTGGGGCAGAGGCTGTTGACTGGCTAAACCAATACCCATTCCCATTTTCCTTCTCGCTTTCCTATTCCACCAAAAAGGCAGAAAAACATGGATTTCCCCAACGTCCTTTAGTGCTAAGAGTGCTGGCTCTGTGAGAGAAACTAGCCAATTATACATTAACTCAGATCTAGTTGGGGGAGGCTGCTTCTGGAACGATTTTTGCTACTCCTCATCAGTGTTTATTGCAGCTTTATTCACAATAGCCAATACAACCTAAATGTCCATCAACAGATGAATGGATTAATAAAATGTGGTGGTTGTTGTTGTTGTTGTTATGTGCCATCGAGTCGGTTCCGACCCATAGCGACCCTGTATAGGGTTTCCGAGGGTGTAAATCTTTACGGGAGTAGAAAGCCTCATCTTTCTCCCGCGGTGCAGCTGGTAGTTTCGAACCGCTGACCTTAAGGTTCGCAGCCCGATTCATAACCACTACGCTACCAGAGCTCCAAAATGTGGTACATACATATAATGGAATACTACTCAGCCTGTACAAGAAATGATGTTTTGATACATACTACAATATAGATGGTGCTTGGAGACATTGTCGTTAGGCACCATTGAAACGATTGTGATGCATAACAACCCTATGCACAACCGAACAACACACTGCACAGTCCTATGCCATCCTCACAATTGTTGTTAGGTTTGAGCCCATTGCTGCTGCCACTGTGTCACTCCATCTCGTTGAGGGTCTTCCTCTTTTTCTGTGACCTACCACTTTACCAGGCATGATATCCTTTCCCAGGGACTGGTCTGCCTGACATGTCCACAGTACAAAATATAAAGTCTCGCCATCCTCACTTCTAAGGAACAATTTGACTGTACTTCTTCCAAAACAGGTATATTTGTTCTTCTGGAACTCCATGGCACTTTCAGTATTTTCCACCAACACCATAACTCAAATGTATTGATTCTTCTAACATCTTTCCTTATTCATTGTCCAACTTTTACAAGCATATGAGGCAATTGAAAATACCATGACTTGGGTCAGACTTCAAAGTGGCATCTTTGCTCTTTAATACTTTAAAGAGGACTTTTCCAACAGATTTGCCTAATTCAATTTGTCGTTTGATTTCTTAACTGTTGCTTCCAAGAGCAATGATCGTGGATCCAAGCAAAATGAAGTCTTTGACAACTTCAATCCTATCATCTTTTATTATGATATTATTTATTGGTCAAACGGTGAGGATTATCTTTAAAACTGAGGCATAATTAATACTGAAGGCTGTAATCTTCATCAGTAAGTATTTCAAGTAAACTTTACTTCCAGCAAGCAAAGCAGTGTCAATTGCACATCACAAGTTGTTTTGTTAATGAGTCTTTCTCCAATCCTGATGCCACATTTTACTTCATATAATTTAACTTCTCTGATTATTTTCTCAGCATGTAGATTTAATCAGTACGATGAAAGCATATAATCCTGACATACATTTCCTGATTTTAAACACTCAGTATCTTTTCGTTCTGGTATAATGACTGTCTCTTGGTCTGTGTTGTTGTTGTTGTTAAGTGCCGTCAAGTCGGTTCCGACCCATAGCGACCCTGAACAGGGTTTCTGAGGCTGTAAATCTTTACGGGAGCAGAAAGCCTCCTTTTTCTCCCACGAAGCAGCTGGTAGTTTCGAACTGCTGACCTTGCGGTTCGCAGCCCAATTCGTAACCACTACGCTACTAGAGCTCCTGGGAAATTAGCCTAAAACTAGTTCTTAGAGGCTAGTTCATGAGCACAATTAAGTGTTCTGGAATACTCATTCTTCACAATGTTATCCATAGTTGTTTATTCACAGTTGAATAGCTATTAACAAGTAAACATCTTTCTGGTATTCTCTGCTTTCTGACATCAGCAATGATAATCCTAGTTCTACATCCTCTTCTGAATCCAGCTTGAATTTCTGGCAGTTCCCTTTCCATAACGAGTCAACCACTTTTGACTCATCTTCAGCAAAAATTTACTTACATGTGATATTAATGATATTGTTCAATGATTTCACTGAGTCACCTTTCTTTAGAATGGGCACAAAAACGCTCTCTTCCAATCAGTTGACCAGGTAGCAATCTTCCAAATTTCTTTGCATAGACACATGAGTACCTCCAGTGCTGAATTAACTTGTTGAAACAGTTCTATTTGTACTCCATCAATTCCTGGATTCTTGTTTTCACCAATGCCCTCAGTGTAGCTTGGACTTCTTCCTTTAATACCATCAGTTGTTAATCATATGCTACCTTTTGAAATGTTGAGCACGGACTAATTATTTTTGGTAGGTGTCTCAGTGTATTCCTTCCATCTTCTTTTGATGCTTCCTGCATCCTTCAATATTTTTCCCATAGAATCCTTCAATGTTTCAAGTCAAGGCTTGAATTTTTCTTCGTTCTTTCTACTTGAGAAAAGCTGAGCGTGCTCTTCCCTTTTGGTTTTCTAACTCCACGTTTTTGCACATTTCATTGTAATGTTTTACTTTATCTTCTCAGCTCTTTTATCATTTTTTTCTGTTGCTTTAGCTCTATGCTCAAGATCAGTTTCAGAATCACTTCTGACATCCATTTTTGTCTTTTCTTTCTTTCCTATCTTTTTAATGACTTTTTGCTTTCCTCCTGTATGATGTTCCTGGTGTCATCCCACAACTCCTCTGGTCATCCATCATTAGGGTCTGATGCATCAAATCTGTTCTTGAGATAGACTCGAAATTCAGGTGGGATGTGTTCAAGGCCATATTTTTAGCCCTTGTGGACTTGTTTTAATTTTCTTCAGCTTCAGCCTGAACTTTCATATAAGCAATTGATGATCTGTTCCACAGTCAGCTTCTGACCTTGTTTTGGCTAATGATACGGAGCTTTTCCACCATCTTTTTCCACAGATGTAGTCAATCTGATTTCTGTGTATTCTATTTGGGAGGTCCAAGTGTATAGACACCATTTATGTTGTTGTAAAAAAGTATTTGCAATGAAGAAGTCATTGGTTTTACAAAATTCTATCAGTCAATCTCCAGCATCATTTCTATCACCAAGGTCATATTTTCCAACTACTGATCCTTCCTCTTTGTTTCCAACATTTGCAGTCCAATCACCAGTAATTATCAATGCATCTTGATTACATCTTTGATCATTTTCAGACTGAAAAAGTTGGTAGAATTCTTCAACTTCATTTCATTGGTTTTAATGGTTGCTGCATAAACTTTAATAATAGTGGTATTAATTGGCTTTCTTTGTGGATGTACGGATATTATCATGTCACAGACAGCATTGTACTTCAAGACAGATCTTGAAATGTTCTTTTTGATGATGAATATGACACCATTCCTCTTCAATTTGACATTCGTGGCATAGTAAACCATATGATTGCTAGATTCAAAATGGCCAATACCAGTCCATTTCAGCTCACCAATGCTTTTATGTGTTCCATTTCATTTTTTATAAATTCTCATTTTCCTATGTTCATACCTCACACATTCTATGTTCTGATTATTCATGTATGTTTTCAGCTATTTCTTGTCATTTTGAGTTAAACCCCATGAGTAAATGAAAGTCCTAAAAGTTTTGCTCCATTCACATCATTAGAGTCAATTCTACTTTGAGAAGGAAGTTCTTCCCCAGTTGTATTTTGAGTGCCTTCAGCCTTAGGGGCTCATCTTCTGACACTATACCAGACAAGGCTAACGTTTCAGAAGTGGTCCACTTCTCCATCTTTATAGTCTGTCTTAGTCTGGAAGCTCTGCTCAACCTGTCCACCATGGCTGCCCCTGCTGGTATTTAAAATACCAATGGCATAGCTTCCAGCATCACAGCAACACACAAGCCACCATAGAATGGCAAACTGACAGGCAAGCAGTGGTTGAAGGCATTATACTGAACAAAATAAACCAACTGCAAGAGGGCAAATAGTGTATGATCTCACTTGTATAAAAAGTAATAAAAAATAAATGTATAGAGACCAAAATGTTTTAGTAGTCACCAGGGTTGGGAGGCAGAGGAAAAGGGGGGTTAACAGTGATGAAAAAATCACATAGATTAAGAGCTGAGTTGCACAACTAAGTATTGCAATTGTTGTCAATAGGTTGTACACCCGTAAAATGATAAATTGACAAAAGTTTTGTCATAGTTATATTTATAAATATGACACACACACACCCAAAAAAGAGTAACTTTTGAGGCTTCTTATGTGCAACCAAACACCTCATGGGATTTAATCCCTTGGTTTGGCAGTTTAGAGTCATGTTTTCATGGAAAATCCTGGTTCATTTGTCCAGTAGCATGCTTAGTGCTTCTGTTCTGCCTCCTAGTTAATTAGATCTTGTCTAGAGTCTTAAAAGCTCCCAAGCAGCCACCCAAGGCACAAAAATTGTTCTCTGTTCACCTGGAGCAACAGAGGATAGAAAATGTGTGAGTAGGTGTGGCACTGTAAGGTAAGCGCTGAACTACTAACCACAAGGTCAGTGGTCAAACTCACCAGTGGCTCCTCGGAAACCCTATACAGGGTCACTATGAGTTGGAACTGACTTAACCGTATGGTTCGAGCTCACCAGTCGCTCCTTGGAAACCTATACAGAATCGCTATGAGTCGGAATCGACTTGACGCCACTTAACAATAACAACAGCATATGGGTCAAACAGACAACATCAACGCAAGAAATTAGAGGCAGTGAGTTTATGTTAATGAAGGAGGAATTATTCAGAAATGTGAGAATCATTGCACAACTTGAAGAATATAATCAATGTTACTAAATTGTACATGTTGTTGTTGTCAGGTGCCATTGAGTCAGAACCAACTCACAGAGACCCTATGCACAGCAGAACGAAACAATGTCCAATCCTGGGCCAACCTCACTACCGCTGCCACACTTGAGTCCATCAATGCTGCCACCTGCCCAATCCATCTCGTTG
>NW_006408556.1:11678671-11683740 GCF_000296735.1 Chrysochloris asiatica
CAGTCAGCCAGATAGTTGTCTTCCAAATTTCTTGGCAGAGATGAGTGAGTGCCTCCTGTGCCACCTCATTTTCTTGAAAGATTTTAATTTTTATTCCATCAATTCCTGGTGCCTTGCTCTTTGCCAATTCTTTCAATGCACTTTGGACTTCCTCCCTGAGTATCATTGGCTCTTGATCATATACTACCTCTTGAAATGGTTGAGCATCAACCATTTCCTTTTGGTACAATGACTCTGTGTATTCCTTTCATCTTCTCTTGATGCATTCTGCATCATTCAATACTTTGCCCACAGAATCTTTCAATAACGAAAGTCGAGGTTTGAATTTTTTCTTCCGTTCCCCCAGCTTGAGAAATGCTGATCGTGTTCTTCCTTTTTGGTTTTCTGATTCGGTTGGAAGGCACTCAAATTGTACATGAAGAAGTGTTGAATTGGTGTATGTTTTGCTCTGAATAGTCTCAGCAACACAACAATTGTTTTTAAGGGTCTTTTGTTGTTTTTTATTTGCAATTCCTGACAAACGAAACAGAAACAACTGGTGTCCTATCTTTCCTTTTTGTTGCCTCAAATATGGGTATGATGCCTGGAGCTGCAGCAGCCATCTTGTGAACATGAGGCAATAAACACCAGAGTGAAATTCCAGTAGCTAAAACAGGACCCCACGGCCTGGTCATTAAGGGCATTGTTGAATAGCTATTTCCAGAGTGATGGTGTTGTTGTTAAGTGTACTTATCATAAGTAAAAATTAACATATTTATTTAATCTACTCCTAGCCTATTTCCATATTACTTGCAGCCGAAAGCATTCCTAACTCAATCAACTTCCTTAAGATATATGAGCTCTTTAATGACAGGGACCACATCTTCTCTTTGCTTCTTCCACAGAGTCTAACATAGAGCTTAATTTATAACCAGTTTTAATGATGATCTATTATTAGACTAAACAGAACAGGAGTGTGTTTCCTACCCCATAAAGTGTCTTTTGAAGCAGATCATACATGAGTAGTAGATGAAATAGTGATAAACAATGTGATGTTCTAGACCCAATTGGCAACTCAGATGAAAATAAACCATGCCTACCAGATGGCATCCACTCAAGAGCTCTGAAGGGTGAAATTACAGAAATATTGGCCAAAATATGTGACCTGTTATTATAAAAAGCCTTGGGTACCATAAGCCTGGATGATGGCCAAAGCCACTCCCACCTACAAAACCTCCTCCAGTGGAACCTGGGGGCAATGGGTCTGACATCTGTTACAAGCATGTTGATAGAATCTATAATAAAGACCACAGGACACCTGAAGAGCATGGGCTTGGAGGAAAGCCTGCATGGATTTCTAAAGGAGACCTAAAAAAAAAAAGCCTATCCTGAAAATTCTCTTTTAAATAAAAGCCAATAGAGAGATGGGATTTGGGGAGGAAGCACCAGTGGGCAAGGCGTATTTAGAATTTCAAGAAATCTGTGGTATGGTTGTAAAACACTGGCTCATGAAGAATTCAGCTGCTCTGGGATTACTGAGTCCCTGACTTTGAATCTGGAAATTGAGAGTGGGATTTAATAAGCACATGTCTTAATGGAGACTTGCTCATGGTACGTTCCCCCAGGGATAACAGAGACCAATGTGAATGAACACTTCGTAAACTAGCTGGAAGATGGAATATTCATGGTCGTATCTCCTCATCTACACATGATCCTTGTACAACACTCAAACAACAGAGACAGAGTCTATTACAGCACATCCAGTTAGATTTGAATTTTAGAGAAAAAGAAATTTTTTTCAGTATAAGGATGTACTAAATACAAGTACATTCCATGCAATGCTTGGGACATATTTAAACTAAATATATAAAATATAAATACACATGCATATAAATTTAGTATAAATATGTCCCAAATATGAATAAAAGTGTGCATTTGCTGTTTCACTGAAATTTTCATCCAACTGAATGTCTGTAATTTTATTTGCTAAATCTAGTAACCTTAACTAGTACGCAGACGTTTTCGAGTTGATTACAACTTACAATGGTCCCATACATGTCAGAGTAGAATTGTGCTCCATAGGTTTTTCAATGAGGTGGACTTGAACCTTAAACCTTTCAGTTAACCTCTAAGCACATTAAGCATTTCACCACCCAAGGACTTTTTAGTGAACTTAAACCAAAGCCCACTGCTGTCAAGGTGGACCTGACTCATAGCAGTCTTCTAGGACAGAGAACAACTGCTCCCAAGGGTCTCCAAGACTGTAAAGCTTTATGGGGACAGACCGCCTCATCTAACACATACAGAGTGATGGATTTGAACCACCAACCTTTCAGGTAGCAGCCCAACACTTAACCCACTGTGTCACCAGTACTCCTCTAGAGACCTTGCTTTTGTTTGTTGTTAAGTGCCGTTGAGTTGGTTCTGACACATAGCAACCCTGGATAGGGTTTCCAAGGAATTAGCTGATGGGTTTGACCACCGACCTTGCAGTTCAAACTGGCCTTGCAGACCAGCGCATTATCCTGAAGCGCCACACCAGGACTCCACTAGAGCAGTAGTCTTGGTCAAACCTGTGAGACAATGGATCCTGGTCATTAGGATTCTGTGGGGGGTAGTTATGTACTGTGGCTTAATGCACCAAACTGCAAAGTCAGTTTGAACTGCAAGGTCGGAGGTTCAAGCTCACCAACTGCTCCTTGGAAACCCAACACAGAGTCGCTATAGGTCAGAAACAACACTTAACACAACAAGTTAAGAGATACAAGCAGTGTAATTTAGTGGTTAAGAAAACATATCTGGAGCCAGCTATCTGGGTTTAAACCGTGGCACTATCACTTACTGGTTGGACATTTGGGGACAGTTGTTTAATCACTCTGTATCTCTGTTTCCTCAACTACAGATGGGTATGCTGAGTATCCACTTCAGAGGCTTGTTAAGGATTAAATGGGTCAGTACATTTAAAGTTCCTAGAATAGTGCCTGGCCTGTGGTGAAGGATGGTTATCATCATGCACAGAGAGGAATAAGAGTCAATCTGCACATTGGCATCACCCCATCTAGCAGCTCTCCAGAGGGCAGGCTGGCCTGAATGTCTGGATCTGCTACTTCTCCACCAATCAAGGCCTCACTAGATAGTCACATAGTGCACCTCAGAGCTGCTTGCCAAAACAGAATCACCGGGGGTTTCAGAGACTAGAGTGGGCTCTCTTGGGGGTCACCATTCTCATAGTGGGCCACACTTCCTGGTCCTTGGCCCTCTGCTCCCCTCCCTCTGCCCCTAGCAGAGTCTTTCTTCCCAGTGTCTAATACTTGTGCATCTTCATGCCCAACAGCCCATAACTTAAGTAGAAATAAAATGGAACTTAACTGCCCTTTGTGGCCTTCTAGTGGGTCTTCCCAAACCAGCGCTGGCCTCCTGGCCTCCCAGGGTCTGGACCTCATCCTGACCTTGCTCTTTCTTGGCTCCAAGGCTCCTGGCTTGTTGCTGACCACTGGGCAACACATTCTTTGGCCCTCCCAGACACCATCTGGCTTCCAAGTCTGTCCTGGCTTGACTTTTATAACTATGAGGTCTATGACTTTCTGCTTACCTCTCCACGTCCTTGGCTCCCTAGATCCACTTTTCTCCCTCACGGGACTGTCCAGAGTGAGCTCCTCTGAGTCTGAGAAAGAGAAAGAATGAACTAGTCACTGCTCTGGAAACCAAAGGGAGCTCAGGAAAGCTACTGTATGGACCCTCATTTCTCTGTCTCTGCTTCCTGCAGCTTTCCCTTTCTTGTCTTCAAGTGTGTGTGCTGTTGTGGGGGCCTATAGTAAAGACATTTAAACATACAATTTAAGAATTCTATCTCAGGCCCAGTAGCACAGTGGGCTAAGCATTGGACTGCTAACTGCAATGTCAGTGGTTCAAACCTACCAGCAGATCCATGGGAGAAAGATGAGACTGTCTATTCCCATAAAGATTTACAGTCTCAGAAACCCTGTATAGGGTCCCTATGAGTCCGAAGCAACTCAGTGGCAGTGGGCTTGGGTTTGGTTCCAGGTTCGTTACCACAGAAGTAAGAGTTTGAGAATGGACATAACCTCAGAAGCCTGACGAGTCCACAGGCAGTAAAGTGGGGGGATCTAAAGGGGTGATTAAAGAAGGAGAATTTTGGAGAAAGGATGAATTTTAAAAGCAGGATGATGGTCCCAAGGAGTCTTCAATTCTAGGAGACCAGATTAAGAGAAAGAATAAGAAATAATTCGCCCAAAAAGAGGGGAGATAATGTTAAGATGCTTGACTGTCTTATAAATATTGGTTTCCCTTGCCTGCAGGGACCGGCCAGGCTGTCTTACTTACCTCGGATGCGAGAGCGCCGTCCTAGCCTAACCGTTGGATTGTGGCTTTGAGGTGGGGTTGACCAACTTAGAGACCCACAAGTGCAGCCCAGAGCGTCTCAATACAACCCAGTCACCCCTGCTGCGCTTCCGCCTCTTGATTGACATCCGAAGATGGAAATCCAGCCTTTGAGCCAAACTTAAGGGCCCTAGCACAAGGAGATTCCTATTTAACAGCAACCATGCCACCGCCACTCGTCTGTCTGTCGTGCTGTTGTGGTTTGAATTGCTGTGATTCTGAGGGCTGTGCCACCGGTATTTTAAATAACCAGCAGGGTCACCCATTTTAGACAGGTTTCAGATGAGCTTCCAGACAAAGACAGACTAGGAAGAAAGAGTGACAAACTACTTCCGAATCACTAGTCACTGAAAACTCTATGAATAGCAGAGAAACACTGTCAGATACAGGACCTGAAGGTGGGAAGGGACTCAGAATGCGACTGGGGAAAAAAAGGCCTCCTCAAAGTAGAGTTGACCAAGATGACCATGATGACGTGAATAGAGTTAAGCTCGGGGGAGAAATGCTCACAGAACCTTCATTTGCAAATGGGCCACAAGTCAAACTGAAGAGAAACAGCTGTAAACATCCATTGAAAATCGGAACATGGAATGTATGAAGTATGAATCTGGGAAAATTGTAAGTTGTCAAAAATGAAATGGAATGCAGCAACATCGATATCTTAGGCATTAGTGAGCTGAAATGGACTG
>NW_006408556.1:11686449-11718207 GCF_000296735.1 Chrysochloris asiatica
GTAGTGAGGTTGGCCCAGGATCGGACATTGTTTCATTCTGCTGTGCATGGGGTCACTATGAGTCAGTTCTGACTCAATGGCACCTGACAACAATAACAACATTATTGTAAAATAGATACTTGAGTGGGATAGAAAGGACTATCAGGTAATATGACTGCAGAACTCTTGTAAGCCCAACTTCAGCCTATAACTGATTGGAATACGTAAAAAGGGTTCTAGAACTTGCCCAGTGAAATGGGCTTACTGCGGAGCCTTTGCAGTGTATAGAACCTTAGGTGGAATCCTGAGCCCCATCCAGAACCTTCTGAGTGGGACATTCCCACTAGAAAGGACAAGCAGACCAATGTGGAACAGCTAGTGGAATAGAAGTTACTTCTTGAAAGAAAGACCAGCAGGAAAACTCCAAAAATCAAAAATGACAGTCGGATTGGCTACTACAAGAACAAGCAAGTTGTTCACTGGGGAGTCAACAAGGCAAGCAATCAAGACCCTTCCGGACAAAACCCCCTCTATGACAGAAACTCAAAGGGAACACATGAGCAGGCATGTAAGCTTGTTGGCGACAATATTGGTCTGCTGGTGAGTAGAAGAGAGGGAAAGGCAGTAATGAAGAAATGGGCTGAGTTCAACCACGTTCCATAGACTCCCATTGACCTGGAGATGAGCGAGCAAAATACCAGTGGAGAGGGAAGGCGTCTTCACATTAAGTATCAATTCCATCACCTCCGTACACAAGATTGATAGGGATAGGCAACTTAGACATTGGCTACCTAAAACGGGGAGTGGGGGTGGGGGTGGGGGCATCGATAAAGGCACAAAGTGACTGACTTACAAGTTTTCACGAGGGAGTTTAGTTTCAGAGTGTGTGGGGGAAGGTAGAATCCCCACTGAATAGTTTTCACCTTTTCTAGATGGGTCTGGTGAAAGGAGATGGGGATAAAATTCTAATGATTCAATAGTGAGTAATTATTATCATGATTAATTGCAACTGTCACATCAGTAAAGATAAAAGTTCTGTAACAAAAAAGAGGAAGTAGTTAATCTTACAGTCCAGGAACAAAGGGCCATCATGGGAGATGAGCACAAGTGGAATGTAGGACCCTATCCAGAGAAGCAGTGACAACCAGAGATGGAGGTAGAGATGGGGACATGGAGACATAGAGCAGCTGAGGACTCTAGACTCATGGAAAGAGAAAGGTTGTGTGCTGGTGGCCAGGAGGCAGGTTTGCAGAATCTTTGGTTGTGTTGTTAAAATGATGATATATTCCTGAGTATTTTTGTGTATAAAAAAAAAAAAAACCACGAGGGAATAGAAGCAAATACTGTTTAAATGATGATGCACACAGAGAACAGTAATCATTGCAATGTAACGACGAGTGTAAAACCAATGTTCTTCCATGTAAACTATCACTCAATTCACAATAAAAACTTAAGGAAAAAAAAGAAAGAAAAAAAATTGACCTAGAAGGAAGTGAATTCCAAACACTTTGCTGTCTCCATTGCTGGATTATGAGTATTTTCCTCTCCCTCAGCTTGGTGTTACCTCAACAAATATACCTTTGCATATATTTCTAACCCAGTCAGTTTCGACTCGCAGTGACCCACGTGTTACAGAGTAAAACTGGTCTTTATGGTTTTCTACGCAATCCCTAGTGATGCAGTGCTTAAGCGCTGCACTGCTAACCTAATGAACACTGGTCTGAACTACCAGTTAATCTGAGGGAGAAAGGTGTGGCTGTTTTCTACCATAAAGCTTACAGCCTTGGGACTGGGGCCTTAAAAACTCATGAGTGATCATAGGTGAAACTATTGGGCTTTCTCTGTCCAGAGGAAAGAAGAGTGAAGAAATTCAAAGACATATGGAAGCAAAGAGTCCAATGGACTATTGAACAGCACAATCATCAGTCTCCATGACCCTGAGACCAGAAGAACTAGATGGTGCCCAGCTACCACTACCAACTGCTTTGAAAGGGAGCAGCACATGAGAAGGTCCTAGATTGAGTGGAAGAAAAATGTGGAACAAACTCAAAATCATAAGTCCAGCCTTACTGGTCAGATAGAGACTTGTGGAACCCCAGACACTATGTTCCTCAGTCACACTTCAAGTCTGCAAATGAACTCAACTCCATGGCTCGGTTTTCAGCCAGTTGACAGCTCTAGGAGGGGCAAACAGTGACACTAAGGAGGTACACGCAGTAACTAAGAATAATCAACCATTTGGGATCAAAAGGGCAGCTTTTACCTGTGGACAAAGTTAAGAAGTGTAGGAAAGAAGAAGGAATGGAAATAGGAAACATAGGGAGGAAGTGGATTAAGTGATGTTCCACTGTGGGCATTGCAATAAGGACATGAAACAAAATGTGTATGAATTGTTGAATGGAAACTGATCTGCTCTGTAAATCTTCACCCAATTCACAGTTCACTGTTAAAATAATAATGACAGCCTTGGAAACCCAATGGAGTAGTTGTCCTCTGCCCTAAAGGGTCACTAAGGGTCCAAATTGACTCAACAGCAATGGATTTGCTTTTGATTTAATCTTTATGGAAGCAGATCACTAGTTCTTTCTTTTGTAATGCCCAGTGGATGGGTTTGAACTGCCACATCTAGGTTAGTTGTTGTTGTTAAGTGCCATCAAGTCAGTTCTGACCCATAGCAACCCTGTATAGGGTTTCCAAGGAGCAGCTGGTGAGTTGGAACCAGTGACCTTGTGGTTCAAATTGACTGCAGTCCAGTGCATTAGCCCACAGCACCACACCAGAGCTCCTCTAGGTTAGTAGTCAAGCCCAAACCATTTGCACCTACTAGCAACCCTCGTGTATTTCTAGTTCTTTAATAGCTGTGGGTTATAAGTTTTGGGCAATTTGGTTGCTTCTCTAGTAGAGCTAGGGACCCCTGAGGGCAGAGACGATGCCCTGATGGTCTTTGCAATCTCCAGTGTCTAGCATGTTGTTGGCTTTCAATATATAACTATTGAATTACTTTGAATAAAATCATGATCCCTGTTATGGGTTAATTTTTGTTTTTACCAAAAGATCGATTTAAGTCCTAACCTCTGGTAGGGTTAATGTGACTTTATTTGGAAACAGCATCTTTGCAGATGTAATTCGTTCAGTTAGAATGAGGTCATATTGGATTGCTGTTGGTGGTCGTGTGCCATCCAGTTGATTCCAATTCAGTGTGGTCCTGTATAAGGTTTCCAAGGCTGTAAATCTTTACAGGCACAGAAAGTCTCATCTTTCTCCTATGAAGTAGCTGGTGGGCTCAAACTGCTGATCTCACGTACCCCACTATGCTACCAGGGCTGGTTCATTTTGGAGTAGGATGAACCTTAATCAAACATGACTGGTGTGCTTATAAGAAGAGAAGAAACACAAAGACAGCAAGACACAAGAGACAGGTGTGAGTGAAAACTGGTCACATTAAGGCAGATTGGAATGATGCTGCCACAGCCAAGGAATGCTCAGGCTACCAGAAGGTGGAAGAGACAAGAAAGGGCCAGTTAGGGGAAGCAGGATCCTCCCGACACCTTAATTTTGTATTTCTAGCCTCCAGAACTGTAAGTGAATAGCTAACTCTCTGTTGTCTAAAGCCACCCAGTTTGTGGTATTTTGTTGTGACCACCCAAACGCATTGCAGTAGAGTCTATTCTGATTTATGGCAACCCTGCAGGACAGAGTGGAACTTGCTCAAAGGTCATTGGTTCAAAACCATCAGCTGCTCCTTGGAAACCCTAACGAGGGCCGTTATGAGTACGAACCAACTTGATGGCACTTAACTGCAAAAATAACAACAAATCTTTATGAAGCAGACTGACACAACTTTCTGCTGCTGGTGGCAGGTTCGAACTACCAACCTTTCAGTTAGCAGCTGAGCACTACCCATTGCACCACCTGGGCTCCTTAAGAAACTAATGTTGTTGTTTAGCGCCATCAACTCAGTTCCAACTTAGAGTGGCCCTGTATAGGTTTTCCAAGGATTCATCGGTGGATTTGAACCACTCACCTTGCAGAAAGTAGTCCAAAACTTATCCTATAGTGTCACACTAGGACACCAAGAAACTAATACAATCGCTTTTATATCAAAACCATGTCATCTCACAAGAAACTGTTAACTATTTGTTGTATCTGAGAAGAACTCAGATACAACAAATGGGCGGGGGGACAGGGATGGGAGAGATACTTTTCACATCTCTTTTAATACCTTTAGAATTTTATGCATGTCAATACCAATCCTAAAATAAAATTAATTTCACTTTTTGCTTAAAATTATGGAATCTGTTAGCAGAGACATGCAATCCACACACTTGAACAATTCATTGTGACAATGAGAGCTGTTTGCAAAAGCAAACCATTTGTGGGAGGCTCAGGGGAGGGGGATCAGAGCCCCTGGAAAAGAAGAGTAGAGAGATTGGTCACTCCTTTGCCACAACTCTAAGGAAGCAGTCTCATGTCTTCCTTCACTCTGGACAATGGCATCAGGGTCTCCCTGGCACTGCGGTCACACCACCCTCAGTCCCACTCTCAGCACAGGTCCATCTGTGCCACGTCACAGTCAGGCTCTCGTCACACGCCCATGTGCCCACATGGGAGACCCAGCAGAGCTGAGGTACCAGGAACCAGGAGACAAGAGCTCCTCACTGAGCACAGTTATCAACTGACAGCTACAGAATATATAGAACACTCCTCAGTCCCCCCAAAAGAGGTGTGCCCAGAAACAAGCTTAGCCTCCATAGTCTTCCCACCTCTTCATGTAGGCACTACACCCTCTTGGATCCTCTTCTGCACGAGGCCTCATGGCCCTGCATCAGTGGGAAAACAGAAAGTAGTAAGACTCAACTGCCCCTGACAGAGGCCAGCCCTCGGGGTGAGTGGTTTTTGACTGGGGTGTGTTTTGAAAAGGCCTGGTGAGTCCTCAGACTTCCTCTCCCCCACCCTGGAGGCAGATCTGTGTCTCCTAGCATCCAACACCCGCACCCAGCACATCCGGCACAGAAAGGCACTCAGTATGGGTGGCTTAGCTAATGGGAACTGAGCAGTTACCCAGGCCAGGCACTGTGCCCGTTTATTCCATCCTGCCATCAGCTCTATGAGGTAAGTGCTATTAGTATTTCCATTTTACAGATGAGTCACGGAGAGCTGAAAGCAACTCACTCATCCCACAGCTACCAATTGGCTCTAGAAGACAGTCACTTAACCAACATGCTAGACCATGATTCATACAAGAGAGATGGAGTGTATGTGCTGTGGGGAGGAAGAGAGAAGGGTCAAGGGAAGAAAGAACAAGAGGAATAAAAGGCTGGGCTATGAGTCAGAGTCAGCATGACCGCAATGGGTCATGACCACTTGGTTTGGGGGGTTAGAGATGGTATACAGGGAAAGAAAGAAGGAAGGGGGAAAGGAGAAGTAGTGGAAAAGTGGAAGAGGAATGAAGTGTTGTTGTTATGGGCTGTTGAGTCAGACCCTGCTCATAGCTACCCCA
The DNA here is from genome assembly GCF_000296735.1 of Chrysochloris asiatica. Lineage (NCBI taxonomy): Eukaryota > Metazoa > Chordata > Mammalia > Afrosoricida > Chrysochloridae > Chrysochloris > Chrysochloris asiatica. Next base: position 11,691,929 of record NW_006408556.1, read on the forward strand.
TGTGTAACAGAATGAAACACTACCCAGTCATGAGTGATTGCACAGTCATTACTGAATAGTACCCCATTGTTGGAGCCGCTTTGTCAATCCATCTCACTGAGGGTCTCCCTCTTTTTCACAACCCTCTACTTTACCAAGCATGATGTTTTTCTCCAGTGATTGGCTCCTCTTGATCACATGTCCAAATTAAACAAAGTCCCAATATCTTTGATTCTAAGAAGCACTCTAACTATACTTCCTCCAAGACTGATCTGTTCATTCAATATTCTTAGGCACGACTGCAATTCAAATGCATCAACTCTTCATCAGTCTTTCTTACTCATATCTAGCTTTCGAATGCATGTGAAGTACTGAAAATCCCATAGCAAGGGTCAGGCATACCTTAGTCCTCAAAGTTGCATCTTTGCTTGTTAAGGTTTTAAAGACTTGTCACAGATTTGTCCAATGTAATTACGTTGTTTGATTTCTTAACTACTGCTTCCATGGGTATCGATTGTTGGGGTGGGAGAAACAGAGGAAGAAGGAAGGGAGGAGGAGAGGGGAGAGGAGAGGGAAGAAGGAGGTCACCAGACCCCAGGCACTTATCCTCCACTTTGAGAGGCAGCAGCTCTACTTGGTCAGTCAGAGCCTCAGAGTTCAGAGACCTGTTCAGACTGAAACAACTATCAAGAGACAGACTGATGAATAAGCCAGATGATAAGTTTATTAACCCCAGGAGAACTGTGACTGCTGGGAAGCCCAATGCTCCTGTGCCATGGTGGGGCCTCCTCTTCTTGCAGATCAGTGTATGTGGCGCAGGAATGAGTTCTATCAGAAGGTTTCCTGGTAAGCATGGATTCCGTGCAAGCAGAGCAGCAGACTGATCTTAATGGCTTGTGTCGGTGAGTTATGATTGCCTGATGTTCCCGCTCCTCTCGGGCCCACCTGTCAAGCAGAGCGAATGTGTCTGTCCACCAGATGGGCCCCCTTGCTTTGGGCAGAGCTGGAAAAATACTGACAAATCACTGCTCCTTGGGGTCCCCTTCCTCTCGATTATATACAGACCACCCTTCTTCAGTTAACACATTTGTTTCTCACACAAGGCACTTTGGTGATCGATTAGATTTCACAACTGATTAGTTTTCACAATCACAGATGCTTGATTCCATCAGGGATGGATTCTTCCCACTAGTTTTGCTCCTAGAGAACAAACCAGTTCTGAAAAAAGAAACATATTCCTCTGCCCTCTGGGCCGTTTGTGACCTACGGGCTAATTACACCTAGTTCTCAGGTCTCTCCCTGTTCTTAGGCCCCAACTCAGCTGTACCTCCCCATCCCAGGAAAGGATATAATTTATGTTCTCATGGTGTGGGTATACTGGACACTAACTATGAAGTGGGATGGGATAGGATGGGATGGAGCCATTCCTGGGGTAAGCAAGAAAATTCTAACTCCAGAGCAAAAGACTGTGCTGTAGTTAAAAAAAAAAATAAATTTACTCCACTCAAATCATACAGATTTAACTCTAGCTATTCATGAAGGTTACTCATAGGCTGCCTCATAGGTTTTCTCTGGCATAACACAATAGTTCCTTAACAATAGTAGAAGTTTCCGGTACTAGTCCTGGTGTGGCGCTGTGGGCTAATGCATCAGATTGCAAAGTCGTTTGAACTGCAAGGTCGGTGGTTCAAGCTCACCAGTCGCTCCTTGGAAACCCTATATAGGGTCACTATGGGTCAGAATCGACTCAACGGCACTTAACAACAATAACAACGCCTGGTGTGACGCTGTGGGATTAGCACTGGACTGTGAACCACAAGGTCTGCAGTTCAAACTCACCAGCTGCTCCTCAGAAACCCTATATAGTGTTGATGAGTCAGAATCAACTCGACAACACTTAACAACAACTGCTAAAAGGAATAGTTAAACTTATTCTGTATTGTCCATATTCCAGGAGTCCCGCACTAGACGGCTAACTGAAAAGTTGTCAGTTCAAACCCACCAGTGGCTCCAAGGAAGAAAAAGCTTGGCTATCTGCTCTTGTAAAGATTATTATTACTGTTATTTAATACCATGAGTCAGTTCCAACTCATATAGACCCTGTATAGGGCTTCTGAGGAGCAGCTGGTAGGTTAACAATCCAGCACCACACCAGGAATCCTCGGAAACCCTATGGGGCAATTCTACTGTGTAATACATGGAGTCACCATTAAGTCAAAACTGACTCTACAGTGCCCAACAACAGGAAGCCTATGTTCCAGCTGCCAACTTACATACATGTTACGAAGTACCCCAAAATTTAGCAGCTTAAAACAGCACACACTTATTATCTGAGAGTGTCTGCTGGTTTAGGTACAGTTTAGCTGTGTCCTCTGGCTCAAAATTGCCCACAAGGATAGTCTTTCATCTCAACGCTCAACTGGGAAGTAACCATTTCCAAGCTCACTCATCTGGTTGTTTTCAAGATTTAGTTCTTCATGACACAGATTTTACAGAAGATATTTCTACATGTGTATTTACCTGTGCTGCAAATGTGTCCATGAATGTGGTGGAACACACAAGGGGACAAACATAGGAAACGTCTTCAACATTACCAAATACCTTGAGGAATGAGTCGCTGGACCAGGGAGCTCCTGACCACAGTCTCAGTGGAAATCAAGGTCAATTGGCCTAACAGTCCACAAAGACAATGTTCTACCCTGCTTTGATGAGTAACAACAGAGGTATTAAAAGCTCAGGAGCAGCCATCTAAGGTGCAACTACTGGTCTCTCACTGTCCAAAACAGAGTGGAAAAGTCAAAGACACAATGAAACAGTTCATCCAATGGCCTAATAGACCATGGAAACATCGCCTTCCAAGAGCCTGAGACCAGAAGAACTAGGTGATCCCTGGCTACCATGGCCAACTGCTCTGAAAGAGATTCACATTAGAAGATCCTGGGTAGAGGGGAGCAAAAGATGGAATAAAACTCAAAGTCAGGCCCATGGGTCATATTGTTGTTGTTGTGAAGTGGCGTCCAGTTGGTTCTGACCCATTAGTGACCCTGTATAGTAGGGTTTCCGAGAAACTGCTGGTAAGCTTGAACCGCTGGTGAGCTTGAACCTTGCAGTTCAAATAGCTTTGCAGTCTGGCGCATTAACCCACAACGCCACACCAGGACTCCATGGGTCATATAAGGCCCAAGAAATCATTTGGTCTGACCCTGCCAAGGCAACTACAGTTCTAGCCATCACGTTGGTGATGGTGGTTATATGCCATTGAGTCAGTTTGACTCATAGCAATCCTGTACAGGGTTTCCAAGGCTGTACATTTTCACAGGAGCAGAAAACCTCATCTTTCTCCTTCAGAACAACTGGTAGTTTTGAACTGTTGACCCTTAGGTAAGTAAGCCCGACTTGTAGCCACTATGCTACCAGAGCTCCTTTAGCCATCACATTGTTGTTGTTGTTATGTGCCATGGAGTTGGTTCCGACTCATAGCGACCCTGTACAGGGTTTCCGAGGCTGTAAATCTTTACAGGAGCAGAAAGCCTCATCTTTCTCCCATGGAAGAGCTGGTAGTTTCTAACTGCTGATCTTGCAGTTCACAGCCCGATTCATAACCACTATGCTACCAGAGCTCCTTAGCCATCACATTGTTGTTGTTGTCAAGTGCCATCGAGTCAGTTCCAACTCATAGCGACCCTATATAGGGTTTCCAAGGAGCCGCTAGTGAGCTTGAACTGCCAACTTTGCAGTTCAAACGGCTTTGCTGTCTGGTGCATTAACCCACAGCACCACACCAGGACTCCAGCCATCACATTAGGGGTGAATTAATTAAATGTGTGACCAAATAGAGCAGGCTAATATTTAATTTAATATTTTGAGTGGTCCTCAAATTATGTTATAAATTTTGGCAGAAGAAAGGTTCCCCACCCCTGCCTTAGAGTAAACAACATCTGAGAGCAAAAAGGCAGCATTTATCTAAGAATGGAGTTCAGAAGGGTGAGGAAAGAAGGAGGAATGGAAAGAGCAAATCCAGGGAGCAAGTGGAATAAGTGACACTGCAGGGACTACAATCAAGGACATGAAACAAAATGGGTACCACTTGTTGAACTGAAAACTATAAGCCTTCATCCAATTTACAACAAAAGTTTAAAATAAAATAAAAAAGAATAGCAATGAAAAAGTAAGGATGACGCTCTTGTGAGCTTTCAGCTAGAGATTATCACTGTCTCTCCACCTCTCTGTAAAACATCCCACAACGAAGCAGTTTGCTTCATCAGACACAGCGAGAGAGAGTGTTCCAGCAAGACACAGCCAGTCTTTTGTTACCTAATCATAAACTTGATGGACCATCACGTTGAGCATATTTGACTTGTTAGGATCCAGCCACTAAGTCCCACCTGCGCTCAATGGAGGGCGTGCACAGGAGTTGAATAACAGGAAGCAGGGATTATTAGGAGTCATTAGAAGCACCTGAGTTCTCCCAGGCACTCCTCTGAGGTAGATATTACTGCTATTCTGTTAATTTCACAGATGAGGAACTGAAGTTCAGAGAGGTTAAGTAAGTTTACACAGTCAATTGGTGGTGGAACAGAATCCAAACTCTTTTATCTATTTTCATAACCATTCATTGGAAGTCAGTCCGAACAAAGAGGTGTCTGAGATCAGGTAATTTTCCCATAGTGGCCTCAGATCCTACTTCTACTACTGGGAAAGGTTGTTGTAAAGCACTGCCGAGTTGGTTCTAATCCATAGCAACCCTGTATAGGGTTTCTGAATTGTGGCTAGTGAGCTTAAACTGCGGACCTTCGCAATCCAGCGCATTAACACACAGCGCCACACCAGGGCTCCAATTTAGCATGACACTGACTTGAAAGGAATCCAAATGTTTGTGGCCACCAGCATCAAGATCAAGATCTGGCCTTTCCAATCCTGGGCTTTAAGCATAGACTTCCTGCAGAAATTGCCCATGACCCACCTTCATGCTGGCTCGGTTGGCATTTGGCAGAGCCTTTCTTTCAAACATTGCTGGGTTTCTCTAGCTTGTAGGTTTACCATATAAAAATTGTTCCCATACTCCATGATTTGACCCCATGACTCTCTGACCTTGTTCAACAATAGCCAGTAAACATGTATTAATCACAACTACATGAGGTCCTGGAGTGGCACTGTAGGATAAGCACTGGACTGGTAATGGAAAATTGGCAGTTCCAACCCACCAGAAACTCCTCAGAAGCCCAACACAAGGTTGCTGTGAGTCGAAACCAATTTGACAACACTTAACAACATGCCAAGTACTGATTGATGCAGAGAAATATGAGACACTGTACTCAAGAAATTAACAGCTTCCTGAATCTATAAGGAGCTCTGGTGGTATGGTGTTTAAAGCAACTGACCTCTAATGGAAGGTCAGAAGTTTGATCCCACCAGTCACTCCATGAGAAAAAGATGTGCCTGTCTGCTGTCTTAAAGATTTGCAGCTTTGGGAATCCAATGGGCATTTCTATTCTGTCCTATAGGGTTGTAGTGAGTCAGAATCACAACAACCTAGTTCCTGAATCTAGAACTACTCTGTCCAAGACAGTAGCCCCTGGCTACATACAGCTACTGAGTTCCTGAAATATGACTAGTCTGAATTGGGATGTTTGTTACTGGAGAGACAGACAAATAAGAACCTTCCCCTAGAGCCTTTAGAAAGAACATGACCATGTTGACACCCTAAATTCAGATCTAGGTGAGACAATACATACATGTTCTTATAAGCCACCCAAGTTATGGTACCTATTATGGCAACCCTAGGAACATAGCAAAGTGAGTAAACAAAGCTACAAACAAGGGGACTCCAAAGTCCTTCAGAGAGAGGAATATACATCTACTCCACTGAGAGTGATGGGTGCTTTAATGGATAAGAAGTACAAGGTGGGGGCACCCAGGAGAAAGTGGTCAACTCCAACTGGAAGGCCAAAGATGTCCAGTGGACCAAACGGGTGATCACAGTTCAGCTGAGTTAGCCCGGAATAAAGTCATCCATGAGGTCAACAAGCAGGAAAGGACTTTCCAAGCAGAGGAGGCAGTAGGTGTAAAGTCATAGAAGTGTGGCACCACGTGGTAGAATCTGGAGCTAACGTATGGTTTGATATGGCTTGAATCCAAGGAGGAGGGAGAGGAGCCTGGTAAGACAAACAGGAGCTGAACAAAGAAAGGCCTGAACATCATGCCCAGGAGTTTCGACTTCATCCTGTGGGCCACAAGTCTCAGCACTGGCAGCACACTGCCATCATCCGAGAACCACAGCCTGGAGCAATTAAATCAGAAAATCACCAATGGATTGGTAGGGTGGTCCCAACTCATTGCTAACAAGTTGAGTTCCAACTTATGACAACCTTGTTTTATTGTTGTTGTTATGTGCCGTGCAGTCGGTTCCGACTCATAGCAACCCTGTACAGGGTTTCCAAGGCTGTAAATCTTTACGGGAGCAGAAAGCCTCATCTTTCTCCCGCGGAACAGCTGGTAGTTTTGAACTTCTGACCGTGAAATTAACAGCCCGATTTGTAACCACTATGCTACCAGACAGAGCCCTTGACAACCTTATAGGAAAGAGTAAAACTACCCCATCAGGTTCCTACAGCTGTACATCTTTATGGAAGCCGATCATCAGGTCTTTTCTCCATGGAGGAGCTGGTGAGTTCAAACCACCAACCTTTCAGTTAGCATTGGAGTGTTTAATCACTGTGCCACCAGGGCCCAGGCCCTAGTCTTGTTAAACACTCTTTTAAATGATTTTAATATGTGGCCATGATCCAGTCTCATCATAGGATTGGGAATTTGTGGAGGAGCTTTAAGAAATTGAGTCCAATAAACACAGCTCTTAGAAAGATCACTCTGAAGGTTGCATAGAAAATAGATTCATGGAAGTCTGTGAGACTGAAGGCTGGCAGAGCAGGCAGGGTTCTACTGAAAGAGCCGAGGTCATGTAGCTGAATGTAATGACTTTGGTGGACGTTTGGGGCAAGTACCCCAGAGGGAGACCACTGTTTTCGTTCTGACTACCTTCAACTATTACCTCTTAATCTCATGTCTCCAGCCTCAGTTACATTCAACTGCCTACTGGATTCTCCCACTCGGTTCCGTAGGTAACTCAAGCTCACTGCTTCCTAACTGGAACCACTATCTCCTCTCACAGCCTGCTCCTCCAGGTTTTCCTGTTAGCTCCCGAGAAACCCCACAACACTCTGAGTCATCATCAGTCCCTCTCTTTTCCCATCTCCCCACACACCCAAGGATTGTTGCTTTTACCTTCAGAGACCCTCAGTGGCTCCTGTCCATCATTTCTAGCCCCTCTCTAATGTAGGTTCTATCAAATAGTGCTCAAACCTCTATGATATTCCCTATGACAACCACTATTGACTGGCTGTCCAAAGCTATTCACCCATTGTTCCTTGTTCAGAGAACCCTGGCATTATTTAAGTCTCAGGCAGCAAGATATCGTCCACAGAAAATCAATCCATTTTGGTTTAGACCAAGTTTCTTAACCCTGGCTGCACATTAAAATCACTGCAAGTCTAAATTTATGCATCAGTGGGAATCTCAGTCTTGATTTCCCTTTGGTTCCATGTGCCCTTGGGTCTACATCCTCCAGGTCCGTCCTTGTCCAGCTTGTTCTCTCACAGCCAACAATCCTGGGCCTCTGCTGATCCAGAGCAGTTCAGACAAGTGACTGCCTATTGCCTCCTAATCACATCACCCTGGAATCAAGGCCCTCTACAACCCACTCGCAATTTATATCTCTATATTCACCTCCAACGAGCTCTCTATAGTCCACACATAGTTCTGAACTATGTGATTTCCTTCACCTCATCTGTTTTTGCCCTTTATGCCTTTGCTTAAGAGAATAGTAGTCAGTAAGTGGTGGAATGCTCACCATCCATGGAGGAGACCTGGGTTCGATTCCCAGCCCATGCACCTCTTGCTCAGCCAAGATCCACTGTCAGCGGAGATTTTCATGTTGCTATGATGTTGAACAGGTTTCAGCAGACAAGAATGAAAAGCCTGGTGAACTACTTGCAAAACTCAACCACTGAAAAGCCCTCCATAGATCACAATGGCCCTATCCTGCTCTGCACTGGGGCTGATTAGACAGCAGCTATTAGCAATGATCTTGGCGCAGGTCCTTCATGTGGGCCTGGAACGTACTTTCCCACCCAACTCTACTCCTGGGGAAATCCTAGCCCTCCCTCAGGCCCATTGGAAATGACATGACTTTGGTGAAGCTTTATATGATTCTCTCCCAGCTGCGCAGACCCCCTGCCTTCTTTCAACCTCCATGGGCTATGAACTTCTCATTTAGTGCTCTTCATTCTGCTCTTCTGTTGCAATCATTCCAGGCTGTCTCATCCCTGTTAATAAAATAAAAGCTCACAAAAGCAGAGACTACATGGTATTCCCTTTTGTCTCCCTTTTAGACTCCAGCACTGCTACTAGCTCTGTAGCCAGCATGCTGATTTCCCCCCTTAATGTATTTGAACACCATGGCTTCTTCTTCCTGACTATGGAAAGTGAATCAGTCCTGCTGTGAACTGCTCCACCACCCAGCTAGTTCATTTTGCTGCTCCCTAAGACACTGGAAAAGGAAAGAGCCCTTCATCTCACTGGAACTGATGTCATTTGTTGAGTCACTCAAAGGGCAAACAAGTAACATACAGGTCTATAAGGAAAACAGGTTTTGATTGTTGTTAGCTACATTGAGTTGGTTTCAACTCATCTCAATTCTATGTACAACAGAACAAAACACCTCCCGGTCCTGCTCCATCCTCACAAATGTTGTTATTCTTAAGTCCATTGCTGCTGACACTGTGCCAATCCATCGCATTAAGGGTCTTCCTCTTCTTTGCTGATCCTCCACGTAACCAAGTATGATGTCCTTCTCTAGTGTTCTGATAATATGTTCAAAATATGAAAGGCAAAGTCTGGCTATTCTGGCTTCTTAGGAGCATTCTGGCTTACTTCTGCCAAGACAGATTTGTTTGTTCTTCTGGCAGTCCATGGTACTTTCATTATTCTTCTTCAACACCATAACTCCTATGCATCAATTCTTCTATGATACTCTTTATTCACTGTCCAACTTTCACATGCATATGAGGTTACTGAAAATATTATGGTTTGGGTCAGGCGTACCTTAGTCCTCAAACTGACATGTTTGCTTTTGAACACTTTAAAGAAGTCTTGTGCAACAGATCTGCCTAATGCAGTATGTCATTTGATTTCTTAGTTGCTGCTCCCATAAGTGTTGATTGTGAATCCAAGCAAAATGAAGGCTTTAACAAATCCAGTCTTTACTCTATTTATCCTGATACTCTTTACTATGATGACTGTTGTTGTTAAGTGCAGTCTAGAGGGTTCCAACTCACAGCAACCTTGTAAAGGGTTTCTGAGGAGTAGGTGATGGGTTTGAACCACCGATATTGTGGTTCAAACTCTAGGGCTAATCCTATATAGCACCACACCAGGAGTCCCTATGGTTATGATTGTGATTGTTGTTGTTATTAACTGCTATCAAGTCAGTTCAGACTTATAGAGACAGGATTTCTGAGGAGCAGCTTGTGGGGTTTGAACCACCAACCTTGTGGTTCACAGTCTAGGGCTTAACCTACACCACCAGACTAGGAGTCCATTTCTTTCAGTTAGCAAAAACACATACTGATATAGTTCTTTCTTACAAGCAAAGTGGCATAAACAAACTTTTGATTGGTGGTGGTGGTGGTTGTGTGCCGTAGAGTCAGTTTCGACTCATAGGAACCCTGTAAAGGATTTTCGAAGTTGTAAATCTTTACAAGAACAGAAAGCCTCATCTTTCTCTGAAGAAGCCACTGATAGATTCAAATTACTGATCTTATTAAGTACTGTTGAGTTGGTTTTGACTCATTGCGACCCTGTATAGGATCTCCAAGGGGCAAATGGTGGGTTTGAACTGCCAACCTTGTGGTTCACAGTCCAGTACTGATTCTACAGTGCCACACCAGGAGTCCATTGTTGTTAAGTGCTGTCGAGTCGGTTCTGACTCATAGCAACCCTGTGTAGGGTTTCCAAGGAGCACCTGGTAAGCTTGAACTATCAACCTTTCAGTTCAAACCAACCTTGCAGTCCAGTGTATTACCCCTCAGCAAGCACTACACTCACTGGACTCCACACTCACTGATGAACACCAAATAAATGGATTCATAAGTCAAATGAGAAAAGATAAAAATGAGGAGCCCAGGTGGTAATATGCTGTGTTGAAACTGTGAAGAAAGCTCATGATGGCTTGGGACCAGGATAGAATGCACTAGAAGGAATGAAGACAGACAGAAGCCTATCTAGCATGAGTTGTGACCGGAGGCAGGAATAGGAGGTGGCGGGTTCAAGAAGAAATGGGATTGGTGCGATGAGAATGGGATGAGTGGGGGATAGTGGAGCCAGGTCCCAGCTGGCTTCTTCAACGTTTCCCTCCTGCCCCTTTAGGATCAATGGATCTTGTTCCCAATCAATGTCCAAACAACAAGACAAAAATCAAGCCCTGCCCTGTTGGCTCCGTTTGTGGCATTGTTGGTGGTTGATCCTTCTCTGTAAAGCCCATCTGTTGTGCAGATTCCAGCTTTCACTACCCGCTTTCTTTTTCATTTTATGTCCTAGCATTAAATGTGACCTCAGGACTGCCTCACTTTTTAGCTGTCCACTAACCAGTTTATATTTCCACACTGGCTTTTCTCTCTACCTTCCTGGGACTATAGCAAGCCACGAAGTTCTTTCTGCCAGTTCTTTTTGGTGTTCTTGTTACCACTGGGCCCTTCTGCCCTCCTGTCTCCCTCTCTCAGCAGCTCAACATCCTTACCAATTTAAAAAGAAATCAGACCCCCTTTTCCCTTGCCTTTTGCTTCCCCTCCTCCCATGGCCTCTCTTGTCATTTATTATTTAACTCAGTCACTGTATTATGTATGCACAAGAACCATTTCTGAATACGACTGGCATGAAAAAAAAATTAAGACCCAACCAAAAGCAAACTCACCTCTTATGAACCTGCCTCACAATTCCATTGTCATTCTCCACCAGTCCTAGACCAAGGCCCCCAGAGGAGCTGACCAGCACTCACAGATCCAGCCAGCAAAACTTCAAGCCCAATTAACAACTTTTCAAGTTAGACCCAATGGGAAATTTTTCTTACAGCTATCTCTCAGTTTTTGTTAGAGTTGTCTAACAAAATGAAATTCCATATGCAACCCCAAAGGTAATATGGGAGTAGAAAGCACACAGGATGAGTGGTTCAAAGACCCAGATTCTCAACTGGCTGGTGGACCTTGGGCAATACCATTAGCCTCTCTAGACCTCAATGTCCTGAGCGGTAAAACAAGTGAGTTGGGCCATGGTTCCTAAATTTTCTTTCAGTGTTAAAATCTAAAAATCATATTTACCCAGTGATCTACATGATTCGATTATAGGTCCATTCTTAATGCTAAAATTCAGCTCACTCATGATCAGCAGCATACTGGCTATGCTATTGCTCCTTATTAGAATGGACTTCAGATCAAGCTGGCAAACCATCCATTTTACAGATCAAGAGGCTCAGGGCTCAGAAAAGAGATGCAGCTTACCAGTGGTCACATAGCAAGCAAACGGCAGTCTCCATCTAGAATTCAGGACTTGTGGAATTTAGCATGCAAATTATTTATCCTCTTTCTATCAAGGGGTGGGGTCTGTATTTCCTGCTATTCATCTGGGTGGACCCTTGGCTGATTCAACCAATAGAAAACCAAGCCAGCTGCTGTTAAGTCAACTCCTTGAGTGTCAAAGTAGTGCTCCCATAGGGTTTTCATGGCTGAGTTTTTTAACAGTAGAGCTTCCAAGGTGCCTCTGGGTAGACTCAAACTTCTAACCTTTCAGCTAGCAGCATTAACTGTTGGCGCCACCTAGGGATTCCTCTGTCAACAAAGTATATAGCACTAATGCTTTGTGACTGCTAGGGCAAGGACATAAAAGGCCAGACAGCGTCTGTTCGTTCTCAAAACACATTTGTTCTTAGAGTCCTGAGTCTCCATGTAAGAAGCTCAGCAGTCCTAAAATCTCCCTGCTAGAGAGGACTCAGGTAAGTACTCTAGACAACCATCCTGAGTCCCCAAAACCAACCCAACTAATCCTTCCATGGCCAGCCCCAACACATGTGAGTCTAGAACTTTTCTCAGAAGTGCACCCACCAGCTACCAGCAAATTCAAGTCACCTGAACAAGAGTTCCTAAAATTAATAGCTGAAGTGGCTAGTTGTTAGGGAAGAGCCATCATGTCCAAAGTCAGGCTCCATTTTGTTTTTTACCATAAGAGGCTAGCCTGTCTTGCTTGCAAGGTTCCATTGTATTTTGCTAGATCAGTAACTTTTAGAGAAGAATAGAGACATTTTAACAAACAATGGAACTTTAACCACTCTCAATAAACAACAAAGATAGCAAAAGTATGGTTTGTGAATAAACGTTTTCCAGGGAATGTTTATCCAGAGAGTCTTAAGATAATGTTTGCACTGCATAAAGAATATACATGTGTAGCTGGGGGTTTCCTGCAGATTAGCTTCAGGAACTCTAGCCACTAACCTTGAACTTGCCCTGAGGTCGGTGGAGAAAACTCAGAAACCTTATTCAGGGTCTGCTCTAGGTGTTGGAGTGAACTCAATGGTGGTGGGTTTGACTTTTGTTTTGTTTTTTTTATAGTTTCTTCTCTGGTAGCATAGCGGTTACTTATCAGGCTGCTAACCTCAGGGTCAGCAGTTCAAAACTACCAGCTGTTACACGGGACAGAGATGAGGCTTTCTGCTCACGTAAAGATTTACAGGAAACTCTATTCGGGGTTGCTATAAGTCAGAACCGACTTCACGGCACATAAGAACAACAACAACAAATACCCCCAATGAGTCCTGGAGGCACAGTGGGTTAAGCACTGTGCTGATAATGACAAGGGCAGTGGTTCGAACTCACAAGCCTTTCCATGGAAGAAAGATGAATCAGTTTGCCTCCATAAAGATCCACGGCCTCAGAAATCCTAGGGAGCAGTGTTACTCTGCCTTGTAAGGTTGCTACAAATCAGAACCTACTCAGCAGTGCTGAGCTTAGACTTTAGTGTCATCTAAAAAAACCAAACCCACTGTCATTGGGTCGATTCTGACTCACAGTAACCCTAACGAGCAGAACTGCTTCCTTCAGTTTTCAAGGCTGTAAACCTTTATGGATGCATACAACCTCATCTTTCTCTCACAGAGCAGCTGGTGGGTTTGAACTGCCAACCTTGCTGTTATTGGCCCACTGCTTAACCTGCTGTGTCACCAATTCCAAGTCACCTGGTTGTAACCACATACACTTTTTTTTCATCACAGGATAAAAGGGCTTTGTTCTCTTCACTCTGCAGAACACTGTGTTCAGAGCCTCTCAGCCTTGTATTTTCCAATTCACAAATTATTTTCTCTTTCAATAAAAGTCTTTGCTTTTTATATAAGCAGACTCCATGAGGAAGCTCTACCTCACACTCCAGCCACTGGAGTCTCCAGATATCATGGAACTAAGAAGAGACATCCCCCTACGTCCTTTTCTCATTTCTAACCTTCAGAATCCAAGAGTAAAAGAAAGCAATGGATGTTTTATGCCACTACAGTTTGGGGAGGTTTAGATATATATAGCAGTAGATACTCAAACAGTTGGTAAAGTCTCCCACTAGCTAACAAGTAAAGCTGGAGCTCTCTGCCCCCAAGTGACCAGTGCTGGAAACATATGACTCAGAGCTCACAAGTTCAAAGTGTGGAGAGGCAGCCCCACTACATCTGTATCCTCACACCGCCAAGCCCAGTGCAATCTCCCACCCCAAGTCTTCACTGTGTCACGAACAGCATGTTCACCACACTGGGTAGTAACTGATTTATTTATTTATGTCTGTTAGTTCCACTTCAGCCTCTGGACTATGCTCTGTGCACTTCTCTAGCCAGCGCCCAGCATGTAACCAGTTGCTGTCACCTCTGACCCATGGCAACTGCATGATCACCAGAGTAGAACTGTGCTCCATAGGGTTTTTCAGTGACTGGTTTTTGGGGGAAGTCGATCGCCAGGACATTCTTTGGAGGTACCCACTCTGCCTAGTACCTGTTGTTATTGTTATTAGTGGCCACCTATTCCAACTCAGGCCATGTGACAGAGTAAAACTCGGCTCCACAGGGTATTCAAGGCTATGATTTTTCAAAAGCAGATTGCCACTTCTGGATGGGTGTGAACTACAAGCCTTTCAGCAATCGGAACATTTAGTCATTTGTACCACCCAGGGATTCCACCCAGCATGTAGCAAGCATATGGAATGAAACTTGCAAAGGCACATGTGATCAGCTGCTTGCCCCCAACTCCTGCTAACAAGCAGCAGGTCCAGCACTGCTTCTTGGTCCTCCTCCTGCCAGGGCACGGTCTGTTTCCTAACAAAGCAGCCTCCATCTGCTTCATGTTAGCCCAAGAACAAGGACATTGTGCTGCAGGTGGGGGACAAAGAAAGCCACCGTGGAGAATTCAGCCAGCTGGGACTGAGACCAGGGGAGCATTGAACCACTGTGGAGAGCCAGACACACATGTTGTTCGTTGTTGCCTTTCTAAATGTACGCAGCCTGAAACCCCAGTTAATTTTCTTGTTCAAACATTTGATTTAAAATTGTTGGCTCTGGGAGAAAACCTGTCCTTCAGCAGGTTCTGGTATAAACTTTGCAACTCCAAGGTCTGATTCATAGGCAAGCTGGAAAAGTTCCTGGTTGCTAAGAGACCAGAGAGCAATTTACCAGCTTATAAAAGACTCAGGTAAGGCCAGGAAAGGAACCCTGGTGGTGCAGTGGGTAAAGTGCTCGACTGCTAACCCTAAAAGGTTTGAACCTACCAGACACCATGAGAAGATGATGGAGCAGTCTCCTTACAAAACCATTACAGCCTTGGAAACCCTATCGGTGGGCTCTACTCTGACCTGCAGAGTCATTAGGCATCCGAACCAACTCTCCAGCAATGCAAAGCGAAGGCTGGTACAAAATAAAACAAAACAAGGTATGCACTTCCTGACCCAAACAAGTACGGTACGCTGGCTAGGAGAACGACTGGTTGCAAAAGGCAATTATAAATATTCTTCATGCTAAAGTCTAGCAAGGCACTGTAAGCTAAACTCTTTATCTTTGTGTTTTTGTCACTCAAAGGAAACAGCAGGGGAGACCCTTTCCAGACCTGAAATTCTGAACCCGTGCATCAGAGGGAAAAACAAACTGTCCCTGTTGATAAGGAGGTATACAATGTGAAACAGGCTGCTTCTTTATGAACCCTCCCCATCAGGAGGAGAGAATAGGATGCCTGTGGCTAGGGCCCAGAAACATCCCTGAAAGCAGAACACAGCTGCCTTCCAGGAAAGATTCAGATCAGGGCTGGGCAGGAGACCCTGAGTCCCAACCAGAGGGCACTGGACTCCAACTCAGGTGGCAGTGGATTTCCAAGCCTTTCTTTCAAGATGCCTCTCAGTGGACTTGAACCTCCAACGTCTCCATTAGCAGCTGAGAGCATTTACTTTCTGGTTCAATCTGGGAATAAAGGGCAATCTACTTCCCAATAGACACCCATTGAAAACCCCCTGGAGCACAACTTTACTCTGACACACATGGGGTCACCGCCAACTAGAATGGACTCTAGGGTAAATGCTTGTTTTTGTTAAGTGCTGTCAAGTCGGTTCCAACTCACAGCAACTCAGTATACATTTTTCCGAGAGGTGGGTTTAAACCGCCGACCTTGAGGTTCAAACCAATCTTGCGGTCCATTGCATTATCCTGCAGTGCCATACCAGGACTCTATATCACGATGCTTAGTTAGTTTGTAAATGTAAGGAGCAATGAGAAAAGTAACAAATGGGTCCCAGACATTTCTTTTGTTAAAGCATCTTTATAATGTTCATTTTAAATAAATTCTTTTCTGTTCGCATTATTTCCCAGAATGAAGAGAAAAAATAATGTTAGTTGTTGTTGTTAAATGCTGTCGAGTCAGTTCCGACCCATAGTGACCCTGTATAGGGTTTCCAAGGAGGAGCTAGTGAGCTTAAACTGCTGACTTTGCAGTTCAAACGGCTTTGCAGTCTGGCACATTTGGTAAATCACATCTAGGGTGAAAACTCAGCTCCTCAGATACAAAGCTTTCCTAAGACCCCACTGCTTAGCTGAACAGACAGGAAAACTCCTTACAGAGAAGTTATCCACTTCTTAAAGGGGTTTGAAAGCCTTAAATAAATACAGAGATGTCACTTAGATTTTGAAGACCAGAGAAAAACTGAAGTGGGGTTAAAAAAAATGGAGGGAGGAGGGGTATACAATGGAGAAGTAATGAGACAGGAAATGAGAGAAAATTTAAGCCAGTAGGTAGGTATAAATCAAGAACCTATCCTGTGATATGATGAGCAGTTCCAACTTATCAATACTTGTTGGGCAGCAAAAGGATTTCAGAATATAATATATTCAACAAGCATGAAATAATCTTTAGTGAAAAAAAACAACCCTCCACATGGCAGCTTCCGTCAGATCTCTGTGACAATCTTGTTTGTCGAACCAGCAAATGGCATGAGGCTGCTGTGTTTTATGCAGAGTTGGTAGTCTGCCATGAAAGCCTGTAGGGTCCCAAATTTCCAATGCCCCTCCCTGGAGGAGGAATAAGCATCTCCCCTCTCTGTGTGCAGCTCTGGCCATATGACTTGCTTGTGCCAATGAAGTGTGAGCCCAAGTCCTGAGTCACTTTCAGTTTAAGAATTGAGAGTTCCTGCATGGTGCTCATGCTTTCCTTTCTCCTGCTGTCATGACGACTACACCACTAGTGTTCTACACAGTGCCTTATCCAATAGCCTTGGTCCCCCAAAGAGGAAAACATGGAACAGAGCTGCAGCTGAATGGCAATGAACAAGTAATATGTGTGAGAAATTAATCTCCAGAGGTGTGCAGAGTTATCTGTCATTACAGCAAAACCTGGCCCTTCTGACTAATACACTCCCATGGGAATAAATTGTGGAAGGGGGCTTCCTACCTACATTTTCTCACCACCTGGCCACAGCGTCCACATTAAAGGGAAGTTGTGCTCTAAATGACTCATGGCCACTGCACGGGCCACAGAACAAAGTGCTGCCCAGTGCTGTACCATCCCCACCATCGGACAGCTGTGGTCCAGAGGGTTTTCAGCAGTTGATTTTCAGAAGTAGATTACCAGGCCTTTCCTCCTAGTGTCTTAGTCTGGAAGTTCCCTGAAACCTGCTCAGCATTATAGCAGCACCCAAACTCCCACTGAGAGAAAGGTGATGCCTTCACATCAGGTGCACTGGTAGGAATTGAACTCAGGGCTCAATTCTGAGGAAGAGAATTCTACCACTGAACCAACATGGCCCACATCCTCTAGAACTGTTGTTAAGTACCATCAAGTCAGTTCCAACTCATAGTGACCTTGTACAGAGTTTCCAGGGAGCAGCTGGTGAGCTTGACCTACCGACCTTGTGGTTCAAACTGACCTTGCAGTCCAGTACATTAACCTGAATCACCACTCCAGGACTCTTATCCTCTAGATGGCCCACTAAAATTCAGACATGTGGCCCAGCTGCCTCCCTTTTCCAGGAAAGCAGAGTTATAGGCCCTTCTTTCGGTCTAGCTCAGCCCCCTGGGGGCCAAACAGTGAACTTCACCTCTGAAATGCCAGGCTAGACCTGGCTCTGCAGTTCCAATCTAAACACACCCATAAAAAATTATGATGAAAATGCCCCCAAGAACTTTGCAGGCTGGTGATTTAAAAATAAAAAACAAATAAAGAAAGGAAGGAACAAAGAAAGGGAGAGAGAGAGAGAGAGAGAGGAAAGAAGGAAGGAATGAAGAGAGAGAGGAAACAAAAGAGAGAGAACAAAAGAGAAAGAGAGAGAAAAAAATGAGAAAGAGAAAGTGAGGGAAGATATATAGATCTGAGTCCCTAAGTTTTGGCATAAGCCTTTAATGAAGATACATTCATTCTTCCGGCAAAACTTCTTTACCCCAATATGTTACTCTCTAGGGTTGCTCCCCCACCGACCCCAATGCTCTCTCTTCTCTCTCTTTCCTAAAAACTGCGGCCTTGGCTTCTTGCTCCAGCTTCTATTGTCTCAACCCTTTTCTCTTCATTCCCTTTCATGTGTTACTCAATTCACCTCTTTCTGGTTCTCCTCATCCTCCATCCAATCAGTAACCACAAGACAGAGAGAGCTGCACACTGGGCTCGGGCCCACTCAGACCCCTAGGAGAGTGCAGGACATTCAAACCCACCCGCTACTCAGGAGAAAGATCAATCGGTCTCAAAGAATTATAGTCTCAGAAACCCTATATAGGACCACTGTGAGTGGAGCAATGGCAGTGGGTTTGTACTTTTTGTTCTGTTTGGGTCCTTTTTTTAGAAAAGCAGGAGAAAGAAAGGCTGTAAGTACTTCTATTATTTATTTATTTATTTATTTTGCTTTCCTAACAAGCTGGGTATGCAAAATGAGGACACTATCAGCTGTTCTGTGGGAGAAAGATGAGGCTTTCTGCTCCCGTAAAGATTTGCAGCCTCGGAAACCCTGTACAGGGTCACTATGAGTCAGAACCGACTCCACTGTACTTAAAAACAATAAGCAGGAAATTAACCTAAACAGCAGCAGGGGGGAAGTGATCACAGAAGCTTCCTAGCAAATCATGAGCAGGACGGGCCCAGAGCAAACATTTATGCACAAGGCTACAATCAAAACGCTGGCAATTCAAATTCACCCGGAGGCACCTTGGAAGAAAGACCTGGTGATCTACTTCAGGAAATCATAGTTTTTGAAAACCCAGGTATTTCTAATATGAAACACCTGGGTTCATCAAGAGTCAGAATTGATTAGATAACAACCAGTTTGGGAACTTCTATTAAGCCTGGAATCCTGGTGTGGTGCCATGGGTTAATGTGCCAGACTGCTAAAGCCGTTTAAACTGCAAGGTCAGCAGTTCAAGCTCACCAGCTGCTCCCCCAAAACCCTATACAGGGTCACTATGGGTTGGAACTGACTCGGTGGTACTTAAAAAGAACAACATTAAGCCAGAGCTGTAGGATCAGCACTGGATTTCAAACCACAGGTGAGTGGTTCAAAGTCACCAGTTGCTCCTCAGAAACCCTATACAAGGTCACTATGAGTCAGAACTGACTCCAAGGCATGGCACAACAAATGAGCCAGGTTACTGTCTGCTTCCTGAGGCAGGGATTAGACAAGTTTGGGAAACTGGTCCCAAGAAAGGCAGCTTCCACCAGAGGTTTGAACATTTAGTAGGACATTTTCTTCATCCTCAAAATGTCTGCTAAAGGCCCAAAATTGAAGATAATACGCAAAAAGATGCCCAAATTTTAAAGAGGATGTGATGCTTTCGGATAAGCACTGTGCTTTAGGATAACCATCGCAAGGCTCCTGGGAAACCCTATACAGGGTTGCTATAGGTCAGAACCGACTTGATGGCATTTCACAAGAACATTCTAAACAGGAAATGTTCAGTGCATACCTGTAGGAGTTACTAAAAGGTACATGACTCAATCTACTAACCCCACCTCCTCTATCCCAAGGGAAGACTGAAGTGCAGTTTGCTGGGTACGGTGGCAGGAGGGAGGGAGGGGTTTAGTGAGAAAGGCTGAACAGGCACCCCGTCCCTCCTTCCTCTCTCTCCCTGCTCATGCACTAAAAGAGAGGAGCACCAAGGTTCTTCCAGCGTCCAGCAAGGCAAGGCATTCAGAGGCAGCTCTGAGACTGGGAGGCCTGCCAGGGGAGAATGAGTCAATGCCCAGCTGGATGCTGGCTGAGCCACAGAAACCAGTAGACTGATGCGATACTCCCTCTGGAGAGGAGCTTGGTGAGCATTCTGTCCTTGTGTCCCTGGCTCTAAGACATAGGGGTAGGTACCTGCTTGTTGTCCAGAGAACTATAAGCAGTGTGGGAGCTGTGCAGTGGCAGAGGTACAGAGAGGGCATGGGCGACAGTTACCCATGATTTGGTGTGACAAGGATGGATGAGTTCCAGTTGGTGTTGGTGGCCTTTTGGGAATGTGCCCCTCCTGTAGAGGTGAGATAAGACTTCCACCTAAAAGGAAAGCTTAAAGGTGGTAGAAAAATGAGCACCCTCTCCAAGGCAGGTCCCCAGGTCAGGAACGAGCTACAGATAGGGAGAGGAGAAGCATTGAGTGGGGTGTGAGGATGAAGTTTACATTTAGCCTAGGTTGGACATTTCAATGCCTAAAAGTGAATTAAGGGGTCAATATAGAACTAGTGATTATAACTGAAAGTGATCAAAAGCCTATGGGCTTGGCCTGAGATCATGTCAAGGGATGATTACCCCCCACTGAAGTCAGAGTCCTGATTAAGCTGATAGCTGGTGATTAGGAGCAAGGCCTGGCGATCTGCTTCTGAAAAGCCACGATCTGGAAAACTCTACAGAGCACAGTTTCAGTCTGACACACGTGGAATCACCATGGATCAGAATCAATACCACACCAACTGGTTAGGACATTCATTCATTCATTCATTCACTTATTAATTATGGATGTCGGATTGATTTTTAATTATACAAATTGAGGAAATTCTCCGGATAGAGAAATCCTCTCTAGAGTGCATGCACCTAGAGCCAGCCTCCATCCCTTGACACTGTACAATCTGGGGGACACTAGTATCACCAATGGGCCAAAAATTTATTCTTAAGGGTCACAAAAACCTTAGATCTTACTAAGTTTTATGACCCTCCAAACAGAACCCTGCCTGACAACATTTTATTCTTTGGTATTTAATGTATCTTGGTTAGGGGAAAATAAGATAAAATATTTTCCTTGGGGAGAGGCAATAGTGAAGAAAAGGTTGAGAAACACTGAGTTAGAAACACAACATTCTATCCCAATCTAGAGCTGGTGTTGGAACAACGTTTTTCTGGCTCCAAATAGAATTGCTTTCACTAAATTTGCCTTGATATTTTGATTTTTTCAAGATTCACCACTTGCCTTAGAAAAGTATCCTTTTATAACTTTCTTTTAGTATCTCTAGAAAGAAGACCAGTGATTCTTATCTTTTATATATATATTGTTAAGTGTCCGTCAAGTCGGTTTGACTCATAGCAACCCAGTATATGGTTTCCGAGGAGCGGCTGGTGAGTTTGAACCACTGACCCTGCGGTTCAAACCAGCCTTAAAATCCAACGCATTAATCTGCAGCACTATATATATATATAAATATATGCTAACATGTCTCAAATTAGATTAGATTCCCTCTTTGTTTAGACCACTAGGGAGCTCAAGGAAACTCAATAGCTACAGGATTGGGTAATATGAAAAGTCTTCAAAAAGTTCATGGAAAATACATATTCTGAAAAAACTGCATGGATTTCCAATTTTTTGCACCAAAATAAACTTGTACCAACTTGTTTATATAACATGTTTGAACAGGGTCTAAAAAAGGATAAGACATCTGCTTAAAAAGAGCCCCTATCAGAGCAACATGAAATCTGCAAAAGTCGAAGCCAGAGCAAACATCAAATTTATGGTGACACTTAGGTAGAAGAATGGTGAAGCCATTGATGCCTTACGAAAAGTTTATGGAGATAATGTCCCCAACAAAATCAGCAGTTTGAAAAGGAATAACTCATTTTAAGAAGGAACAAGATGATGTTGAAGATGAAGCCTGCGGTAGCAGACCTTTCACATCAATTTTCAAAGAAATGATTCTTTTTCTTGCCCTAACTGAAAAGGACAGACCATTAACAGCAAAAACAAAGCCAACACCATATACATCTCAATCAGTTCAGCTACACAATTCTGACTGAAAAATTACAGTGAAGCATACTGTCTGCTCAGTGAGTGTCAGAACGGTTGTACCCAGATCAGCTGCAGAATACGAGCAGAGCTGTAAAATAAGAATTTTCATGGAAATTCTAAGCAAGTGGGGTCAAGATCTTGAAGCATTTCTTCAGAGAATTGTAACAGGAGATGAAACATGGCTTTACCAATACAACCCTGAAGACGACTCACAATCAAAGCAATGGCAGAATCAGTCCAATCAAGAGCAAAGGACGTGGCAACAGTTCTGGGGGATATTCAAGGCATTTTGCTTGTTGACTTTCTGGAGGGCCAAAAGAACATAAACATCTGTTTATCTTAAGAGTGGTTTGAGAAAGTTACCAAAACTTGAGCAGTAAAACAACCCCAGGGCGAGCTTCATCACAGAGTCCTTCTCTGGCATACTGCTTCCATTCATTCTCTCATCAAACTAGGGCAGTGTTTTTAGAGTTTTGACGGGAAATCACCAGACATCTACTTTACAGTCCTGATTTGGCTCTTCTGACTCATTTTTGTTTCCTAATCTTATAAAATCTTTAAAGGGCATCCTTTTTTCTTTTTTGAATTAAGAATATAAAAATACTGCATTCATGTGGTTAAATTCCCAGGACTCTCTGTTTTTTGTTGTTGTTGTTAAGTACCGTCGAGTCGGTTCTAACCCATAGCGACCCTGAACAGGGATTCTGAGGCTGTAAATCTTTACAGGAGCAGAAAGCCTCATCTTTCTCCCGCAGAACATCTGGTAGTTTCCAACTGCTGACCTTTCAATTCGCAGCCCAATTCGTAACCAGTACGCTACCAGAGCTCTGTTCTTTAGGAATGGGCTAAATGGCTGGTATCATCACTTATAAAAGTGATGATACCACTTGACCCTGATGGAGATTATGCTGAGAAATAAAGTGTATATATATATGGTGGTGGTGGTGTACCATGGAGTGGACTCCGACTCATAGCAACCCTGTATAGGGTTTCCGAGGCTGTATATCTTTATGGGAGCAGAAAGCCTCATCTTCCTCCCGAGGAGCAATGGGTAGATTCAAACTGTTGACCTTGCAGTTAGCAGCCCAGCTCGTAGTCCAGGTGTGGGTTAATGCGCCAGACTGTAAAGCCATTTGAACTGCAATGTCAGCAGTTCAAGCTCACCAGCTACTCCTTGGAAACCCCATACACGGTTGCTATGGGTCGGAATCGACTCAACGGCACTTAACAACAGCAACAACAACCAGGGATTCATATATATATTTGAATTCCATTTTTCTATGAACATTTTTAAGACCTCTTGTATGCATACCTGGGACTTTTAAGTATGATTTTAGGTTTTAACTTCGCTCTAACCCTCTATTTTAACTCTTTTCCATTTTATGTATTTTTAATAGACGTATTATTTACAACACTTTTAGGTTTACAGAAAAATCTTGTGTTGTTGTTATAGTTAAGTGCCGTCGAGTTGTTTCCAACCCACAGCAACCCTGTAGAGGGTTTCCAAGGAGCTACTGATGAGCTTGAACCACCAACCTTGCAGTTCAAATCTACTTTGCACTCTAGTGCATTAACCCACAGCGCCACACCAGGACTAATCTTATAGACTGTGCCTAAAACCAAACCCATTTCCATAAAGACGATTCTGACACACAGCAGACCTACATAGCATTTCTAAACAGAGCAGAAAGCCTCATTTTTCTCCCACAGAGCAGCTAGAGGGTTTGAATGGCAACCTTGTAGTTAACATTTCAGAGTTTACCCTACCGCGCCACCAGGACTCCTTGTAGAAAGTACAGAACTCCCTTACACCTTCCCAGCATAGTGTTTCTCCTGTTAATATCTTGTAAGCCTGTGGTACATTTGTTACAATTAATAAACCATTATCAATACATTGTCATTCACTTACGTCCATAGATGACATCAGGGTTAACTCTTGGGTTGTGACTGATGCTTGATGTCATGTGTCCATGTTACAGTATCATTCAGAGCAGTTTCATTAACCTCATTTTTCATAAGTCCCCTAAAACCCTCTGTGGAAGGAGCCTGGTGGTGCTGTGGGTTAAGTGTTGCATCACTCTGAAATGTTGGTGGATCAAACCCCCCAGCCACCCCTTGGTAGAACGATAAGGCTGTTTGCTACCATCAAAATTTACAACTTTCAGAAGCACTAAGAGGCCGTTCTACTCTGTCCTCGACTCAACAGCAGCAGTGGGCTTTTTCAATCCTTTGTGGACTAAGTAGGATATCATCAATCTATTAAAAGGAGCACAATTGCCCTCTCCCAACAAAATTTTCTCACTTGGCACTATAGGATAAGCACTGGACTATTAACCAAAAGGTTGGCTGTTAAAACCCACCAGTCACTCCTGAGAAACCCTATACAGGGTCTCTATAAATTGGAACTGACTCAATAGCACTTAACAACAATAACAAATTGTTAGCAAACCTGTCCTTAGATGGTTGCTTTTTTTTTTTTTTTAAACTCCATGCAGAATTAATGTGTAGCCCATTAAGCTTTATTTTCCTCCTAACTTTTCAGGAATCCTGGTGTGGCGCTGTGGGTTAATGTGCCAGACTGCAAAGCCATTTGAACTGCAAGATCGGCGGTTCAAGCTCACCAGTCACTCCTCGGAATCCCTATACAGGGTTGCTATGGGTCGGAACTGACTCGACAGCACTTAACAACAAACAACAACTTTTCAGGACATCAAGACCATCTTGAGCACTGGTTCCTCTGAGCTCTGTTACCCAGAGTGTCAAGGAGCGCATCGCTCATGTCTTCTGAGTCATTGATGACACTGTTGAATGGGACAGGGCTGAAGACAGATCCCAGCAACATACCAGCAGAGACCTCCTTCCAGCCAGTTGTCAACATTATCAACTTTCTCTTTGGTGTGATTGAGCCAGCCACCACATTTCTACCACCTGTCCACAGGGAGGGCAGAGAGAGTTACTCAAATGCCTCTCTGTTCTCCGAAAAGTCTCTGCCTACACCATTCCTCCAAGCTATCATTCTTAATACCACCCCTCAAAAGGAAGTAGACTAGCATTATTGTCGTTGTGAAGTGCCATCGAATTGGTTCCAACTCACAGCGACCCTCCAAGCAGTAGCTGGTGAGTTTGAACCACCGACCTTGCGATTCAAATGGACCTTGTAGTCCAATGCTTTATCCCACAGCACCACACTAGGCTTCCAGAAATTCATAAAATCAACTTCATGATAGCTGTCCTACTGCCACCTGTGGTTAGGGATTTGATACTGTGTGCCAAAAACAAGATTCCTTGGCACCCATAAAATTACCCACCTGAAGCTTTGTGTTTCTTTTCTCTTGATTGGTAAGGCTTGGATCACATGTCCAGCCCTACATGCTAACAAAAACAACCCATTGCCATATAATCAATTCCATGCATGGTGACCCCACGTGTTACAGACCTGAACTGTTCTATAGGGTTATCTGAGCGGGACTGTATGGAAGCAGATCACCAGACTTTTCCTCCACAG
This sequence comes from Chrysochloris asiatica, assembly GCF_000296735.1. NCBI lineage: Eukaryota > Metazoa > Chordata > Mammalia > Afrosoricida > Chrysochloridae > Chrysochloris > Chrysochloris asiatica. Next base: position 11,717,257 of record NW_006408556.1, read on the forward strand.
CTCTGCTGGGTGGGTTCAAACCACCAACCTTTAGGTTAGTTGTTGTTGTTGTTAAGTGCCGTCAAGTCGATTCCAACCCATAGCGACCCTGTATAGGGTTTCCGAGGAGCAGCTGGTAAGCTTGAACCACCGACCTTGCAGTTCAACGGCTTTACAGTCTGATGTATTAACCCACAGCGCCACATCTGGTAGCTACGTACAAACTGTTTGTACCAATCCCCAAAATGTCAAAAATCCCAGTTCTCTAGGTTCTGCCTTGGGACAGCATTTCCCACATACCAGGTACTTGAACAAATATTAAAATGGTATTCAAATATTAAAATGGTATTCAAAGGAGCAGGAAGTCAGACAACATAACAAATCTCCCTAGAGCTCCCAAGGTGGAACATGGCTGCCCCACAGAGCCCAGACTCCATACTGCAGATCTCAGGCTGCCTCCCAGCTCCCCAGAACAGAATGTGACGAGTGCTTTCCACAGGCTCAGGCTGGCCAGGGCTGTGGGGTCAGGCAGTGTGACAGAAGTTCTCAGTGCCCCCATCACATCGCCTTTATCCACTAAAGAGCCCTTTAGCACCTTGATGGTCACCTGAGTCAGGGACCCCTGAGTCTCTTTGTCACCACACATCTACTTTCAGACTGCCTTACGCAGGAAATTCACACCCTGGTGACCAAAAAATCTCTGCTACTGTTGGAATGAGTCCGAATCATAGCAACTCTATAAGAGAAGCCCAGAGGGTTTCCAAGACTGTAATTTTTTAAAGAAGCACACTGACATCTTTCTCCTGGAGAACAGCTAGTGAGTTCAAACTGATGACCTTTCAGTTAGCAACCAAGCACTTAAGCAGTGCATCACCAGGGCTCCCCTGAACCAATGACACACAATATGAGGGATAAACATAGTCTAGTCCCCTCCCTGACCCAGATAACTGAAGTGACTCCTACACTATTTAT
>NW_006408556.1:11719122-11720189 GCF_000296735.1 Chrysochloris asiatica
GAGTGTTGATAGTTGATCCAAGAAGAATGAAGTCCTTGACAACTTCCATTTTTTTCTCCATTGATAAGAATGTTGTTGATTGGTCCAGTGGTAAGGTTTTTGTTTTCTTAACATTGAGATGCAATTCATATCGAAGGCTGTGCTCTTTAATCTTCATCAGTAAATGTTTTAAGTCTTCTTCACTTTCAGCAAGCAAGGTCGTATCATCTGCATATCACAGGTTGTAAATGAGTCTTCCTCCAATCCTGATGCCATGTTTTTCTTCATATAATCCAGCTTCTTGGATTCTTTGCTCAGCATACAGGTTGAGTAAGTATGGTGAAAGAATACAACCTTGTCGCACACATTTCTTAATTTTAAACCATTTAGTGTTCCCATGTTCTGTATGAACAACTGCCTCTTGGTCCAGGTACAGATTCCTCATGAGCACAATTAAGTGGAATACTCATACTTCACAATGTTGTTCATAGCTTGTCATGATCCACACAATGGAAAGCCTTTGCACAGTCAATAAAGTACAGGTAAACATCTTTCTGCTTTCAGCCAAGATCCATCGGACATCAGCAATGATATCCCTCATTCCATGGCCTCTTCTGAATTCGGCTTGAACCTCTGAAAGTTCTCTGTCAATGTATGCTTGTAGCCATTTCTGTATTACCTTTAGTAAAGCTTTACTCACATGGACTATCAAAGATACCGTCCAATGATTTCTGCATTCTGTTGGGTCGCCTCTCTTTGGAATAGGCACAAAGACAGATTTCTTCCAATCAGTCAGCCAGATAGTCGTCTTCCAAATTCCTTGGCATAGATGAGTGAGTGCCTCCTGTGCCGCCTCACTTTCTTGAAAGATTTCAATTTTTATTCCATCAATTCCTGGTGCCTTGTTTTTTGCCAATTCCTTCAATGCACTTCAGACTTCTTCCTTCAGTATCACTGGCTCTTGATCGATCATATGCTACCTCTTGAAATGGTTGAACATCAACCATTTCCTTTTGGTTCAGTGACTCTGTACATTCCTTCCATCTTCTTTTGATGCTTTCTGCATCATTTAATAGTTTGCCCAGAGA
>NW_006408556.1:11721688-11774691 GCF_000296735.1 Chrysochloris asiatica
CAGAATCGCAGCAACTCACAAGCCACCACAGTATGACAAACTGACAGACATACGGTGGCTTAGTTCCTTAGGGCTGCTATAACAGAAATACCACAAGTGGACGGCTTTAACAAACTGAAATTTTTCTCTCACAGTTTAGGAGGTTAGAAGTGCAGTTTCACAGTGCCATCTCTAGGAGGAGACTTTCTTTCTCTGTAGACTCCGAGGAAAGGTCCTGGTCTCCTTTCAACATCTGTGGGCTCAGCATTCCTGGAGAGCTCCCTGTGTCTTGGCATTAATCTTCCCCTGGATCTAAGAGTTTCTCAGCACAGGAATCTTAGTTCAAGAGGAGTGCTGTGCCCCCAGATCCTCTTTCTTGATGGTCAGGTTCCTTCCTCTTTTGCTTGCTTCTCTCACCTTCCTCTCTTGTAATATAAAAGGTGTGACTCAAACAAGAGTGTCATTTGAGTAAGGGGCGTGACTTGTGTAAGGGTAGAATTGGAGTCATGCTGTCTTGGAAAACTGCAACTCAAGATACACCCCACACTGATCCTGTCGCATTAAAATATCCAGAATAGGATTTTCAACATCCCCAAAATGGAGAATAATTACATCAGGGGATACAATTCATGACAGGACCTAATTTCCACATGGCTGCCTTTGCTGTGTCCTGGTTTGAGACACAATGTAGAACTTAAAGCCAACTATGCTGAAAGTACATTCCTTCCCATAGTCCTGATGGTGAGAACTTCTCGGACCACTGTCTGTAACTTCCAGAATTCACTCCTCTCCCCTTTTTGATTGTCAAGAGCACATATGTCCACCTCTTATCTGTGAACACAGATCCTCTTCTCTGTAATTTATCAAAGGTTAATGATAGGAGCTCTGAAATCACATATCAAGTGTTCTCAGAGCTGCAGGACCAGAGCCCTAAGTTCATTTTAGCTGTTGCTTTTGGTTTTACTGCTTCCTCACCTGTCCTTGACTCCATTCTCCTCTTCACAAAGTCTGTTCTGCCTTTTCTAATGAGAAGACCACTTTCCCCACTAAAGAAGGAGGAGGTAAAATAGTAATTAGGTAGTACTGCCCTCACTTTATCTTCAGCTAACATTAAATCATTTTCCAAGAAGCGCCGATCTTTACTCTTTGCATGCTGAACAGACATAAATGGAATTCTTCATAGAGTTCACAACCCTTAACTCACACGAGATAATGGACTTCCCCACCCCAGTTCTGGATTCAGTCCTTGCTCTGTGTCATTAGGAAACGTTGTTGTTGTTGTTGTTGTTGTTGTTAGTTTCCATCAGGTCAGCTCTGACTCACCAGGTACAACAGACAAAACATGCCCCAGTCCTGCACCATCTTCTTGATTGTTGGTATACTTGAGTCCATTGTTGCTGCCATTGTGGTTTCCATCCTTGGGGGCTCATCTTAGAGCACTCTATTGGACAATGTTTTGTTATGATCCATAAAGTTTTCATGGGTTAATCTTCAGAAGTAGATCCCCATGCTTTACGTCCTCATCTATCTTAGTCTGGAAGCCTGTTCCCCATGGGTGACCTGCTTTTATTTGAGATATTGGGTACATAGCTGCCAGCATCATAACAACATGCAAACTACCACAGTAGGACAAACTACTCTGCCATGTAGCTAGAACTCTGTATATGGACACATTGGACTCATCTGCCAGGTAGTTAGCTCTCAGTATATGGACACATTGGACACATCTGCCATGTAGCTAGAACTCTGTTTATGGAAATGTTGTACTACTCTGCCATGTAGCTAGCTCTCTGTATATGGGCATTTTGGCCTCGTCTGCCATGTAGCTAGCTCTCTGTGCATGGATATGTTGGACTGATCTGCCATGTAGGTAGCTCTCTGTATATGGCTGAAGAAGGAACACTTAGGGCTCTTTTATATTTTGAATCCCAGGCCAACTCTTTGGGAACCCAGCCTGTTTTCTTCTCTTGCTGTCAGCTGTGAGCCCTTCACTGCCTGGGTCACCTCTCTTAAGAACCTGACTAAAAAGTTCTTAGTCATGATCCCTAGCCAACACTTTCAGTTCCCTTTGATTTTATTCCTGAGGACATCACTTTAGCTAAATTCACCCTTCTCTCTTCATCTGGGTCAATGTTAGTTTTATTAAATGCCAGGAACAATAAATGAGAATCTAATGAAAACTGTTCACCATATACAAGGCATGGGTAAAAAAAAAAAAAAAAAGTCGTGGAAGGATTAGGGACGTGAGTGAGACTTTTTCAAGTATGCCTTCCTGCACTTAAGATTTTTCAATCGAAAGTTAAATTTTAACAAAACAAAAAAAACAACAACAGTGAATTTGGCTATATATCAATCATAGAGATAAAAATTGAAGTAATTTTGAACAGAGTACCATGACTTACATCCTCAACGGGATATCTTCTAAAGAGGAAAGGAACTACAGAGAAGTCTGAAACCTGACTTATAGGATTGTTGTTGGGAGTATTGCTGAAGCTATTTTGTGTTTATTCCAGGATAGTGAAAATGAGTAAATATATTGGTGCTGTTGGGAACGACATTTTCACTATAGGGCAAAGAGCATATCAGTGTAGAATGTGAGAAGGTGAGGGAAAAATTTGTGGTGTTGGATTTAAATTGGAAGTATTAAAATGAATCCAAATTTGGACCACACAGATTTGTTTCTGACTACCATCCTGTGTTAGAGTGAACCAGGGCTCCTTTGAGGAATGACTGGTTTGTGTCTGAGGCTGAGAAAGTACAAGGTGAGCCTTGATTATCTGGTTATAGCAGAAACCAGGAAAACCCTCAAATTCTATGTCACAGAAATACAAGAGTCTACTTGAAGGGATCCCACTGGCCAAATATGGGATAATTTGAGCTTTAATATCCATAATGGATTGTAACATATTGAATTTTTAAAAAGAAATAGAATCCTCATGTCTATGGTGATATTAAAACAACCACAAAAAGAGAACACAGAAAAGTCTTTTTCTGTGAACAATGATTGTTTATCAAGTAGAAGAATAACAGAATTAGAAAATTACATCTTACAATGTAATAATTTATTCAGCTAAGAATCATTGATATATTGTGTTACCACCAAGTAAAAGGTTGGGAGTCTTCATACAACTTAAATAAACCCCTTCAGATGATTTCATTGCTTATAAAGGAGAAAATGTACAATGAAGGGATAGGGAAATATCACTTAACCAAATGATCAAACTTCATGTCAGCTATAACAGGACCAACTGGCATTATATGGCTTCCAGTGGGCTAGAATGGGAAGTGCCCTCCCTATACAGTGTTCTTACCAAACATGCTAAACCTGAATCTAATCATGAGGAAACAAAGACATCAAGATTGTGGGACACTCCACAACAAAATCAGCCTGGGCTCTTCAACAATAACAGTGTGAAGGCAAGTAAAATCAAGAAAATGATTCTAGATGAAGAAGCCCTGGTAGCACAACAGCAAAGAGCTCTACTGATAACTGAGCAGTTAGGGGTTCCAACTCACCCAGAGGTTCCATGGGAGAAAGAGCAGGCAATCTGCTCCTGTGAAAATCACAGCCTAGAAAACCCTCTGGGGGCAGTTCTACTCTGTCATGTGATTCACTATGAGTCAGAGTGCTGACAACAGCCTTCTTGATTAAATATTAGGGTTAATAAAGAGACATGCAGTACATAATCTTTCATCAAAAATAAGAAGTTATAAAGGATAATCTGAAGGCAATGGGGGAAATTTGAATATGGATGATACGGTTGATATATGCAACACTGTGGGTTAGGTTTGGACTGCTAACCAACCTCAAGGCGGTTCAAACCGCCAGCCATTCCATGGAGCGAAAGATGCGGCTGTCTGCTCCCATAAAGATTTACAGTCTCGGAAGCCCCATGCAGGGTCTCTATAAGTAGGAATCAACTGGATGGTTTCGTTTGGGTTTGAATTCATATCAGTATTACAGTTAAACTGTAATTGCTAGGTCCATGTTCTACAATAGTTTCCAAGCTCAATCATTTCTTTACCTCTCGCAATCTGCCCCCAGCCTGCAAGGACTCTTTGGAATTAATTCTCTTCAAGGTCACCAGTGTCTGAGTCCAGTCAGTCTCTGCCACTAAGAAAGATGAGGAGACGGCAAAGAGCTCTTGAAGATGTTGCTAATTAGCATGGGAATTCAGCTCTGCTATTGGATCCCCATGGCTCCCTCTAGCCAGAGGTCTCTCCCTTCAAGGAGTCCCCTCTCCAGCACCTCTGCCCTCTACCGGAATCAACTCTGACTCATGGTGACCCCAAGGGTGTCAGAGTAGAACTGCGCTCTGTGGGGCTTTCAATGGACGGTGTTTCAGAAGCAGATCTCTAGGTCTTTCTTCTGAGGTATCACTGGGCAGACCAACTTTTCAGTTAGCAGCCTGAGTGAAGTCCATAGTCTGTAAGAAAAGATTTTCACTTTGTCTAAAAACCCAGAGGCAGCAGAAAAGAGTGACTTACAGGTAGGAAGGAAAAGAAGAAAGTCTTCTGGGCGAGCAGTCATGGTCCCTCACACTGAGCCCTTACTATGTGGAAGCTCTGTAGCAAGCCTGCATCACCTCATTAAATCCACCCAACAGCCAAGCCTTATGAGGTGTCTGGCACAAATGGTTAATGGGCTCAGCTGCTAATATGAAAGGAAGAGAGTGGAGTCCAAACAGAGGCATCTTGAAAGAAAGGTCTGGTGATCAACTTCCCAAAGATCAAGCACTGGAAATGCTCTGGATCACAATACTACTGTGACACACAAGGGGTTGCATGAATTCAGAAATATGAATTCACTCAAAAATAATGGTTTTTACTACTATCATCCTCATTTTACACCATGAAATATGAGGCCCAGAAAGGTTGATTAACTTGCCCGGCATCACATAACTGGCAATCTGGGGCCAGAACCCACATTCCTCACCACTGTGCTATTCCTTACTGCTTGTGTAGAATCCTTTAGGGAAGGAGAAGGAAGGCATGATCTAATATTCATCAAACACCTGTTGTTGTTAGGTGCCGAGTCAGTACTGACTCATAGCAACCTTATGCACAACAGACCCAAACACTGCCTGGTCCTGCAAAAATCTCACAATCACTGCTACACGTGAACCCACAGCTGCTGCCACTGTGCTAATCCATCTTTTGGGATGTCTTCCTCTTTTCCTCTGACCCTCCACTTTACCAAACATGGTGTCCTTCTCCAGGGTCTGGTCCCTCCTGACAATATGTCTGAAGTATGAGAGACAAAGTCCAGCCATCCTGGCTTCTAAAGATGTACTTCTTGAAACTTCTTCCAACACAGATTGGTTTGTTCTTTTGGCAGTCCATGGTACTTTTAATATTTTCCTCCAATACCATAACTCAAGTGCATCAACTTTCACATGCACATGAGGTGATTGAGAAAGTACCATGACTTGGTTCAGGTGCGCATTAGTCCTCAAACTGACATCTTAGCTCTTCGACACTTTCAATAGGTCTTATGGAGCAGATTTGTCTAATGAAATACATCATTTGATTTCTTGACTGCTGCTTCCATGAGTGTTGATGGTTGATCTATGAAAAATGAAGTCTTTGACAACTTTAATCTTTTTCCATTAATACAGATGTGGTTTATTGGTACAGTGGTGAAGATTTTTGTTTTCTTTACACTGAGATGCACCCTATACTGAAGGCTGTGCTCTTTGATCTTCATCAGTATTTTAAGTCCTCCTCATTTTCAGCAAGCAAGGTTGTATCATCTGCATATCGCAGGTTGCTAATGAGTCTTCCTCCAATCCTGATGCCACGGTTTTCTTCATAGAACCCAGCTTCTCAGATTATGTGCTCAGCATACAGGTTGAATAAGTATGGTGAAAGATTACAACCCTGGTGCACACCTTTCCTAATTTTAAACCATTCAGTGTTCCCTTGTTAAATAGCTATCTCTTGGCCTGTGTACAAGTTCCTCATGAACACAATTAAGTGTTCCAGAATACTCATTCTCAATGTTGCTGTTATTTATTGATCCATTTGTAAGGATGTTTGTGTTCTTTACATTGTGTGCAACCCCTACCATAGCTGTCATGATCCACACAATTAAAAGCATAGAGTAGTCAATAAAGCACAGGTAAACATCTTTCTGGTATTTTGTTTTCAGCCAAGATCCATCTGATGTTAGCATAGTATCACGTTGAATTCTCTCAGTAGCCCCAGAAAGTAGGTATCATCTTCTTTCGACTACGCTGAGCAAATGGACTCTGAGATAAACAAAATTCTGTTCCATCATGTTGTACAGGCAAAAAAAGGCATCACCATGTATACCAGTTGTTGTTGTTAGGTGCTGTCAAGGTGGTACCGACTTAGCAACCTTATGCACAAAACAACAAAACACTGCCCAGTCCTACATCAATCTCGCAATTGTTGCTATGATTGAGCCCACTGCTGCTGTCACTGTACCAATCTATCTAGTTGGGGTTCTTCCTTTTTTTCCCTGGATCCCTATTTTACCAAACATGATATCCTTCTCCAGGAACTGGTCTTTCTTGGTAACGTATCTAAAGTATGGGAGACAAAGTCTGGCCATCCTGGCTTCTTAGGAGCATTCTGGCTGTACTTCTTCCAATACAGATTTGTTTGTTCTTCTGGCAGTCGATGGGACTTTAATATTCTCCTCTAAAACCAAAACTCAAATGGATCGGTTCTTCTATAATCTTCCTTAATCACTGTCCAACTTTCACACGCATCTGAGGTTCTTGAAAATCCCATGGTTTACATCAGGTGCACCTTAGTCCTCAGACTGGCATCTTTGCTCTTGAACTTTGTAAAGAGGTGTTGTGCAGCAGATTTGCCTAATGCATTATGTCACCTGATTTCTCGACAGGTGCTTGCATGAGGTTTGATTGGTGATACAAGTAGAAGTCTTTGGACAGTTTGTGAATCTTTTCTCCATTTATCTTGCTGCTATTTATTGATCCATTTGTAAGGATGTTTGTGTTCTTTACATTGTGTGCAACCCCTACCAAAGGCTGTGGTCTTTGATCTTCATCAGTAAATATTTTAAGTCCTCTTCACTTTCTGCAAGTACGGTTGCATCATCTGCATATGGCAGGTTATTAATGAGTCTTCCACCAATCCTGATGCCACGTTCTTCTTTATATAATTCAGGTTCTAAAATTACTTGGTCAGCATACAGATTAAATACATTTAGTGAAAAAATACAACCCTGGCACGCACATTTCCTGATTTTAAACCATTCAGTGTCCCCTTGTTCTGTTCAAATCTTAGCCTCTTGGTCTATGTGCAGGTTCCTCATGAGCACTATTAAATGTTTCAGGATACTCATTCTCCACAATGTTGTCCATAGCTTGACATGATCCACACAAATGAAAGTCTCTGCCTAGTCAATAAAGCACAAGTAAACATCTTTCTGGTATTCTCTGCATTCAGCCAAGATCCATCTGGCATCAACAATGGTATCCCTCTTTTCACATCCCAGTCTGAATGTAGCCTGAACCTCTCTCTGGCAACTCCCTGTTACAGCCGTTTTTTAATTACCTTTAGCAAAATTCTACTTGCATACAATATTAATGATATTGTCCAAGGATTTCCTCATTCCATTGGGTCACCTCTCTGGAGTGGTGGGCAAAAATATGGATCTCTTCCAATCAATTGGCCAGGTAGCTACCTGTCTTCCAAATTTTTTAGCATAGAAGAGTAAGTGCCTCCAGTGCACCATCAGTTTGTCGAAAGATTTCCATTTGTATTCCATCAATTCCCAAAGATTTGTTCTTTATCAGTGCCTTCAGTGCACCTTGGACTTCTTCCTTTAGTATCATTGGCTCTTGATCATATGCTACCTCTTGAAATGGTTGAACATTAACCATTTCTTTTTGGTACAATGACTCTGTGTATTCCTTCCATCTTCTTTTGATGCTTTCTTCATCATTCAATATTTTGCTGATAAAATCCTTCAATGTTTCAAATCAAGGCTTGAATTTTTTTTTTGAGGTCTTTCAACTTAAGAAATGCTAAGTATGTTCTTCCTTTCTGCTTTTCTAACTCCAGGACTTTGCACGTTTTACTATAATATTTGGCTTTGTCTTCTCAAGCTGCCCTTTGAAATTTTTCTGTTCAGTATTTTTATCTCATTTCTTCCTCTTGCTTTAGCATCTCAACACTGAGGAGCAAGTTTCAGTCTCATCTGATATCCATTTTGGTCTTTTTCTTCTTTCTTGTCTTCTTAATGACCTTTTGCTTTCTTCCTGTGTGGTGTTCTTGATGTCATCGCAGAACTCTTCTGATATTCTGTCATTCATGTGTAATGCATCAAATCTGTTCTTCATATGATCGATAAATTCAGGTGGTCATATTTTGGCTTTTGTTGGCTTGTTTTAATTTTCTTCAGCTTCAGCCTGAACTTGCATAGGAGCAATCGATGGTCTGCTCCACAGTCTGCCCTGGCCCTTTTTTAGCTGATGAGATGGAGCTTTTCCACTGCCTCTTTCCACAGATGTAGTCAACTTAATGTGTGTGTTTTCCATCTGGTGAGGTCCATGTGTATAGTCACCTTTTGTGTTGTTTTAAAAAGATATTTGCAATTAAAAAGTTGCCAGTCTTACAAAATTCTATCATGTGGTCTCCAGCATTGTTTCTATCACAAAGGCCATATTTTCCAACTACTGATCCTTCCTCTGTTTCCAACCTTTATATTCCAATCGCCAGTAATGGTCACTACATCTTACCTTCATGTTTGATCAATTTCAGTTTGGAGAAGTTCAATTTCATCATCACTTTAGTGGTTGGTGCATAAATGTGAACAATAGTGGTATTAACTGGTCTTCCTTGTAGGTGTATAGATATTATCCTGCCACAGACAACATTGTACTTCAGGATAGATCTTGAAATGTTCTTTTTGATGATGAATGCAATGACATTCCTCTTCAATTTATCATTCCTGGCATAGTAAGCTATGTGATTGTTAGATTCAAAGTGGCCAATACCAGTCCATTTCAGTTCACTAATGCCTACGGTATCGATGTTTATGTCTTCCATTTCATTTTTGACAACCTGCAGTATTCCTAGCTTCATAAGTTGTACGTTCCATGTTCTAATTATTAAAGGATGTTTACAGCTGTTTTTCTTCATTTTGAGTTGTGCCCCATTAGCATCATCCATTTGCATCATCGTGAACAATTCTACTTTGAGGAGGCAGTTCTTCCCCAGTTGTATGTTGAATGTCTTCCAACCTGAGCGGCTCATTTCCTGGTACTATACCTGACAATACCCTGGTGTTCTTCATTACATTTCAGTATTCAATATTCTGGTGCTGACTGTATTCCACTGCTATTCATAATGTTTTCAGTGACTAAATATTCAGAAGAGTCCATCTCACCTTCTTCCTAGTCTCTTTCATCTGGAAGCTCAGGTGATCCTGTTGGTATTTAAAATACTGGTGCCATAGCTTCCAGAATCACAGAAGCATACCAGCCACCAGAGTATGCCAAAGTAACAGACAAGTGGTGGGTTTACACTGTGCTCTGTGCAAATGCCACCAGGCACCCCCTGGAGTTCAGCAATGTGTGACCCTGAGCTACCTGCTAGAGTGAAACTGTCAGAAAGTATGATGGTCCTAGGATTGGAAGCCAGTCTAAGTAAAACCTGGCCACTTCCCACTGTACTACAAGGTATCACTTTCTGCAAGGATAGCTAAGATTTAAAGTGTGCATACCCTACAGAGCAGAGTTCTGGTGTGGCGTTGTAGAATAAGCACTGAGTACTAAGCACAAGGCTGGTGGTTATAAACCCACCAGTCACTCCTTGAAAATCCTACAGCAGGGTCACTATGAGTCAGAATCGACTCTATAGCACTTAGCAACAGCAAGCCTGAAGTGAGCTATCAGATGCAGGGGCTCTTTTAAACAGACTTCAGTTATTGGAATAGGAGGAAATGCCTTTTTGGAGATGAAGGAAGCGCAGTGTTGCGGGGAAGGAGCAGAAGGAGAGAGAGGAAAGTCTGAGACACCCTTCCTGACTCAGCACATTTAATAGGCAGAGTGACCAATTCATCCCAGTTTACTCAGGACTTTTGTTTTGGAGTTCCTGAGAGGCAAAGCCGGCTAAGTGTTTGGCTATTAACTGAAAGGAGGTTCAAATTCACCCAGAGGCACCTCGAAATCTAAAGAAAGGTCTGGCAATCTACTTCCCAAAAATGACAGCCACTGAAAACTCTAAGGAGCACAGTTCTATTTTGATACACATGAAAGCGGCATGAGGGGGAATTGGATCAATGGCAAATGATTTGATTTTGAGTTTTCCCAGTTTTAGTACTGAATGTCTCCCATTGAGTACTGAATGTCTCCCATCCTGGGAAAACTCTCAGGTCCAGCAAACCAAAAAGTTGGACACCCTATATTCACAGCCATCCAAACTTCTCACTCCCTGGCTCCCAGGAAACCAGAGGGGAGCAGGATGTCTATTCTGCCAGAAACCTACCTACCCACAGCAGCTAGTAAATAATAGAGTAAATAAAACTCTCCCTGGAGTTGCTGGTCTCTGCCAGCCTCCAACTCCTAGCCAAGAGGTTCCCAGTGGCCAGGTTCACAGGAAAGTGGACTGGGCAGAGAGGATGGCCTTCAGTAACCCTAGTGTTGTGAATGAGGCTCCGAGAGATGCTGTGTCAGTATACAAGATCAACCTCCACACTCTTTCCATGGGTCAGACAAGATGCACTGTCTGCAGGTGAGGGACAGGCAGACATTCTGAGCTGTATCATCAGACAGTCCTGGCTACCACTCACAAACTGTTTGACCTTGCAGGAGAAGATCTCTGTGCCTCTGTGCCTGTAAAATGGGAATGAATAATAATACATACCTTATAGAGTTGTTGCAAGGACTGTTGGGCAATTAGTAGGTACTCAGTAAACAATCCTGGTGTGGTTCTGTGGGTTAATGCACTGCACTGCAAAGTCAGTTTGAACCACAAGGCAGGCAGTTCAAGCTCACCAGGCACTCCTCGGAAACACTATACAGGGTTGCTATGGGTTGGAACCAGCTCGATGGCACTTAACAACAACAACAGTAAACAGCAGTGATCTTTATTGTACTCCTGTCTGTTGTCATTTTGTAGTCTCTCATTCGTTTACTCTTTACTCATTCTTTTATTCATTAAATAAATATTTATCAAGTGTCCACTATCTTTCAAGCGCTGAGGATTCAGCAATTAATAGAATACAGTTTCACAGAGGCCTACATTGTCATCTGAGAAAACAGTTTGTGCTCCATGAATACCCTACAGGTTGGCAGTTGGCACCACCCTGTGGTAATGTGAACGAAAAACCCAGTAATCAGCTTCTATAAGGATTACAGCCAAGACAAACCCTACGGATAAAATAATGATGGTGGAATAATTAGGAAAGGTTAACTAGAATAGTAGCATCACAACTTGAAAAACACCATCAATATCAGCGAGTTGTACATGTAAAACGTTTTGAAATGGTGTTTTGGGGGCGGTGTATACTTTCACCGGTTACCAATCGGGCTGCTAATCTCACGGTCAGCAGTTCGAAACTACCAGCTGTTCCGCAGGATGAGACTTTCTGCTCCCGTAAATATTTACAGCCTCGGAAACCCTGTACAGGGTGGCTGTGAGTAGGAACCGACTCCACGGCACATAACAACAACAAAATACTTTCACCGGATGCCTGGTGTACTCCTGTGGGTTTATACGCTGGACGGCAAAGTTGGTTGGAACTGCAAGGTTGGCGGTTCAAGCTCACCAGTCGCTCCTCAGAAACCCTATACAGGGTCGCTATGAGTCAGAACCGAGTTAACCGCAGTTAACAACAACAAGAACTTTGACCAGGATCGTTAGTGGCATAGTGATTAAGGCGCTTGGCTGCTGACTAAAAGTCACTGGTTCAAACCCACCAGCGCACTGCGGGAGAAAAACATGGCGGCAGTCTGCGTCTATAAAGATGTACAGCTTTGGAAACCAGAATATACAGTTCTATTATGTCGTATAGGTCACTATCTGCCAGAATCCAATTGAAGGCAATGGATTTTTTTAGTTTATACTGTCTCCAAAAAACAACTATGGAGCCCTTCTCTGTAACACATGAATTGGAATCAACTCACCTCCACAGCAATGGATTTTTGGTTTGGTTTTTTTACATCCAGCACTGTAGAGAAGAAAACAAAAAGCAAAGCAAAGAAGCAAAAGTGACTGAGGGTGAATAGAGGTAAGAGAAGCTACTGGATGGATGAGTCGGGAGTCCAAGCTGACTGGAGGATTGGAATCATCAGAGTCAAGATGGCCCTTAAAGCCGGGGACCAGAGCGGGTCACAGAGGGAGCATTTGCGCAGAGGCTGTTCAGAGGCTGAGGACCCAAGAAGGAACCCGCAAGGGAGACTGAGAAGGTGCTGCCCCCTAGTGAGAGGGAGGTCCAGGTCCAGGGCGTCCAAGCAGACTGGACAGAGCCTGTGTTAGCACTAAGGTGAGATGAGATAACTTGACTTCCATGTCTGTATTCCAATTGCAATAAGAAGTACCAAATAATATGTTTATGTTTCTTTTTTCTCTGGGTCTCTCTAACACGTAGCAGTTTCTCCATCAAAATCTACCGAATTGAAGATCAGTTAAAAAGTCCTTCTATTTATGCCTGGGGCAAAAGCTGAGGCTCTTTTACTGTTTCTCGGGCAGTCCTTCTGGCCCCAGAGACACCACAGATGGCTGAGCAAGCTCACAAATGGCCCCAGGGATCCTTCTCTCCGGGATGAGTTTGTGTGTGTCCAGCTAGGTCTTTATACCTGACACCCAGGAGATTCATGAGAGCACCCCTGACTCTGGCTAACCCAAAAAACAAAGCATGAAAAAATGTTCCGAAGCAGAAGGAGGACTTGCTAAAACAGAGGATGGAATAGAAGTCACTGAACAAAATAAACAGCTGCAACAATAGCAACCATTTATTGAGCTCTTATTCGGTGCCAGGCACTGGGCCAAAAACAGATGTTATCTCTTAGCTTACCTCGTCTAAGTTCAATTCAGTTCCTTTTAGGCTACCCTCAGCCATCCTATGAGGAAGACATTATAAATCCCATTTCACAGAACCCTGAAGTAACACGGCCAACAAGTTCCAAAACTGGTCTTTCTCAGTCACGCTACAAAGCTTGTATCATTGAGGGGAAGAGAAGGTAGACATGGGAATTCAGGATGATGGGCACAACACTGACCCCAGCATCCTTCTTCCCTTCCAAGTCTTAAGAGTCACCACCACCCGGCTCATCTGGACCTCTCCCTCTATTGTTGTTAAATGCTGTCGAGTCAGTTCTGACTCATAGTGACCTTGTATAGGGTTTCCCATGAGCAGCCAGTGGGTTTGAACTGCCGACCTTATGGTTCGAAGTCCAGTGCTTATCCTACAGCACCACACCAAGTGTCCTCTACCCTTCATAATATCATCCTTGCTGGATGGAAGGAAGTTCAAGCATATGGGTGGAAAGCTGGGACCCAGAAAACTCTCTTCCTGAGCCATACATAGTAGCTGCTGAGGCAGAAATGTTCAGAACTAATTCCTGACTCTGTGAGTAGCTGTTCAGCCAACCTTCTCACAATGAACAGCTGCTCATGCATTATGATTTTGAGACCCTGTCTCCAAAAGACATCCCCCGATGGCTCGCTCACATCAGCACTGAAATTCCACCAAGTTCAGGTCCAGTGGAGATCTGTGAAATTGTTATTATTCGTGGACAAATTCACTGTACCTCTGGAAAGCCAGGGTTTAAGAGCTGAGGGACTGAGACAAAGGTGCTGGTGTTGGGAGGAGTTGGCACAAGCCAGAGAAAAGGCAGTTGAGAAAGGGATCAGGTGCAGGGAGAGGGAGACGGTAGCAGGTCTCTTGATATCAACCATGGAAGAGGAAGAATCAGGAGGTTGTATTCTGTTCTCCTAGAAGTTGTGGTTTGGTATAGTGATAAACCAGTTGTTATCAAACCAACTCCAACTATTGATAACCCACTGTGTATCAGAGCAGAACTGTAGGATTTTCATGATTGAATTTTTGGAGGTAGGGCACCAGGACTTTCTTCTGAAACTCCTCTGGATGAACTTGAACCTACAACATTTTGTTTAGTGAAGCGTGTTAGCTGTTATACCACCTAGGGAATCTGGTATAGTGGTTAAGAGTATGAAGTTGGACAACTAGGACTCAGATCCTACTTGCTAGTTACGTTAAGTTGGGAAACTTTCTCAACCCTTATATCTACATTTCTGTATTTGCAAAACGTGACTAAAGACAGTACACATCTTGCAGGGTTATCAGGAGGATTCGATGAGGTGATTAACATAAGGTGCTTAGCACAGTTCCCAGCACTGAATGAGTAAATGTGCAGTAAATGTTTACTAGTGTTATTAATATTTAACTCAAGCCTGCAGTCTGCCTCCACCACTGTGAGCTTGCTTTGGAGTCTGCCCAGCATCTTAGGGTTCGTAGATATCCTAGGTGTGAAGCCACAGATTTATTTGTATATTCTGTTTGATGAAAACATCTCCCCTTCATCCAACAGTAAACTATCTGTTGACTTCCCTGGGAGGGGGAAGGGGCGGGGGGCGGGGGGGGAGCTGCCCTACAAGACAGACAGAAAGCTTGTGGGTCCCTCAGGGAGCATAGTAAGAGGACTGTGTCGCCACACACACACCCCTTCCTTTGAGCTTGGCACTTGCTCCAAGATGGTGTGACACAGGGAAAGAAACACCAGAGGAAATATAAAATGATACAACTCCACCTAGAGCATAGTCCTAATCACTTTCAAAACATCCAATGCATATTCCCTTTGACTCAGCAATTCAGATTCTAAGAACTCTTTTTTTAACAAATATACTCATATGCATGCCAAACTATAGAAGTGCAAAGTTATTCACTACGGGGTTATTTTTAAGACAAATTGAAAGCAATCTAAATGTCTATTCATTTGTTCGATAAATTATGATCCATCTTTTTTTTTAATGAAGACTATGGGATGTTATACAACTGTTTTTAAAATGAAGAAAATTCTATGAACTATTATGGAAAGTCCCTGGGTAACGTGCTCAGCTGCTACCTGAAAGGTTGGTGGTTTGAATCTACCCACAGGCACTACTGACGATCTGCTTCCAAACAAATCAGTAATTAGAAATCCTATGGAGCACAGTTCTACCCAGACAAACAAGGGAGAGTGTGAGTCAGAATCAACTTGAGAATAACTGGTCAGTTTCATTGGATTATAGAAATATCTTTGTGATTGTTTAAAAAAGAAAGAAAAGTAGGCCAGGGAAGAATGTGGGGAAACTAGTAAATAAATAAATACATATATATTCCTAGCTAGTATGCATAGACTAACTCTGGAAGAAAACACAAGAAATGATAGCATTGTATTTGAGGAAGGGAACCAAGTGACCAAGGGACAAGGGAATGAGAGACAGTGTCACTGCTTCTCTTATATATATTTCTAATTGCAAATTGTTTAAAATCCATAGATTTTTTTTTTAAGAACACTGGGTTTAGAGTCAGACAGACTGGGTTCAAAAGCCAGCTACATAGTTTGTGTGATATTGGGCATGTCACTTTAATAACTCTGAGCCTAGGTTTCCTCATATATAACACAAAGATGAGAATAATACTTGTGAGGCAAGTGATGATTCACTGAGATGGCGTTTTTAAAATACCCCATGTGGAAATGACTGGAAAAAAAAAAGACTGCCCTTCAATAAATGCGAGGAAAGTAGTCCTGGGTGGGTCAAATGGTTAAGGACTCAGCTAATAGCCAAAGGCTAGTTTCAAACCCACCTGCAGACACCACAGAAGACAGACCTGGTGATCTGCTTCTGAAAGACTTGAAACCTCTATGGAGCAGTTCTGCTGCAGACATGGAGTCTCCATGAATCAGAATCAAAGGGAACAAGGTCAAACATATCTGTGTGTACGCTGCGATTGTTTTTAAACTGCAAACCCAATTTAATATGAGATGAATCTGAATTTACTTCCTCCTGTGTGCCTAAGGGTGCATTGGGGGTGAGTTTAAAGACTGACAGTAGATGGGATAAAAGAGTAGAAGGAAAAATAAGAAGTTTCCTGCAAATAGTGGAGGGCGACAGGCTGGTTTTAATGCGCACACGGAAGAGACCGCGTGAGGGACCCTCATAGCTCAACACGTCTGCGGTGGCCAGTCCCCAGTGATCCTGGCTGACTCTAGCCCAGGGAAGGGAATCATGGTTCTGAATGATCCTGAATGAAGAAGCAGCAGGTCCAAACGGAGAGAGCAGAGGTTCTAAGGAGAAAACAGAATAAGGTCCAATTGGTCAGTTTGTCTCCCTGCACACTGGTTTCCTCCACCACAAAATGAAGAACCTAACATCTATTTTACAGAATTTATGTGAATTGGAGCTTCAAACACGTGTTGTTTTTAAGTGCTGTCAAGTTAGTTCTGACTCATAGTGATCCTGTATGCTTTAAATCAGAGGCTTGACATCTTCTCGGGAGCAGAAAGCCTTATCTTTCTCCCTTTGGAGCTGCTGGCAGACTCGAACCATGGACGTTTTGGTTCAAAATCCAGTGCTTATTGTAAGAAGTGCTCCCTGACAAGCACGTGTTGTTGTTGATAAGTACCTTCGAGTCAATTCTGACTCATAGCGACCCTGCAGAGGGTTTCAGAAGAGCAGGTGGTGGTTCCACAGCTCCACACCAGGTAAAACAGACAGAAGCCATGATTGTTTGTTTGAGTGGTGGTATACTGCATGTGTGGTCAAACACTGCCGTAGCAACTCAGAAACATAGACTGTGCCTTCAAGGAGTTCCCGGATGGTAGAGATGTAGATATAATATAGTGGGATGGTAAGAGGTAGAAACAGATGATAGAAGCACAAAGGATGAGAGAGACAAAGATAATAAAGATAAAGATGATGGGATTGTTGTTGTTGTTGTTGATGAGTGCTGTCGAGTCGGTTCCGACCCATAGTGACCCTGTATAATGTTTCCTAGGAGTGACTGGTGAGCTTGAACTGCCAATCTTGCTGTTCAAATGGCTTTGCAGTCTGGCGCATTAACTAACCCACAGTGCCACACCAGGACTACTCTCAAGATGATGGGGTGGGTCTTAGTAATTTAGTGCTGCTATAACAGCACTGTATAAGGAGCTCTGGTAGCGTAGTGGTTACGAACTGGGCTGCAAACCTCAAGGTCAGCAGTTCGAAATTACCAGCTGTTCCGCAGGAGAAAGATGAGACTTTCTGCTCCCGTAAAGAAACCTGTACAGGGTTGCTATGAGTCAGAACTGACTCCATGGCACATAACAACAACAACATAACAACAATAGCACAAGCGAATGGCTTCAACAGTTTAGGAGGTTGGTGGTGGTGGTAACTGTGACTCATATTTACGGAAGCAAAAAGTCTCATCTTTCTACCATGGAGGATTTGAACTACTGATCTTGTTGTTAGCAGCCCAGTTCATAATCCACTATGCTACCAAGGCTCCTCTCAATTAAGAGGCTAGAAATTCAAACTCAACTTTAGGGGAAGGCTTTCTCTCTCTCTGTCACCCCTAATGGAAGATATATGTCTTCTTTCAACATGATTGAGCGTGGCATTCCTTGGAGATCTCCATGTCTCTTGGCATCAGTCATTCCCTGGGTCTAGGGGATTCTAAGAAAAGGGACCCTGAATCCAAGGATGAGCTCAGTCTTCAGCTCTTCTTTCTCAGTGGGACTGAGGTCCCTGTGAACCATGTGAACCATGGCCTCTGTCCAACTGACACCTATTTTGGGGGGACATCATTGAATCCATAGCAAAGAGAATAGAAAAAATTATGCATACAATATTCCCTCTCCAAAGGAGTCTGGATGATGCAACAGGCAAACACTGGGCTGCTAACTTAAAGGCTGACAGTTTGAGCACACCCAGAGTCTCCAAGGGAAAAGGGTCTGGCAGTCTGCTCCCCAAAACATGAAAGCCTAGAAAATTCTCTGGCATTCAACTGTGTCAAATGGAGTTAGCCATAAGTCGAAATCAACTCCATGGAACCTACAAACAGAAACAAGCCCTCTCCAGTCAAATTCCTCTTTAAAAAAAATTTGATGTGAACAAACACATTTCTGTACACTGTGGTCTCTTTATACATATAGTGTGAGTTGCTCCTGTTCGCTCTGATTAAAACTGGGGAGGCAGGGCTGGGTAAAATCTATTGCAAAGCAAGTGTGGAGCTTTGGCAAAGATCCTTGGGAAGCTAAAGGAAGATGAGAAAGAGTAAAATGGCATTTCTGAGGAGCTTTCTTTCTGTGGATCTGTGAGGAGGAACCCAGTGAAAGTGGCTCAGTGGAGCTGATGGCAGTAACCTTGGCAGAGGGTTATCACAGGCAAGTGTCGTAGGGAGGTGAGCTGGGAAGTGTAGCCCCAGTTGTGCTGAATATGCCAAATGTAGGTTCCTTTTCCATGAACCGGAATTATTCTGGAGGCTTAGTCAATAAATAACACTGTGGTCCAGTCAAAAGGCATTGACCTTGAGATGCTGATAATATCAATACATGGAACATTTAGTTTCCCAGGAATCCTCTCATCTCTTCTTTATGGCAATACAGAGAGCAGAGTACTGTTTTTATCATTCCCATTCTACAGATGGAAACACAGCCACCGAGAGATTAAATCACAGTGTCAAAGGTCACACAGCAAACCCAGATTCACAACAAGTTCTTTCTGATGACAAAGCTCATGTTCTTCCTCATAACAAACTGGATGACATTTATTAATATGCTTGCTGCTGTTGTAAAGAAAAAACATATATATATTGAGATGTGATGTTGGGATAATATGTCAGAATTATACACAAAGACCTACCAAAAAAAAAAAAAAAACTGAGTACTTCCAAAAGCTGGTGTAAGTTGGACAGTAAATAAGGAAGACCTTAGAAAAATACAGTTTTGAATAATGTCTGTGGTTTAGTTCATTGTTTTGTGCTAATGTTAATGTCAATGTTATGGAAAACATTGAGAAGTATGAGTATTCCAGAACACTTAATTGTACTTCTGAGAAATCTGTACCTGGACCAAGAAGCAGTTGTTCGAACAGAGCATGGGAACACTGAATGTTTTAAAATTGGGAAAGGTGTGAGACAGGTTTGTGTTCTTTCACCATACTTATTCAAACTGTATGCTGAGCAAATAATATGAGAAGCTGGGTTCTATGAAGAAAAACGTGGCATCAGAATTGAAGGAAGACTCATTAACAACCTGCAATATGCAGATGATACAACCTTGCTTGCTGAAAGTGAAGAGGACTTGAAACATTTACTGATGAAGATCAAAGAACACAGCCTTCGGTATGGATTACATCTCAATGTCAAGAAAACAAAATTCCTCACCACTGGACCAATAAACAACATTTTTATCATCGGAGAAAAGATTGAAGCTGTCAAGGACTTCATTCTTCTTGGATCAACTATCAACATTCACAGAAGCAGCAGTCAAGCGATCAGACAATGTATTACATTAGGCAAATCTGCTGCACAGGAACTTTTTAAAGTATTGAAGAGCAGAGATGTCAGCTTGAGGACTAAGGTGCGCCTGACCCAAGCCATGGTATTTTCAATAGCCTCATATGGATGCAAAAGCTGGACAGTGAATAAGGAAGATCGTAGAAGAATTGATGCCTTTGAATTGTGGTGTTGGAGGAGAATACTGAAAGTGCCATGGACTGCCAAAAGAACCAATAGATCTGTTTTAGAAGTGCAGCCAGAGTGCTCCTTGGAGACCAGGATGGCTAAGCTTCGTCTCTCATACTTTGGACATATTGTCAGGAGGGAACAGTCACTGGAGAAGGATGTCATGCTGGGTAAGATGGAGGGTCAGAGAAAAAGAGGAAGACCCCCAACGAGATGGATCGGCCAGGTGCATTGATGGCATCAAGTGTGGCAGCGGTAGTGAGGTTGGCCCAGGATCGGACATTGTTTCGTTCTGCTATGCATGGGGTCACTATGAGTCAATTCTGAATCTATGGCACCTGAAAACAACAACAACAACAACAACAATGTTAATTTCTGGCTTTGACAATGCACTAGTGTTAATAAGGTAACACCATTGGGGAAGCTGTGTAATGGGTAGACAAAAACTCTCTGTACTCTTTTTGCAACTTCTTATAAATCTGTAATTAGTTCAAAATTTAAAATGGAGGTGGAGGTAATACACATAAAAACATCCTGTTGAAAATACAAGGGAGTGGAAAATATTCTAAATACAGTTTGCCCTCAGTATCCACGTATTATGAATCCGCTGATTCAACTGACTGTACATCAAAAATATTCTAAACAAACAAACAAAAATCCAAAAGTAAAACTTGAGTTTGCCATGAGCCGAGCACTAAGCCGAATCTACATAAATGAAGTGATGTGTAGTCAGCCCCAGCTGGAGCCTCCAGACATTTCACAGATCCTCAGACTCTCGTGGCTTAAGCATTGCTTGCCTCACGTTTTACTCTTTTGCTTCTTGCGTATACTGTGTTTCTGTGGAAAAAAATTATTCCTTTAAAGCAATTAAGTGGTCAAAGCGACCCATAGAAGACTAAGACAGAACATAAAGTGGTATTTATATAGCACTATTACATTGTGATGCTGCTGTTAGGTGTCATGGAGTTGATTCCAACTCCTACGACCTTATGCACAATAAAAGGAAATAGTGCCTGGTCCTGCACCATCCTCACAACTGTTGTTACTTTCAGCCCATTGCTACTGTCACTGTGTCAGATCATCTCATTGGTGGTCGTCCTCTTTTTCTCTGATCCAAACATGATGTTCTTCTCCAGGGACTGGTCCCTCTTGATAACATGTCCAAAGAATGAGAGATGAAGAAGTCTCTCCATCCTGGTTTCTAAGAAGCAGTCTGGTTGCACTTCTTCCAACACAGATTTATTTGTTCTTCTGGCAGTCCATGGTGTTTTTAATATCCTTCTCCAACACCATAATTCAAATGCATCAATTCTTCTAAGGTATTCCTTATTCATTGTCCAACTTTCATATGAACATGAAGCGATTGAAAATACCATGGTTTGCATCAGACACCCTTTAGTCCTCAAGCTGGTATCTTTATTCTTGAACACTTTAAAGAGGTCTTGTACAGTAGATTTGCCTAATATAATAGGCTGTTTGATTTCTTGATGGCTGCTTCTATGAGTGTTTATTTTGGATCCAAGCAAAATGAAGTCTTTGACAACTTCAATCTTTTCTCTATGTATCATGATGCTATTTGGGCAAGTTGTGAGGATTTTTGTTTTCTTTACATTGAGGCACAATCCATACTAAAGGCTGTAGTCTTTAAACTCCACCAGCAAGTATTTCAAGCCCTCTTTGCTTTGAGCAAGCAAAGCAGTATTATCTGCATAGCTCAGGATGTAAATGAGTCTTCCTCTAATCCTGATGCCACATTCTTCTTCACATAATCCGGCTCCTTGGATTATTTGTTCAACATACAGATTGAATTGTTGCTGTTGTTAAGTGCCGTTGAGTAGATTCCGACCCATAGCAACCCTGTATAGGGTTTCCAAGGAGCAGCTGGTGAACTTGAACCACTGACTTTGCAGTTCAAATGAGTTTGCAGTCTGACGCATTAGCCCACAGCACCACACCAGGACTTATTCAGATTGAATAAATATGGTGAAAAGATACAACCGTGGTGGACACCTTTCCTGATTTTAAACCATTCAGTATCCCCTTGTTCTGTTCTAGGAACCACCTCTTGATCTAGGTACAGGTTCCTCGTGAGCACAATGAAATGTTCTGGAATCCCCATTCTTCTTAATGTTATACGTGATCCACATAGTTAATAAAGCACATGCAAAAATCTTTCTGATATTCTCTGCTTTCAGTCACGCTTCATCTGACATCAGCAATGATATTTCTTGTTTCACATCCTATTCTGAATCCAGCTTGAGTTTCTGACAGCTCCCTGTCAGTCTAGTATTGCAACCATTTTTTAAATGTCTTCAGCAAAATTTTACTAGCATATAATATTAATAATATTATTCAATGATTTCCACATTCCATTGGGTCACCATTTTTTAGAACAGGCACAAATATGGATCTCTTCCGAACAGTTAGCCAGGTAGCTGTCTTCCAAATTTCTTGGCATAGATGAGTGAGCATCTCTAGTACTATGTCAGTTTTTTGGAACATTTCCATTTGTATTCCATCAATCCCTGGAGCCTTGTTTTTTGCCAATGACTCCAGTGCAGCTTGGACTTCTTCCTTCAGTACCATCAATTCTTAATCATGTGCTACCTCTTGAAATGGTTGAACATCAACCATTTCTTTTTTGTACAGAGACTCTAGGTATTCCTTCCATCTTCTTTTGATGTTTTCTGCATCAGTCAATATTTTGCCCACAGAATCTTTCAATATTGATAGTCAATGCTTGAATTTTTCCTTCAGTCCTTGCAGCTTGAAAAATGTTTAGCATGTTCTTCCCTTTTGGTTTTCTAAATCCAGGTCTTTGCACATTTCATTACAATACTTGACTTTGTCTTCCCAAGCTACCTTTTGAAATTTTCTGTTCAGCTCTTTACCTCCTCATTTCTTCCATTCATTTTTAGCTTCTCTGCACTCAAGAACAAGTTTCAGAGTCTTTTCTTTCTTTCCTGTCTTGCTGTCATCGAACAGCTCTCCTGGGCTTCGGTCATTAGAGTCTGTTTCTGAGAGGGTTTCTAAATTCTAGGTCATATTTTGGTTATCATGAGTTGTTTAATTTTCTTCAGCTTCAGCCTGAACTTGCATATAAGCAATTGATGGTCTGTTCTATAGTCTGTCCCAGCCTTGTTTTGGCTGATAATATGGAGCTTTCCCACAGATGTAGTCAATTTAATTCCTATCTATTCCATTTGGTGAGGTCCATGTGTATTGTCAACTTTTATGTTGTTTAAAAAATAATAATAATAATAAGTATTTGTAATGAAGAAGTCATTGGTTTAACAAAATTCTATCATGCAATCTCCAGCATCATTTCTATCATCAAGGTCATATTTTCCAACTACTGATCCAAACTGTCACATTCCAATCACCACCGATTATCAATGCATCTTGATTGCATGTTTGATCAAATTCAGACTGAAGAAGTTGGTAGAATTCTCAATTTCATCATCACTGGCTTTAGTGATTGGTGTGTAAATTTGAATAATAGTGATATTAACTAGTCTTCCTTGTATGTGTATGGATATTACACTATCACAGACAAGCTTTGAAATGTTCTTTTTGACAATGATGCCATTCCTCTTGAGTTTCTTATTCCCGGCATAGTAAACCATGTGATTGTCAGATTCAAAATGTCCAATACCAGTCCATTTCAGCTCATTAATGCCTAGGATATCAATGTTTATGCATTGCATTTCATTTTTGATAACTTCCAATTTTCCTGGGTTCATACTTCATGCATTCCATGTTTGATTATTAATGGATGTTTACAGCTGTTTCTCCTCATTTGGAGTTGTGCCTCATCAGCAAATGAAGGTCCAAAGGTTTTGCTCCATTCGTGTCATCATGGTCAGCTCTACTTTGAGGAAGCAGCCCTTCCTCATTTGTATTTTGAGTGCCTTCCAACCTCGGGTGCTTACCTTCTGACACTTTATCTGATAATGTTCCACTGCTATTCATAATTGTTTCATATTCTGGCACTATATCTGACAATGTTCTGCTGCTATTCATAAGGTTTTCAGTGTCTAAACATTCGGAATTAATCCACTTCTTCTTTCTAGTCCATCATAGTCTGGAAGCTCCGTTGAAACCTGTCCACCATGAGTGACCTGCTGGTATTTAAAATGCTAGTGGCATAGCTTTTCCAGCGTCACAGAAAACACAGTATGATAAACTGACAGACAAGTGGTGATATTGTGCTGCTGGTGGTGGTAGTTGTGTGCCATCTAGTCAATTTCAACTCGTAGGACTCTATGTTAGGGAATATAAATAATCTAGAGATGTCTGAAAGTGTAGGGCAGGATGTGGTAGGTTATATGCAAATACTATGCCATTTTGTATAAGGGACTTAAACATTCACAGATTTTTGTATCCATGGATGTTCTAGAACCAATCCCCTGTGGATACTGAGGGACGACTGTAACTCAAAGTGAGTAAAGAATAGAATAAGAACATAAATAGTGTAGTGGAGTCCTGGTATGGTGCTGTAGGATAAGCACTAGACTGCTAATCAAAGTCAGCAATAGAAATCCTCCAGCCGATCCTCAGAAACACTACTCAGAGTCACTGTGAGTCAGAACACAGCAATAACAAAAGATTCACCTTGAAAGTAGCAGTGGTTGCAAGGTAGAATTTTCACCTTCCATGTGGGAGCCCCAGGTTCGATTCCTGATGATGTACGACATGCGCAGCTACCACCCAATTGTGAGTACATATTGCTATGATACTGAAAAGGTCTCAGTGGAACTTTCTGTCTAAGGAAGAAAGACGATCTATTTCTGAAACCCACTTAGTAGAAACCCTATGGATCACTGTGGTCCAGTCTTAATTGATCATAGGAATGGTGCAGGACTGAGCAGCATTGCATTCTATTGTGTATGGGGTCACCATAAGAAGGGGCTGACTCAATAGACACTAACAGCTGTTACTGGAGTCGCTTGAAGGAGTTGCTGAATACCACGCAGATTCAAAAAGGAAGAGTTTATTGAGCCTGCACAGCTCCGTGGATTCACATCCAAAGACTGAGCCCCGATATTTGGAGTTTCAAAGATTATATAGGGCTGTTAGCAAGGGGGCTAGCAGGGGCGTGGTTAATCATGATTTGCAAACTTAGGCCCTTATACAGAAGCAAGAAGAAGAAGCAGGCTGAGCGAGGTGGGGACTTTCTACTTGGGGCTTTTTTCACCCGGGCACTTTCCACACACCAGTTTTTCCTAAATTTTGTTTTCTCAGAAATAGCTTGGATTCCTATCTCAACAACAACAACAACATGGATTTGTAAGACTTAGCCCAGACCCAAACCCGGGCCTCATCTACCCTGAAACCAAAAGAACTAGATGGTACCCAGCTACCTACCATCCTCATCCTGGCTACAATCAATGGGCCCTGGCAGAATGGAAGCAAAATGTGGAAGAGAACCTCCAAGTCCTTTAAAACAAAATAAAAAGACCTACTAGGCTGGTTGAGACTAGAGAACTCCCCAAGACCATTGCTCTGAGATAATCATCAAACTTTGAACCAAAACCACTCATCTGTGAGGTCACCTTGTAGCTAATAACAGATTGGCTCAAAAATAATTAATAGCACCCATAAATACTGTGCTTTTTAAAAGAAAATCACCTATATGACACCAAACAGTCAACAATTGCTTTAGAACCAAGATGGGAATGGGAGGGGGTGCAGGGAAACTAGCTTAATTGAATCAGAACACCCAGAGCTGCATCATGAGACTGCTGATTTGTTGTGAAGAATGTAACCAAAGTCACTGAAAACCTTGCGCAGAAACTGTTGAAAGGGAACTTAGATTGCTTTGTCAATGTCACCAGCAAACAAGGTAGCTGTAAGAAGGGTGGGGATCTTGGCAGGCTGTTTAGAGAGACATCTGACTCCAGGTTTAAGAAGACAGAAACTTGGATTTGGGTCCAGGGCCTTCACTTAGGAAAATCACTAAACCTCTGCCCACAGTTCTCTGTAGGAGAGAATCTAAGGAGATAGTAGATGTCACATGGGCTAGCCAGCTAGGAGATACTGTCACATGTAAGAGGCTATTGTTGGTCTAGGGGATCTACAGATCCTGCCACCAATGCTGTCCTGTGGGAAGATGACAGGTGGCCCTGTCCAAAGTCTGGGCTTAGGTCAAACAAGTTTCCAAAGGTAGGCCTCAAGAAGCTTATGAGGAGAGTGGATGATTTTGATTGAGTTACCAGGTACTTATGGAGCACTGCTTCCTGAAGGTCTATTATAAATTAGGAGCTATATAGAAACCCTATAAATTTTTATAGCCCCACATTCTTCAAATATTGGAATAGTATAAAAGGTAACTGAGGAGTGAGGGGAAAGAAGAACAAACACCAGAGAAGAGTGTGAGAAAGAAGGCTAGACAGGAAGGGGAAGGGTTTCCATGCTTGTGAATGTGTTCACCAATGAAAAGGAGCCAACCCATTGTGAAATTTACTCAAATGCATTGCCTGTCCTAGGCTGAGCTAACATTCATTACAACAGCTCACATAGGCTGGGTATTTATTAACTGCCAGACACTATACTAAGCGCTTTACATACAGGATCTCACTAAGCCCTGACAACTCCGAAGACTATCATTGTGAAGCAATGGCTAGCTCCATTTTACAGATGAAGAATCAGGCATACAGACTTGTTCAAGTTCACACAGCTTACTGACATGTTTGAAATGGCAGGCTCAAGTTTAAAATCCAGTCCCACCTGGTTCCTGACACTGCACCCTAACCACCATGTCTGACTACCATAGACCTCAGTCTCCTCATCTGTGAGATGGGGTCACTAGGTCCAGCTCGGCTTACCCTGTAGGGCTGTTATGAAGATTCCCTGAGACATGACTGTCCAAGAGCACTATGAATTTACAAAACCTTATACAAAAGGTTAAGGAACTCTGGTAGCATAGTGGTTATAAATTGGGCTGCAAACCACAAGGTCAGCAGTTCAAAACTACCAGCTGTTCCGCGGGAGGAAGATGAGGCTTTCTGCTCCCGTAAAGATTTACAGCCTTGGAAACCCTATGCAGGGTCGCTATGCGTCGGAACCAACTCAACGGCACATAACAACAATACAAAAGATTTAAGGAGCTCTGGTAGCGTAGTGTTTACAAGTAGGGCTGCTAACCTCAAGGTCAGCAGTTCGAAACTACCAGCTGTTCTGTGGGAGAAAGGTGAGGCTTTCTGCTCCCATAAAGATTTACAGCCCCGGAAACCCTATGCTGGGTCACTGTGAATCAGAACCGACTCCGCAGCACAGTATAAAGGGTTGTGATTCAGGATCAGGATTGACAGGCTGCATCGTGGGATCAGGGTCAGGATCAGAAAACACGTAGGCAAAGTCTCCCTTCTTCAGTGCAACACAGCTCTCTTGGCCCCTCTCAGCCATGCAGGGCTCCTCTTGGCCCCCTCAGGCCTCAGCAACCTCCATTCCCTCTTTCAGCCTTCAACTCTCAGACCGGCCTCTTCCCTACTCATCAAGTGATACAAAGCTCTTCATTCCACCAGTTTGTCTCGGCTGGAAGGCACTCGGTTTTCTCATTCTGTGGGTTGGCAAACCTAGCCGAGCTACACCAATTGCTTGGAGGCACCCCATTCTACCAGCAAGCTTTGCCCGCTTGCAACCCAGTTCTCTCCTTCCCTGAGTTGCACATACCCAATGTAGCTGTCTTGCTCCATGGGCTGGGAAGCCCACTACACTGCCTCCTGCCAGTCTCCTGGTCCTGCTGCTGCTGTTTCTCTGCAACTCTTGCCACCATTTCTCACCATTCCATGCCTTCTCTAATGTTACAACTCTCTCTGCCTATTAGATCTAGGAGGGTTCCAATACAAGAAACCCTGGGTTTAAATGGTGTGCTCCATTCATGGTTCTTCTCTTCTTATAGGTAGCAGGATGTCAAAACTGACCAATCCCCTCAAGGTTTTATATACCTTATTTGCATAATCCCACCCCGCAAGGAGAAAAATGATCTGTCTCTTTGGTATTCCTTCTCTCCAAGATTACTCCCAATGGGAAAAGATGATTCCTGAAAGGAAATTGGAGTGTTATTAGAGGTAGGGATGGCATGCCCTATGGCTAAAATTAATAAATGGTCAGTTCAAGGGTTACTGTCCAGTGTTGCGAAGAGGAGGGTCTTTTTGCAGCAGAATCTATTGAACCAGGCCTGATGGCTGAATTATTTTAAAGTCATCATCTTGTTAATCTTCACAACAGCCTTTCAAAGAGGACCACGTCTTAGTTAACTAGTGCTGCTATAACACAAATACCGCAAGGTGGTGGCTTGTAGGAATAGAAATGCATATTACTTCTGGGAGCGAAAAGTCCAAATCACAGTTTGAACCATGTTGCCTTCCTTCTTTATCAGTAGCCCCAGGCATTCCTTGGTTCCTTGGCTTATAACTTGTTATCTTTACATGGTGTCTGTCTTCCCCCTTGTGTGTGTTTCTGGGTCTGTTCTGGTCTTTCTATAGGTGGTTAGGCTTAGAATCTGCCCTACATTAGTTCACTAGCATCATAAAAGAAAATCCCTGTTTGCAAACACGATCACATCCACAGGCCAGGAATTCAATATATATTTAGGGGAGAGATATGAATCAATTCGTAACAGGTATTCCCATCATCCAGATGAAAAGATGGAACTTCAAAGAGTAACTTGCCCAGGTCTGCATAAGAAGCTATGGAGCTGGGTTTGAAGTTCCTGTCTGTGAGGTTCCAGAGTCCTGATTTGTTGCACATTATAATGCTTCCAAGACTGGGCATCAATAGAATGGGACCAAATCCTGCTTTGGTGAAATCAAACAAATTTAAAAGAATGTATTTAAAGAGTCTGAAGGAAAGGAGTCACCTGATCTTCTCCCAAGGAGGAATATCAGATCAGGTTGGTCCAATAAGAAAGGAGTAAGCATAGGCAAAAAGGACAACCCAGATATGCAGAGGAGGAAAGCTCCCCAAAGGCACAGATCACGATGAAGATCATGTATATTGAAAGTGACCCACTTCTGCCGCTTAACCACAGATGCTTTCTGCAACCAAGATAGTCAAGTTTGGAGGAATGGTGTGGGTGTATCAACAATGCACATCAGAGAGAGGCGAAGGTTTTCCTGGTTCTCCAAGATGACTGATGCCACCAGCTCCACTCTCTATTTGTGCTTTTCTGGGATTCCTGTCGGCACATGGTTTCTCGGGCTGAGAACCAAGAATTCTGACTCTTATCCCTTAACCCTTCCCCAAACTCCATCTCCACCCTCTATACAGGAATTTTCCGCAATCCCACATTTATCCACATCAACATTTTCCAGATATTATTCTTAATTTTCTGACTGCATCGTTCCTAGTTTGTTTGGAAAACAAATGTATTTCCACATAAAGATTGGTAGCTGGTGTTAAGCACATTCCTGTCCTTGGGCTAATGTCTTCATGACATTATAACATTAACCAGCTAGTATTGATATTAGCTTTTCATTGGTCAGGAGCCTTAATATCTCTATTAGCAAGAAACCAACATAGCCTGGAAAAAGTCCAGTACGAGAAAGATTACCTAAAGAAAATACATGAAGAATCAGCATGATTTTAAACACATCAGTAATCAAATATATATTAAGTAAATGAATAATTGGATCTTGTCAGGTTCTAAAAAGGATGAATAAGGATGAAAGATCTTATGAAAGAGGACTCCCAGACCTTTGTATTTCACAGGCCCATAATTTTTTTGTTGGTATTTTTTTAATTGGAGAGGACAAGATCAACCTAAAATTGTTATTAGGTGACATAGAACCAACTTCAACCCACAGCAACCCCATGTGATAGAATAGAATTGCCTCATGAGTTTTCTAGGCTGTAATCTGTACAGAATCCTGGTGTGGCACTATAGAATAAGCATTGGACTGCTAACCACAAGATCAGTGGTTCAGACCCACCAGTTGCTCCTAGGAAGCTCTATACAGGATCGCTATGAGTCAGAACTGGTAGATCGCCAGGTCTTTCTGACAGGCAGTCACTGCTGTTGTCGTTAAGTGCTGTCGCGTCGATTCCGACTCATAGCAACCCTTCCAAGGAGCGGCTGGTGGGTTTGAATCACCTAACCTTTTGGTTAGTAGTCCAGTGCTTATCCTACAGTGCCACCCTAGCACTCCAACTGAATGAACTTAAATCAACAACCTTTCAGTCAGCAAGAGAACCATTAACTATTGTACCACTGGGACTCCTTCGTGGTAATTTAAAACAAAAACAAAACACCAAACCTACTACCATCGAGTTGATTCCAGCTCATAGTGACCCTATATAGGGTTCTCAAGACTATAAATCTTCACAAGAGCAGACAGCCTCATCATTCTCCTGTGAAGTGCCTTGTGGGTTTGAACCACCAACCTTGTAGTTCACAGTCCAATGACTAGCCCACAGTGCCACCAGGGATCCTTTCCATGGTGATGGTTGTTGTTGTTAAGTGCCATCAAGTTGGTTCCAACTCATAGTGACCCTGTACAGAGTTTCTGAGGAGCAGCTGATAGTTTTGAACGGCCGACCTTGTGGTTCGAAGTCCAGTGCTGATCCTACAGCTCCACACCAGGAGTCCTTCATGATGATTGTTGTTGTTAAGTGCCATCTAGTCAGTTCCAACTCATAGCAACCCTTTATAGTGTTTCCAAGAAGCGACTGGTGGGTTTGAACCGCCAACTTTGCTGTTCAAACTGATCTTTCAGTCCAGCGCATTAACCCACAGCACCACACACCTTTTAATTCAGTGTTGGCAGTACAGGAAGGCACACGGGGCTGGAGCAGATACTGAATGAAGCAGTTCATCACATTTGGCAAGCATTTGTCATGTGCACGTTTTTATTGGGTCTAATGAGGGATGTATGTGGCTATGCTGTCTCGAGAAGATTCTTAAGGCCAGTGCTGTGGATTGAATTATTTCCTCAAAAGAGATATGCCAGAGTCCTAAGCCCCGCCTGGTTCCTGTGAACATGACCTCACTTAGAAAGAGGCTCTTTGAAGATGTTATCAGTCAAGTTACCATGAGGTAGGGTGGGTCCTCATGCAACAGACTTTCCCACCCCTAGTCCTTCCCTTCCTCCTCCTTCCACCTTCCCCAGGACCATTAAAGTGTGAGAGCCTTTTGTTCACCTCCCTTGGCAGTGAGACAAGTCCCTGCATCTGCGCTGAATCAGACACTGTTGTATGAACGAGGGAAGTCAGCAATTTCTCCAGGTAGCCCTCCTATTTATACTATTACAGTTAGTGATTAAAGACTTGACTGTTACTTTCATTGTGATTGGTCTTCATCAGCTACTAGGGCAGCTGGCAGCTCTGCTCCACTCCACTCCTGACACCTAAGTAGCAGCAGCCACAGCAGAACAGCTGCCCTTTAGAATGGCTCTACAGCACTGTTTAAGGCCTTATGCCTAACCTATGTTTTGTAACCTATAGGGTTGCCATGAATTGGAATCTACAGCAATGGTATACACACACACACAACAGGGAACTTCAAATAGTTCATGGAAATTTTCCATTATCTTTTTTAAAAATGTTTTATTGTAAATTATGTGATAGTTTACATGAGAGAACATTAGTTTTACATTCATCCTATTGTATACCATTTCATTGCCATGGTTACAATCCCCTCCATGCATCATCAACCAACCAAAGTGTATACACCACAAGCCTGCCCCCAGGTCTTCAGCATACAGCCCCTCTCCCTCTCTGGGTCTAAAGTCCCCAGCTGCTTCATCTCTCCACATCATCATCTCTGCCTCCATCTCAGGCATCACTGCTTCTCTGGGTAGGGTCCCGCTCTCCACTCTTCTCCCTTGATGGTCCCAGGTTCCATTGTCTTTTAATTCCATTTTTCTATGAACTCTTTGAAGCCCCCTTGTACACACACACACACACATGAGGGTAAATCAAATGTATTGATTTTTATTGAACAAAATCTTTATTGAACAAAAATATCAAAATGTGAAGCTGTTGTTTCTCAACAGATCCTCCACCGAGGTTGGCACACTTTAAAAAGTGGTGTTTCTATCGCTCAAACCCTTCCCAGAAGAATTCTGTGCTCCTCAACTTACATGTCAAAACAGCCTTTTGGGCATCCTCGAGGGACTCAAATCATGTTCCTTTTAAATGTTCTTTGAATTTGGGCAACAAAAAAAGCAGTCTGAAAGGGCTAGGTCAGAGCTATAGGGTGAATGGGGTAAAGTTTCCTGATGACATTTTCAGACAGCTCTTGCTACCTTCAAAGAATGAGCAGGTGCATTGTCATTATGGAAAACAATTTCTCAGCACAACTGCTTTGACCTTTTTCTCACCAATGCAGTTTTCAATTTTCTTAAAGCATTTTTATAATAAACCCCTGGGATAGTCCTGTGTCCTTCAAGAAAATCTATCCAGATTACCCTTTTAGAATCCAAAAGAAATAGTCACCATAACCTTCAGAGCTGATCTCTCTGCTTTGAATTGAACCAACCTAGCAGATCCCACTGTTTTGATTGGATCTTTTTTTATGAAGACATCCTAACAAGACTAAAACAAGTGTATTGTTGCTAGAACTTGTCTGCAGCCACCCACTGATCACAGAGACATATTTAAAAACATTTTGTTTGGAACAAAATGTGTGCATGCATGAACTTGAACCCTAGTAGCAATATTTTTGTAGCAATAAATATACAAAAATTTGCCATTTCAAGCATTTTTATATGTGCAAATCCAGCCACACCAACCTAGTAGCAATACTTTTGGACTTATCTTCATACTTACTGATACCTCGTGGTGTGATGCTGTAGGATTAGCGCTGGACTATGAACCACACGGTTGGTGGTTCAAAGCCACCTCCTGCTCCTTGGAAACTCTTAAAGGGTTGCTATGAGTCAGAACTGACTCAATGGCACTTAACACCAACAACAGTCACAGAGAGATAGCATGGTCCAGTGTTTTAATGCTTAGCCCTGGCTCTTGCGCTAACTTGATCAGCTCCTATCTTTCTGGGTTTCAGTCTCTTCACCCTTGGAATTAAGCGTTCATACCAAAGGCTCTCCCAGGGCTCTCCTTTTATTCTGTGGACTGCAGCAGAGATAGAATACCAGTGAGCCCAAGAACATTATGCTTTTTGGTTTTCCACAAATTTTGAAGCCCCCCCCCCCATGAGTGTGTAAACACACTCATACACAGGAGTACATGTGTGTTAGGTTTGGTTTGAGAAACGAAGGGTCCCTGGTACATGAATAACACCACCTACCATCTTTGCTAACATTTCCAAACCTCCTCTTTGGGGGATTGGAAGTTCATTCTGGAAATGGACTTGGAAGTTAGAAACTAGAAAGCATTCGGTGCCATCCCAGGAATCTCCCAGGCTTCCATTCACAATCCCAGAACACCTAAAACTCTTAACCTGTTTCAAGGTTTGTGAGATGCTTTTGACCAACTTGGAGGTTGTCAAAACAAAGATGCTTTTGACCAACTTGGAGGTTGTAGAGCAAAGGAAAGACCATGGGAGAAAATGGGAAAACAGTGCTAATTTCATGAGGAAAGAGATCATTTTAGTGGTTCAATCGTAACCCAAGTAAAGGGAGAAAAGGCTGAAGCATCAACCTAGAATGACCACTTCTGAGGTGGGGAGTACGAAGGAGAAGGGTGGAAGAGGGTGAGTCAGTCTAAGGATTAAAGGACCAGACTCTGAAGGCTTGCTGTACCATGCTGTTGGGTCGTTAGGTATCATTGAGTCAGTTCCAAATCATAGCAACCTTAGGCACAACAGAAGGAAACACGACTTAGTACTGTGCCATTCTCAACGCTATGTTGAGCTCATTGTTACAGCCACCATGTCAGTTCATCTCTTTGAGGGTCTTCCTCTTTTGGGCTGATCCTCCACTTTACCAAGCATGATGTCCTTCTCCAAGGACTGGTCCCTCCGGTCAACACATTCAAAATACAAGAGATGAAGTCTCACCTGCCTCACTTCTAAGGAGGATTCTGGCCATGCTTGCTCTAACATAGATTTGTTTGTCCTTCTGGCAGTCCATGGTATAGTCAATATTCTTCACCAGCACCATAATCCAAATGTATCCGTTCTTGGATCTTCCTCATTCATTGTCGAGTTTTACATGTGTAGGAGGTAACTGAAGATACCACGCACAACTTAGTCCTCAAAGTGACATCTTTGCCATGTAACACTTTAAAGAGGTCTTTTGTACCAGATTTGCTCAGTGCAAGCCGTCATTTGATTTCTTGACTGCTGCTCCATCGGCATTGATTATGGACGAAAGTAAAATGAAATTCTTGACAACTTCAGTCTTTTCTCCATTTATCATGATGTTGCTTATTGGTTCCATTGTACTTTTTGGCTTTTTTATGTTGAGGTATAATCCATTCTGAAGGTTGCAGACTTTGTTCTTCATCACTAAGTGTCTCAAGTGCTCTTTAATTTTAGCAAGCCAAGTTGTGTTACCTGCAAATCACAGGTTGTTGATGAGTTTTCTCCAAACCAAATGCCTTGTTCTTCTTCATATAGCCCAGTTCCTCAGATTATTTTCTCAACATACAGATTGAGTAATTTTGGGGAAAAGACACAATGCTGACACACACCTTTCTTGATTTTAGAACATGCAGTGTCCCCTTGTTCTGTTAGAATGACTGCTTCTTGATCTATGTACAGGTTCCAGCACAAGTAAGTGTTCTGTAATTTCCATTGCTTGCAATGTTATCCATAATTTGTTGTGACTCACACAGTCAAATGCCTTTGAGTAGTCAATAAAACAGAAGAAAATATCTTCCTAGTATTCTCTACTTTCATCCAAGATCCATCTGATATTAGTAATGATATCCCTTATTCCACATCCTCTTCTAAATCCAGCTTAAATTTCTGGCAGTTACCTGTCAGTGTAGTACTGCAACTGATTTGAAATATCTTCAGCAAATTTTAACTTACAAGTGATATTAATGATATTATTCAATTTTTGTTTGTTTATTTTTGGCATTCTGTTGTATCACCTTTCTTTGGAATGGGCATAAATATGCCTCTCTTCCCATTGATTAGCCAGGCACTGGTCCTCCAAATTACTTAGTACAGAGAACGTAGAGCTTTTATCTAAATTAGTATTCCATCAATTCCTGGAGCCTTGTTTTTTACCAATGCATTCAGTGCAGTTTGGACTTCTTCCTTCAATATCATTGGTTCTTGATCATATGCTACCTTCTGAAATGATTGAATGTTGACCAATTATTTCTGGTACAATGACTGTGTATTCCTTCCATATTCTTTGGCTGTTTTCTATGTTGTTCAATATTTTGTCTATAGAAATCTTCAATATTGCAACTTGAAGTCTGAATTTTTCTTCAGTTTTCTGCCTGAGAAATACCCATATGGATTTCTAACTACAGTTCTTTACACATTTCATTATAATACTTGACTTTGTCTTCTCAAGCTGCCCTTTAAAATTTTCTGTTCAGCATTTTTGCACCATCATTTCTTCTATTTGCTTTAGCTACTCTTGATTTTCATACGGGAAGCAAAATCAATAAAATACTTACCTCTCACCTGCCCCCACAGGTGCAGTTTTACCAGAAGAAATCATTCATATCCACATCAAATTTTACCAATCCGAACAAAATATGGTTAGTAACAAAGAAAGGCAATTTTCATGTTTTATTATACAATATTGCTCATCATAGAAAAAGCTTTAACATTTTTAAATACAGAAACAAATTGTTAGTGTTGTCAGAGAGATTGCCTGCCCTTGAACAAACTGACAACACCTGTTTGCAAACAACAGCATTGCTAGAACTGAGTCGAAACCCTTTGTTCTTCTTTCAGGACCCAGCTTATTCATCCATTTTCTAAGCAGTGTCTATCACATAGTAAGGACCAAATAATATTTCTTGAATGAATGGGGTTTTCTTTCATCCCTGTCTTTTATTTCTTGCTCCTCAACCAGATCTTGATCCATGGATGGAAAAAAGCAAAGCCCACCCATCCATTCCCAGAGTCACCCTGTCCTTTTCTGTAGTAGCCTTTGGTCTATAACATTGACTTAGAGACACTTGCCTGAGGGAACTGACTGGATTTCAGAGAAAGAAAGCACACAAAGATAAGACAGTAACCAGGGA
Organism: Chrysochloris asiatica; assembly: GCF_000296735.1. Classification (NCBI taxonomy): domain Eukaryota; kingdom Metazoa; phylum Chordata; class Mammalia; order Afrosoricida; family Chrysochloridae; genus Chrysochloris; species Chrysochloris asiatica. The sequence goes on from NW_006408556.1 coordinate 11,757,459, forward strand.
GAGACAAAAGTATACAGAGAGACACTCAGAGATTCAATAGAGAGACCAGGATGCAGCAGCAGAAAGAAAATCCCAGACTTAGAATTTACACAGTTCAAGATAAAGAGAGAAAAAATTCTGGACAAGAATAATAATCTTGAAGTTTCTTTTCCGTTTTAATGTTTTATGATAGAGATAATGGCAGAGGAAGAGGAGGACTTGGGCAAGAGGATAAGGAGATACGGGCAGGTCCTGTGGCGCTGTGGGTTAATGTGCTAGACTGCAAAGTCAGTTTGAACTGCAAGGTTGGTGGTTCAAGCTCACCAGTCACTCCTTGGAAACCTTCTAGAGGGTCGCTATGGGTCGGAACCGACTCAACAGCATTTAACAACAACAACAAAGGAGCTCTGGTAGCGTAGTGGTTACGAATCGGGCTGCAAACCTCAAGGTCAGCAGTTTGAAACTAGCAGCTGTTCCGCGGGAGAAAGATGAGGCTTTCTGCTCCCATAAAGATTTACAGCCTCGGAAATCCTGTACCGGGTCGCTATGAGTCGGAACTGACTCCACAGCACATAACAACAACAACCAAGGTGAAGAGGTGGTGGTTGTGAAGTGCCTTTGAGTTGGTCCCGATTCATAGTGACCCTGTATAGGGTTTCCAAGGAGCGGCTGGTGAGTTTGAACTGCCCACCTTGTAGTACCAACAGACCTTGTGGTTGAGTGCTTATCCTCCAGTGCCACATCAGGACTCCTTCACTTTCACACTAGTCCTACTCTTACCTCTCATCCACAAAGCTGTTTCCATATTCACTTTCAGCTCCTACCTAAACCTGTCTCCCCACCCCGCATGCACCCTTCCTGAAAATCTGTGAACTACAACCTCAGACATGAAGTATCCTCACTGCTCCAGTCTTTGCTCAGTTCCCTCCCTTCTGATCTCCTAAAGCCTGTCAGATAGATCCTTAATCACTAGACAAAGTGTTGTTTTATACAGTCGGCCCTCAGCTCTTATGAACACAAATTGGCTCCCCAAGAGAAGTGCGCACTATCTTATAGATCCCAGGATTCCTTGTAATGCCCAACCCAGCCCAAGGCTGTGTATAGAGTAAGTGCTCAATGAATTCCTGTGGACCGAACACTCTTCCCCCAAACACTGGGAACCCACCCTCAGGTGAAGTCCATTCATTCCAGGAAATAACTTCTGTGCTCTGGCCATCTCCTGGGCTCCAGCGCCCCCTGCCTGCAAAGAGGGGAACTGCCTTCAGGACAAAGTTCGCGGCCCAGTCCCGGAAAGGCAGGCAATGGCCCTCCCATCTCACAAAAGGCACCCGGCACCATTCAAGGTTCTGATGAGGTCAGTGGGCACTGCCAGTAAAGTCTGTTGTGTTTTCAGATGTGGGAACAAGCCTAGGGCCCCACCCTGTCCCGCCCTCCCTTTGAGCGCTCAGAGCTTTTCATCAAGTTCCAAGCTCTGGTTATCCTGGGCAGGCCCATGGCTGGGGGCCGGGCTGCCACCCTGCTTCCCGCTCAGGTAACTCTGGATGGCCGAGGCGCAGTCCAGCCGCTCCATGGCAGTCATGAGGTAGTGCAGCTCCTGTAGACTGCCATTCTGCTCCTGAAACAGCTCCAGGATGGCAGCAGCAGGGCTGCGCTGGCAGGATAGGAACCTAGAGGAAGCGGGGAGGAGAGCGGTGAGAGGAAGAGCCTCTCCCTCCTCGGGGCTCTGCTTTGTGTCCTGTCCTGGAGACCCTCTCACACTCAGCTCATTCCCAGATCCACCCCTGCCTGAGTTCTTGCCCCTTCCAGCACTTGCTTTCTTCCAGGGAGCTCAAGTGGCCGAAGGGTCCAGGACTTTCAAAGGGGAGCTAGTTGGAAGAGTTCAAGAACTAACTCCAAGTCCTTTTTATGTCTGTGTCTTACACTGGGGTTTAGTTGAGAGATTTCTAAGGTCATTTCTAGCTCCTCTTGTTCTGTAATTGTTCTTTGTCTACCTGCCCCACCCCAAACACATCCTTCTCCCCACCACCCTAGTTAGGCTCCTTCCTAACTAGCTTCCTTCTCTCTCTCTCCCAGGCCAGGGCATCCTGCCTACTTCTGAGGAGATAACTGTTCTAAATCATGGCTTTCTTTTGTCTTGATGCCTTCCTGGAATCTCTCCTGTTCTCTGTGGGCTGGAAAGCCCACTGGATCATCCTGAACCTTTCCCACCCCTGCATACACCACAACCACAACCACCTTTGCTGCTGGTCTAACCCATCCCCCACCACCTTGTCTCTGAAGCCCTTTCTAACTCCCACCCCTAGTATCGTTTGGACTTTAGGTCATAAGCTGAATTCTTCACAATTCTTTAACAGTCTTTCTTTCTCAACTATTTTCAGTGTCTCTGTTTCCAACTTGTTGTGCACTACTGGATACATGCAATAATCTGCAGGGAATGGTTGTCTTTGGTTTTTTAACCTCTCTGAACCCCTGACTGAAGGAACCCAGGTGGTGGCTGTGCCTAACATGGTTTCCCCAACAAAGCCATTGTTGATGTTAAGTGCTGCTCGACTCATAGCCACCTTGTATAGGGTTTCCAAAGCTATAAATCTCTGCTAGAGAAGAAAGCCCCACCTTTCCCCTACTCTGACCTTGTGGTTCACAGTCTAGTGCTTATCCTTCAGAGCCACCACACTCTTCCAGGATGGTAGGTGCTTGCTGAATGGATGACTTTCAATTCTGCCCTGTCTTGAGGGTCCAGTTCTAATGCCATCTCCTGAATGAAATCTTCCCTGACCATTTCATTTATACTCTGGACCCCAGGGCTTAGCTCAACATTGTCTTATGTCCCTTGAAAGAGAGTGTAGCTGCATTACTCCCATTATTGCTAATATTTATTGAATTAGCAGTCACTGGGTTTCACATTAGCAACCCTCAGGGCACAGCACAGCAAGCACTCAATGACTTAATGATTAATGGCTTCATTTTTAAATACTTATTGAGCACCTACTATGTGCCAGGCATTACTATAGACACTAAGGATACTGTGATAAATAGAAATGTCGTTATTGTTGCTAAGTGCCATCAAGTCCGTTCCGACTCATAGCGACCCCATATAGGGTTTCCAAGGAGTGACTGGTGGGTGTGAACCTCCAATCTATGGTTTAGCAGTTCAGCGCTGATCCTCCAGGCTGACTATAGAGCCTAAGGATACTGGGATCAATAGAAATAGCTGCTCTTTCATTGATCGTGGAGTGAGAAGTAGCCATTCTCTGCCCTTGACATCATTCCCTTGCCTCTGGTCCAATCCCTAGGATATTCTGAAGAGCCCCATCCTCAGCCCAATCTGCCCTCCTTTCCCATCCGCATGCCTCTTCTTACCGGATTTTCATACCACAGAGCCCCAGGTGGGAAGCCAGCCGGCGCCAGTCATTGCCTGTGATGCTGTTTGGTTCCAACAACATCTGCAGCTGCTCAAAGAGCTCTGGGGGCAACCTGGGGCAGAGGGGAGGATCAAAGAGATCCAGTCTGATTCTCCACCCACCACCCTGGGGAAGAAATCCCAGACAGCCCTGAGGGGCAATCCCCATCACACCCACCTCACCTATTGCACGGAGGTGGCTGGGAGACTGGAGGGGCTGCTGCCCACGATTCTTCCTCTGATGCCTGGAACCGGACAATTTCCATGTACTTGGTCTCCAAGCCCTGAGCCAACAGAGGGGGCAGGCAACACACTTTGAGATCATGAGACACCCCCTGAGCAAGAAGCTGAGGACCTCTCTCCATTCTTCACATCTCTCCTTTAGCCTGACCCCACCCAGAACCCTTTACCCTCTGCTTCCCTGATCCAGAACCCCACCATCAGCCTTAAATGTACCAACTATGCCGTTTGGGAACTGGAACATGAAAAACAAACAGATTACATCTTAAGACACCAGGAGAAGTCCTGGGTGGGGTCATGGGAGGCCATCAAATAATAGACCCTGAATTCTGGCACCTGAGCCCCTTGCCCCTACTCTTCCTTTCCCAGATTGCTGCACCACCACCACCACCCCCACCACCACCACCCCCGTGATACCATCAGGGATATCCACCCACCCTCCATGACCCTGGCTACTCAGGTTCTTCAAGACTCTCAACTCAGATTTCCTTACTGCTCCTCTTGGCTGTGGGCTGGTACGCTGAACTCCCATCCCACCTACTCAAGACACTTTTCTTGGTCACTAACCACATAGAAGTTACACATTACCTCTCAGGTATAGACAATCAGCTTATAAAAGAGCCAAATCTTGACGTTCCAGCTCCCCTGAGTTGGGAGAGGGGGTTAATCTAGAGCTTGGTTCTTATACCGCCTGCTTTATCCATTGGTAGTCAAGAGTCAGGGATGAAGGGTAACTTGGGAGGCCTCCTGGCCTCAGTCCCCTAAGGGCTGGTATGACTGTCCTGTGAAAAATGTTCTCTTCCCATCTTTGCTGCTTGATTAAACAATCAAAACCATACTTTCTGGACACCAGTCCCCTCACCCTCTTGGCCCAGGACACCCTTCTTCTGCCCACCAGGCCTACTCACATCCTGGAAGGTGTGCATAGTGACAATGATTTCATTGGTTAGTGCTGAGCAGTCCTCACTCTCACTGGCTACAAAGAGAAGGTGAGAATGAAGTCGGTGAGAGAGAAGAAAGGGCCCAGGGTGAGAAGGAGGAGAGGTTAAAGAGGCTGTGTGGTAAGCTGTGGGCTGGAGCAGGACTGTGTGGCTTCTCACTTGCAAGAGAAGGAGCTGCTGAGCTTCAGGGTTACTGGGAGGTGGGGAGAGGAGGGAAATGGGCCAAAAGTGGGTGTGGGACTCCTACACTACCTTTCTTCCGGAAGCAGAAGGAACGGAAGGGACACTTTCCATGCCAGATGTGGAGATGGGGAACTAGCTGGCAACTGCTGTCATCCACATTCTCCCAACCTGGGGAGGGGGCGGGGGTAGGAGAGCTTCAGAGAGCAGGACCTTCCACAAATACTGACAAATGACCTACTCTGTGGGAGGCAGTGTGCAGGGTAGGGTGCAAGAGGGGTGAGGAGGGAGCAGAGGGGAGAGGGTTCTCCAGAGCCCTCAGGGGACCCTATTTGTGGTCTACCTTCTACCACCAACATACACCTTCACTTCCCCATGTACATGGGCCCTGACCCATCCATACAAACTCCCCTGGGTCCTCATGCCCATAAGCAATGCCAGTAGCCCAACCCATAAAGTGAAGGAGAGAAGACTGTAAGTACCTGTTCCCAACACCAGCCCCATCCTGGTGGGAAAAGAAAGGCTTCTCCCTCCCTGTGAAGGATAACAGCTGTTTCCTGCCTCCCACTGGGCATCCCCTGCCCTTCCATAGGTGGGCAATGGCCAAGAAAGTAGTCTAAGACAGAGGACTCCCAGAAGCTGCTCCCTGCCCAGGAGGCTGGGTTTGAAACGTGATGTTCCCAGATTTCTACCTCGCTAGCCAGGGGGGCTCCCTCTGACCTTGTCCCCGCCATGGCCCACCGCCCTCACCCTCAGAGATGTACTTGAGCTTCAGGCACTGGTCCCCGCGAGCTCCCGTGAAGTCAAAGAGCTGGCAGGGCCCACGCAGGCGTCCACCGTGGGGCTGCTCGTTGGTTATGGCCCACTGCAGGGCACAGGGCGTATTGTTGAGGAAGTAGACGCGCAGCTGCAGGTGGGACTGTCCTGGTGCCAGGGGTGAGCAGAACACTGCCAGCTGCAGCCACTTGCGAGCCTCCCGCCCCGCAGGCACCTCCAGAACGCAGGTGTAGAGGCTGTGGACGGTAGAGGTGGCAAGTAGAGCTGGGGACGCTGAGGACCCCTGTACACTTACAACACAACTCCTCCCTGCCAGGGGCCTCGGGGGCACCTCCAAGAAGGTGAGTAGAACAGCCCAGGAGGGATGGAGAGATGGAGAGAGAAGATGGAGGCCAAGAGTCTCCACCATTGAGTGAGGAGAGAAGTCATCCATTGAGTACTCTGGGTCAGGGGAGATGGGCCCAGAGCCTCCAGGCTTCACACTACATTACACACACATATTACACACACATACACACACGGCCCTGCTCTTGTCAGGGGAGGGCAAGAAGACTGGGAGACAGTGGATATAATATCCTAGAAAGACAAAGAGATGAAGGACAGACATCAGACAGAATATAGTCTTAGAGAACTGGAGGGGACAAACTGAAGGGAAGTCTAGCGTAGAGACAGACAATTTTAGAGGGAAGGAACATGGGGCTCCCTGTGGACAGAGAGATGAGGAGGAGAAACAGTTGTGACATGCACAGTATGGATGAGGGGGAGGGCTGGGATGAGACAGTTGGACAGAGGGACAGGAGAGGGACACTCAGGACAAAGGATCAGCAAGCCTTCTCAGGCACATAAAGGAGAGCTTCCACAGTGTGAGATGAGGTTGAAACAGAGAAAAAGAACAGAACAGACCATTCCAGAAGGCCGGAGGCAGGGAAACAGGTCATGAATAGGTGCCTACCTGAAGTGGGAGAGGTGAAGGCGACACTCATCCCTGGAAGTGTAGGCCCCCGACCGCCCTAGGGGCTTCCAGGCCTTGGCATCGAGCAGGGTTGTGTTGCTGCTGTAGGTACGAGCCTGGCTGGGCTGCTGGGCACAGTGCTTGAATGTGAGGGTGCAGGGCTTCAGGAAGGAGGCCCCATGGGGGCCACATGCCACCACAGGGCTCACCAGTGCCTGGGCCCGGGACAGTGAGGGAGCATCCGACAGGTCCCACACCAGGACCAGAGACACCCGTTCCTGGCGGCCTATAGTCACAGCACCTGGCAAGAGGGAGAGCCGAAAAGGGCCTGGCAAAGAACTCCGCTCCCTGCAGAAGGATGCAGGGTGGGAGGGAAAGTGTGCAAGAGCACAAGAGAGGGTGCCCAGCAAGGGCCACGAGGAGACCATATGGAGCAGGAGCAAGATGAGTGTGAGCTGACTTACAGCGTCATCCTGAGCAAGTCCTTGCCTCCCCCCAGGGCTGTCTCTAGCCCATACAGTGCCTTGTAAACCTTCTAATAATGCTAATAGAGGAATTTAGTAAAGGTGCAGAGTACAAAGTCCACAAGCAAAAATCAACTGAGTTTCTATGCACTACCAATGAGAAATCTGAAATGGAAATTAGGGAAACAATTCCATTTACAATAGCATCTAATTGGATAAAATACCTAGGAATAAATTTTATGTGAATTTGCAAAAGGCATTCTTCCAAACAGTTCACTTCACTGACTGACAATTGTCATACTAATTCTATTAGAACTAGGTTATTTACTTCCATCTGCCAGAAAACTGCCACAAAAGATGTGCCCGATGTCCCTCTTTGGAGTCAATAGAATTATAACTTTATTGGAGACAGTCAAGTAATAATAAAAAATAAAATTTCAAAATTATGAAGATGTCTCTGAATGGTACTTCCTTAAATGTGCTGCCTTTGAGAATAGAGGGGACCCAAGAAACAGGCTGAGTGCGCTTACCTGGGGGGATGAGCAGGGAAATGCCTGTATCTTGTAGCATCAGGCAGCCTCCGCGGTGGTCCACCTCTCGAACTGAAAATACCAATAGCTTGTTCATCAGCTGACGGATGACTGTCTGGCCTTGGGTGGGTGTGTTGAGTTCCTGGTAGAAGGCAGCCATCTCTGACAGTGTAACTGGCAGGGACTGGCTAGGAATCTCAGTTTCAGGTAGGGGAGTGGGCTGGGGCACTGGGTCTTCTTCGCCATCTGGCTTCCGGCAGGTTTGTAGCAGCCAGTGAGGACAGTGCCATCGAAGGCACTGCACCAGGAGGAGGACACTTGCAACTGGAACACCCACCAGCAGTAGGAACTGCAAGGGTTGGAAGGAATTCTCTTGGGGGCACATCCACCTGGTCACTTGATGCCACCAGCTCTGCACCTCTGTTGTGTCAGCCAAGACCAGGAGCCTGCAGGATCACTAGCCATGGGAGAGATGCAAATCAAAACAACAATGAGATCTCTTCTCAGCTTAGTATTAATAGCAAAAACACACACACAAAAACAGAAGACAAAAAATCCTGGAGAGGGTGTGGAGAGCCTGAGACCCTTCCACAGTGCTGGTGGGACTGTAGAACAGTGCAGCCACTGTGGAAAACGGTATGGTACTTTCTCAGAAGGTTGGAAATAGAAATACTGTATGACAAATATCACAGCCTTCAGTATGGGTTGCAACTCAATGTAAAGAAAACAAAAATCCTCAGCACTAGACCAATAAATAACAGCAAGAAAAATGGAGAAAAGATTGAAGTTATCAATGACTTCATTTTGCTCAGATCAACCATCAACGCTCATGGAAGCAGCAGTCAGTAAATCAAACAACGTATTGCATTAGGCAAATCTGCAGCACAAGATATCTTTAACGTGTTCAAGAGCAACGATGTCAGTTTGAGGACCTAGGTGCCTCTGACCCAAGCTATGGTATTTTTAATAACCTCATATGCATGTGAAAGTTGGGTAATGAATAAAGAAGACCGCAGAAGGATTGATGTATTTGAGTTATGGTGTTGGATGGGGAATATTAAAAGTACCATGGACTGCCAAAAAAAACAAACAAATTTGTGTTGGAAGAAGTACAGCCAGAATGCTCCTTAGGAGCCAGGATAACTAGATATCTTCTCTCATACTCCAGATCTATTATCAGGAGGGACCAATCCCTGGAGAAGGACGTCATGCTTGGTAAAGTGGAAGGTCAGCGAAAAAGAGCAAGACCCCCCCAATGAGATGGAGTGGCACAGTGGCAACAGAAATGGGCTCACGTGTAACAACAATTATGAGGTTGGCACAGGATTGGGCAGTATTTCGTTTTGTTGTGCACACAGTCACTACGAGCTGGTACCAACTCGACGACACCTAACAAAAACAAAAACAAACACAAAAAAAGACCCAGCAATCTCTCTACTTGGTATTTACCCTCAAGAAATAAGAGTCATGACATGAATAGATATTTGCAGCACTATTCACACTAGGAAAAAGATGGAGACAGTTTAAATGCCCATAAGAGAGGAATGATAGAACAACTTTGGTACATACGCATAATGGAATACTACACAACATTGAAGGAAAATGATGAATCTGAAAACAGCACATAACATGGAGGAACCTAGGAGATATTATGTTGAATGAAATTAGTTGGTTGCAAAGGGACAGATATTGTATGAGACCACTGTAAAAAGTCAAGAAACGGTTTTCATTCTATAAAATGAAAGGAGAATTACTCACTGGAGAGAGTGCAGACCTTCGCTAACTTGGGTGAAAGGGAAAGCAGTTAAAGAGAAAAGAAGGGATGAAAAAAGGGGGACAGAATTTACTTTCTTTTGAGGTAGGGACTGGGTTTTGTTTTGTTTTTTGTCCCATGTATTGGAAGGGAAACAATGTATATTTATTTTCTCATTAGGATAAACCATTGGTAACGTTTCCAAAAATGAAAAACAAGGAAAGAAGGGGAAAAGAGAGAGAGAGAGAGAAGATTTGGAAATGGGTCATAATGGTAGTTGTGTAGCATGGTGAATGTAGTTGGTATGGCTGGATTGCACATGTAAAAATGGTTGAAATGGCCAGTGTTTTGTTGTACATAAATATTGCTGCAATAAATTTAAAAGGAATAAATAAAATAAAGAGGAGCCTGGGGAAGGAAGAAGGAATCAAAGCCAAGCTAAAGCATTTTGTTATTGTGAGGGTTAAGACTTGGCATCCACTGAGCTGCAACAAGGAAGCAAGTTGTTTTCATTCCATGCAATGCACACTCAGATCAAGTTCCCTTATCTTAACTTCACCTGTTTCTCCCTTTCTGCTCGAGAAACTGCTACAGAACCCCAAAGAGTCTACACACAAAAATCTTCTAAAGCTACTAAAGGAATTTAGCAAAGGTGCAGGTTACAAAGTCAACAAACAAAAAAATCAGTTGAGTTTCTATGCACCACGGATGAGAAACCTGAAAAGGAAATTAGAGAAACAATTCCATTTACAATAGCATCTAATTGAATAAAATACCTATGAATAAATCTAACCATGCAATTAAAACTATAAAATACTGCTGAAAGAGATTAAAAAAGACTTAAGTAAATGGAGAGATGTTCTACGTTAGTAGATTGGAAGGCTTAATATTGTTAAGATGTCAATACTACCCAAAGTGATCGAAAGTTTCAACACAATCCCTATCAAATTCCAACAGCCTGCTTTACAGAAATAGAAAATCCCATTCTCAACTTGATATGAAACGGCAAGAGGGTCTGAATAGCTAAAACAATGCTAAAGGAGAACAGCAAAGTGGAACTCACACTTCCTGATTTTAACATACTATGTTGTTGTTGTTGTTAATTGCCATTAAGTTGATTCTGGCTCATTGTGACCCTGGATAGGGCTTCCAAGAAGTGGCTGGTGGGTTTGAACTACTGGTCCTGTGGTTAGCAGTCCAGTGCTTATCCTACAGCACTATACCAGGATATTATACATCTACAGTAATCATAACAGCCTAGTACTAGTATAACAATAGACACAAAGACCAATGGAAAAGAACTGAGAGTTCAGAAAGAATCCCACACATCTGTGGTCAACCGATCTTTGACAAGGGTGCTAAGTCCATTAGAGGGGAGAAGGGGCTCTTCAATAAATTCTTATTGTTGTTGTTACGTCCCGTTGAGTCAATTCCGACTCATAGTTACTCTGTATAAGGTTTCTGAGAAGCAGCTGGTGGGTTTGAACTGTCGGCCTTGTGGTTCAAACCGACCTTGAGATTCAGTGCCACACTGGGACTCCCTTTAATAAGGTGCCTAGAAAATTGGATTTTCACATGCAGAAAATGAAACAGGATCCATGCCTCACATCATACACAAAACACATTGAAAATGGGTTAAAGACATAAAAGTGCAAACTAAAACCAGAAAATTCTTAGACTAATAAGCAGGCCTGGCTTTCAACAATGGATTGTCTTATATCATAGCAAACGTGCAAATAGCAAAAGATAAAATAAATAAATAGGTCATCATAAAAATTTTAAACTTTTGTTCATCAAATGACTTTACCAAAAACAAAGTGAGAAGACAAGCTTCTTCAGAAACCATGTATTCAACAAAGATCTAATAACCAAAAAATATATAAGACATGGACAACTTAGCAACAAAACAACAAAGAATCCAATCATAAATTGGGCAAGGGACTTGGATATGCATTGCACCATAAAGGACATCCAAATGGTCACCAAACATATAAAATAATTCTCAGTATCACTAGCCATCAGAGAACTGAAAATCAAAATCTCAATGAGATACCCCAGGTGTGGCGTTGTAATAAAAGCATTGGACTACGAACCACATGTCAGCAGTTCAAACCCACTAGCCACTCTCAGAAACCCTGTACAGGGTCACTATGAATCGAAACTGATTCAACGGCGTACAACAACAAGATAGCTAAGATAAAAGTCATAAAGAGAAAACAACAAATGTTGCAAGGATGTAGGGAAACTGGAATTCTTATCCATTGCTGGTGAGAATGCAACATGGTACAGTCCTGGTGTGGTGCTTGCAGGTTAATGCGCTGGACTGCAAAGTCAGTTAGAATGCAAGGTCAGCAGTTCAAGCTCACCAGCCGCTCCTTGGAAACACTATACAGGGTCACTATGAATCAGAACGGACTCCACAGCACTTAACAACAGCAACAATAGCACAATCATTGTGGAAAAGAGTGTGATGAGTACTCACAAAACTAAAAATAGGATTGCCATGTAATTTAGCAAGTCCACTCCTACATATAATCCAAAAGACTTAAAAGCAAAAATGTGCACACCAATGTCTTTTGTAGCATTGCTCACAATAGTGAAAAGGTGGGAATGCCCATCAACAGATAGATGGCTAAACAAAATGTGATACATACATACAGTGGCTACTACTCAGCCGTAGGAATAATGAAGTCTCAATTTATGCTACAATGCAGATGGAACTTGAAGATATTATGCTGAGCAGAAAAAGCCAATCAAAATAAAAGATGAAGAAAGGGAAATGTATAGAGACCAAAGTTTACTAGCAGTTACCAGGAGAGGGAGGGAGGGAGAAGAGGGTTAATGGTGATATTGTTGTTGTTGTTAAGTGCCGAGTCGGTTCTGACCCATAGCGACCCTATATAGGGTTTCCGAGGAGCGACTGGTGAGCTTGAACCACCGACCTTGCAGTTCAAATGGCTTTTGCAGTCTGGCGCATTAACCTACAGTGCCACACCAGGACATACTGATGATGGACAGACTGAATTTGATTAAGGGTGGGGTTGTGCAGCCAATTAGAGTAATCACTGCCAATAAATTGTAGACCTGCAAAAAGTTGAATTGGCAAAAGTTGTGTGATAGGTGTATTTACAACAATAATAAAACCAGCAACAGCAATGAAAGACTGTAGTTGTTGAAGCTGCTTATGTATTTCTAAACACCGCATGGGTTTTGGCTCCGGGATTTAGAGGTTTAGGGTTTCATGGGACATTCCAATCAATTAGCCTAATTGTGAGTTTAGTGCTTCTGTTCTACCTCCTAGTTCACTGTGTAGTGAGTGCCTAGGGTCTTAAGAGCATGCAGGAAGCCATCCAAGGCACAATTGGTCCTGGAGCAATAGAGAAAGAAGAAGGATCAGGAATAAGAAGAGGATATGGAATGTGTAGCTAATTTTCTCTATAAACAACTATCTGGTTTGCCGTGACACCAGAAGAACTGGGTGGTGCCCAACTACCATTATTGAACATTTTGATCAAAGATTCCATAGAGAAATATTGATCAAATGGGAGGAAATGCAAAACAGAATTTCATAGTCTCATGGACTGCAGACTTTCTGGAGCCATGGGGGGTGGAAAAATAACCCCCTGAAACTACTGCCTGAGGTCATCTTTAAACCTTAAACCAAAAATGTCCCCTGAAGTCATCTTAAAATCTTAAAACCAAACAATAGCTTAACTAGTTAGAAAAAAAAAAGGAAGAAAGGAAAAAGGTCTGCCTTGAGCACTGTGCTCTTTTAAGAACTATATGTATAGGATCAAATTGACAACAGTAACTCAAAAGATTAGCTAGGATGCTTAGGGAGCTGTAAGCATTTATGCCAATGGAGGAGGACAACTCAGAAAGGAGGGTGAGAATTTTGCACAACTCAACAAATGTAGTCAGGCACTAAATTGTACATATAGAATCTATTGAATTAGCATATGATTTGCTATGTATATTTTCTTCAGCAATAACCAAATAAATGAAGCTTAGGAAAAAAGAACCTACCATGGCTCCCCATGACCAGGTACATCAAGTTATACTCCTTTGAGGTAGAAAGAATTTGAGTTTGGAATTGGAACATGTGAGTTTGAATGCCAGCTTGGTATTGGCTAGATGATCTTGTCATATTGTCTAATGTGCCTCTGTTTCCTCATCTGTCAAAATATTTACCTTGATCTACATTTGCTGAAATGGAAAAAATTAAGGTAGAAAAAACAAGTCAGATACATAGACATACTATGATCTCATTAATGTAAAAACAAACAAAACTATATATGCATATGGTGGTGGTAGTAGCGATGTGCCGTGGAATCGATTCCAACTCATAGCAACCCTATACCGGGTTTCTGAGGCTGTAAATCTTTACAGGAGCAGAAAGCCTCATCTTTCTCCCACAGAACAGCTGGTAATTTTTAACTGCTGACCCTGAGGTTACAGCCCGATTCATAACCACTACACTACCACAGCTCCTTATATACGCAGATACATATGTGCAAATGTTGAGTCTCTGAGTGGTTCAGACAATTAATGTGTTCAGCTGTTAACCAAACCCAGAGGTTCCTCAGAAGAAAGGCCTGGTAATCTACTTCATCCATGTACGTTGGAACTGACTGGGCAGCAACTGGTTTTTGTGTGTGTGTGTGTTTTTTTAAATAAAATGCAAATGTGTAGAGAAAGGAATGGAACAATGCTGTCTAATAAAAATATAATGGAAGACACATATGTCATTTCAACTAGTAGCTACATTTAAAACATAAGGATACAGGAGAAATTCATTTGAGTAACGTTATTTAATACAATCTATCCAAAGTACAGGGAGTCCTGGTGTGGCGCTGTGGGTTAATGCAGCAGACTGCAAAGCCATTTGAACTACAAGGTTAGCGGTTAAAGCTCACCAGCTGCTCCTTGGAAACCCTATACAGGGTCGTTGTGGGTCAGAATCGACTCGATGGCACTTAACAACAACAACATCCAAATATGACTTCAACATACAATCAATGTAAAATTATTCATGAACAAGTTTACATTTCTTTTTCCACGCTAAGTCCTTGAAATCAGTGTGTATTTTACTTACAGTATGTCTCAATTGGGACTTAATGTAGTTCAAACACTCAGTGGCTACATGTGGCTCAGGAGTCCTGGTGTGGCGCTGTGGGTTATTGCACTAAACTGCAAAGTTGGTTTGAACTACAAGGTTGGTGGTTCAAGCTCACCAACTGCTCCTTGGAAACCCTATACAGGGTCGCTGTGGGTTGGAACTGACTTGATGGCACTTAACAACAACAACAACATATGTGGCTCAAGACTCCTCTTTGGACAGTAAAGGCCTAGAAGGACATGTCTCCAACTACTCACATCCTTTACTACTGAGGGAGGGGAAGTTAACAGGGAGGAAGGTGTGAAGCCATAAAAAAATGTGTTGCAATTAAGTCCACTCTGACCCTTAGCGACCCTATAGGACCGAGTAGAACTGCCCCATAGGCTATAATCTTCCCAAGGCTATAATCATTATAGACAAGAGACCCAAGACCCGGTGTGGCGCTGTAGGATTAGCACTCCACCGCAAGGTTGGTTTGAACCACAAAGCCACTCCTCAGAAACCATATACAGGATCACTATGAGTCAGAACCAATTTGACGGCACTTAACAAGAATCTTCACAGAAGATTCTTTCTCCATCTTTCTCCCACGGAGCTGCTGATAGGTTCAAACCACCTGTTAACTTTATGTGAAAAGAACCCAAACCAATCCAAATGCCATAGGGTCGATTCCGACTCATAGCAACCTTATATAGGGTCTCCACAACTGTAAATCTTTACAGGAGCAGACAGCCTCGTCTTTCTCCCACAAAGCAGATGCTGGGTTTGAACCACCAACTTTGTGGGTAGCAGACTGGTGCTTATCCTACAGTGCCACTAGGGTTCCTTTATGTGAACAAGGACTTCCAATTTTCTTAAACCCCTTTTTTTTCTGTATTCTTTGAATTTTTTCATACCACACATGTATTTTGTGTTCATTTGCAATTTTCTGAAAGCTATTAAAAATGAGGGGGGACTTTTCCTCTTGGGGTGATTGTGAAGATTGTGTGAGACCCTGTGGAAAACACTTGTAGATTATTAAAAAAAAATCAAAATTAAACCCATTGCCTCCGAGTCGATTTCAACTTGTAGCAACCCTATAGGAGAGAGTAGAACTGCTCTGGATTTCCAGGGCAGACAGCCACATCTTTCTCCCATGGAGCGATTGGTGGATTCAAACCTCCGACCTTTACTTTAGCAATGGAGGGCTTAACCACTATACCCACAAGGCTCCCTGTAGATGAGAAAGTGCCTTCCAAATGTGGTGTTTGTTTCTATATGCCCTTTCTTCTGTCAGAAATCACAACAAAACTAATAAAAGTGGAAGCAAAAACAAAGGTGTGGGCCAACAGTGAAGCTAGAATGAGGCAGGGCCAAAGCACACACAGACCACCATTCACCTGGTTACCAGCAGAGACCACAATTAAAAGAGAGACCTTGGCTTTCCAGCAGCCTGCCTCTGCAGAATCTGCATTATTTTCTTCTCTGCACTCCCTCTTGCCCTCTGATTTCCAACTTCCCTCTACTCTGGCCAGTTAATGCAAATGGTTAATGCAATGGGCTGCTAACCCAAAGTCTATTCACAGGTACTTCCGAAGAAAGACCTGGTGATCTGCTTCCCCAAAAAATCAATAATTGAAAACTCTATAGAGCACAATTCTACTCTGACATACATAGGTTGGCCAAGAGTTGGAGTCAGCTGGTCCACTCTGGCCAGATTGGGTGCCTCACCCGTTGTTACCACTAACCTCAGGCTTTTGTTCTTGCTGTTTTCTATGACATCCCTCACCTGCTCCCTCCCTCCTCCCCATCTGCCTTATCTACCCACCTGGATCCTTCTTCCTCAGTAGCGCCTCCCCCTGGCACACCAGCCCCTCCCTGAAATCTCTTTCCACTACCTTCCCTCCACACTGAGTTATCTCTTGATTATCTGTTGTAACGTGTGATTTTCCCACCCAACTGAACATTTTCTGAGCATCAGCTGAGTACCAGACATTCTGGGAAGTTCAGACCTCCCAAAGATGCCATCTTATTTGGTTTCAAGGAGCTTCTGAAGGAATGGAGTTAATTCACCCAGTAGCTACCATGAGTACTATTTATCACAGACACTGGACTCTATGGGGGACGGTGTCCTCCTTTCTCTCAGGGGAGCTCACAGTCCTCCAAGGCCCCTCTGGCTGACCCAGCAGGGCCTGCATTGGAAACAATTCTTAAATCAATTACACCCCTTCACTCACATCAGGAGCTAAGGTCTCACTCAAGCCTCCAGTTCCTTCCTTAACCTCAACTACATTCCCCACTTTCTTCCCTCCTTCCTCAGGCCCCACAAGACTAAATACCCTTTCCCAGCTCCTCCCAGACTCCAATAGGAGAAGCTAGTCCTCTGCATCCTCAGGAATGCAGACTGAGGCAGGCAGGACCTGTGTCCCTTGTATCCTCATTGAAAATGTAGACAGCAAGAGAAGGTTCAGCATTATTCCCTTACCATGAAACGCAATCCTGGAATACAAAGTTTGGCAGAGGATGCATATCTATGAATGTGGTGGAGCATACAAGGGGCAAAGTTATGAACGCTCCTTAGACATTACCAAACACCTTGAAGGAACAAGTCGCTGAGCCTGGGAGCTCAGAACCATACTCTCAGAAAACACTGTGATCAATTGAACTATGTTTAGACCACAAAGATAGTGTCCTACATCCTACTTTCATGAGTATCAACTGTGATCTTAAAATCTTATGAGCAGCCATCGAAGGTACAACTAGTGGTCTCTCCCCATCCAGAGAAAAGAAGAGTCATGGAAACTGAAAACTCTTGGAGACCACGTGAACATCAGTCTCCATAACCCTGAGCCCAGAAGAACTAAATGGTGCCCAACAACACACCCAACTGTTCTGAGAGGGATCATCACATTAGAAGGT
>NW_006408556.1:11774811-11825605 GCF_000296735.1 Chrysochloris asiatica
GGTCAGAAATGACTCGACGGCACTTAACAAGAAGATAGAGTGAGAGAAAGTGTGGAACAGGACTCAAAATTGTACAAAAGACCAGGCTTACTGGTCAGACAGAGACAGGTGGAACCCCAAGATCTTTGGTCACCCTGAAGGTCTGGAACTGACCTCGTCCTATGGCTCAGTTGTCAGCTAAACAATGGTTGGTATGTATATAGGGGAAACAACAACATTAGAGCCCTGGTACAATGCTGTAGGATAAAAGATTACAATCACTGAGGTCAAACGAAGTGTACGAGTTGTTGAGAACAAAACTGATGATCTGCTCTCGTTCACAATAAAAACATTTTTAAAAAATCCAGCCCTGGAGACAGTGAACCAACCTGCTTGGGGCCTGGCCTCTGGCGGAACATACAGATAATCAGAGCTGTTGATCACCCCCCCAAATCTTATGGGAACAGGGGTTGGAGCAGCAAGCATCCCATGCACTCCTGTGGTTTGTCCACATGAGTAATAACTGGAATTATAACTGTAGAAGATATCCCTAACATGTACAGAGGTTAACATACTTGACATGGTGCATTTCACTGGCTCCTCACAGCAGCCCTTATGAGTTACGTGAGATTGGTATCTCCATTTTGTAATAAGGAAGCTAAACTTCCTCCTGGCCCTGAGGATGGATGAGAGATTATTAAACTATGACAGGGGCGGAGAATAGGGAGTGGGGGAAGGACGGGGGATGGGGAGGGGACAGAAGGCAGACATTTTGGGTGGGCAGTGATGCCAAGAACTTCCAGGAGCACCCCTGTCTCTCCTGGTGGTGGTGGTGGTTATGTGCCGTAGAGTCGGTTCTGACTCATAGCGACCCTGCACAGGGTTTCCGAGGCTGTAAATCTTTACAGGAGCAGAAAGCCTCACCTTTCTCCCGCGGAATGGTTGGTAGTTTCGAACTAGCTGACCTTGAGGTTCACAACTATATGCTACCAGAGCTCCTTATCCCTTATTTTTTCTCAGGTCTCCGACTTTCCACCTCTACAGGACATACAGTTGGAGTATAATAAAAACAAAAATAAAGTAAAAGTAAGCAGAAGCTGAAGGTACACTTCTCAGATCCCCCGTGGCAGAGGATGGGCCATCCTAAGGTGAGAAAGGAACAGGGTGGCTTCTCTGATTCCGTAGCAACAAGCTTCTTGGGGCCTCCAAAGATCAGAGTCCAGAGCCTCTCCATCCCATTGGATGGTGCAGCAAAGGCCCCTTGCCCAGTCCCCCAAACCAGGAGCAGTTTGCATCCTCTGCTCCCCGCAGGTTCACTGGGCCTCCCGCAGGGAGTCCAGTCATTTGCCTGGACCATCCCCATCCAGGCTGACTGCTCTCCCAAGCTGCCTTGGTCCTCATTCTATTCCCCAACCTCCGCCCCAGGAAGAAAAAAGGTCCCAAATTCTGTTGAGCACGGCCTACAGCACCATAGCCAGCTAAATGGGAACTGGAGTTTCCCAACCTCATGTCTGGGCTCCTCATTTAGTTCTCCTCTACTTCCTTTTGCTACTTCCAGCTCATCCTGGGGAGCAGTCCCCCAAGATATGGACCCTCAGAATGCTCAAATCACCTGTCCCTAGGCAGCTGCCTCCCCCAGCACAAAGCTGCAAAGCTCTGTTCATAGCCCTTGAGGAAACTCTCAACCCTCCCCTCAAGCCCCCACCATTAGTTCTCACTGTGCCTACCCAACACTTGATACATTTTAGATATTGCAAATTCATTAGCATTTATTAGCAAAGTTATAAATTACCACAGTGTATAGAATCATCTCCCAGGTCTTCACACTGGCCAACAAATGGCCCTTCCCCTAATCCTTTTCCTCTTCTTCTCCTCCTCTGAGGCCCAGGTAACCCCATCACAATGACCACTCCCCAGCTACCCCAACAAACTGCTCGTCTTACCGTCTAGGGGCTCCCAAAGACTGGTAACTTGTCCAGGAATAGTAGCAGTTCCTTCTCTGAGAACCAGACAGGTCAGCCAGACCCAGTCACCAGGCCAGCAGACAAGAAGAGGTAGGCGGGGAGTTTGAGTGGGCGGGGCCTGGTACTTCCCGGCACAGAGGCCTGCCTCCCAGGGCTCTAAAGTGACTGTCCCTGTCAGCTGGCAAAGTCCAGTCAAGGCGGAGGTGTTGGGATCCCAGAAGTGAGAAAGGGAGAAGACAGAGGACAGCCTGGGCACCTAAGCAGCATCTTGAAACCCCTTCCAACAGTGCCCTCTGCTGGTCTGTGGCCAACCCTAGCCTATTGTTAAGTGCCACAGAGTGGGTTCCAACACACAGTGACCCTGTATAGGGTTTTCAAGAAGCAGCTTGTGGGTTTGAACCTCAGATGTTGCAGTTAGCAGTCCAGTGCTTATCCTACAGTGCCACACCCCCAACCCCAGCCAGAGGCTATTAAAATCAGAGCTTCGATCTAGTTCAAACTGGCTCAGTGATGACTAACAAAGCCAGAACAGACCTGAGATTTTAAATTTTGAGTAATCTGGAACCAAACCAGATTGGGAAAAATTTTGAGTCAAAACCCTGGGATGGGAGTCTTGGAAGAGTCTTAGCCCTTTCAGGCACCTGATGCAGGAAATTGGATTATCGGCAGATCTGTGGAAAGTAGCACACATTCTAAGAGAATGATGGACCACTATCTTTTTTTTTTTAATGTTTTATTGTGAATTATGTGATAGTTTACATGGGAGAACATTAGTTTTACATTCATTCTATCATATATCATTTCATTGCCATGGTTACAATCCCCTCCATGCATCATCAACCAACCAAAGCCTGCCCCCGGTCCGTCAGCACACAGCCCCTCCACCCCCGGTCCGTCAGCACACAGCCCCTCTCCCTCTCTGGGTCTAAAGTCCCCAACTGCTCCATCTCTCCACATCAGCGTCTCTGCGAATCACTATCTTTGAGAAAAAGATTTAGTTGTTATGCAACACGCATGTTGCCCTTTTTGTCTACCCAAATACCAGCCCGCTGCTGTTGAGTTGATCCCGATTCATTGAGATCCTGTATTGGGTCCAAGGCTGTAAAGCTTTAGGGAGCTTGCACAATACCAAGTTTCACTTCCTCCCTCCAAACAGGTACTGAGAAGATTAATGACTCAAAGATCAAGTTACCTGCAGCACCTGAACCTATCTGTATCTGCTCTCTACTCTTGCTTTCCACTCACCACACTTGGCATGTACTTTGGGCATGTTATCAGGATGGACCAGTCCTTGGAGAAGACCTTCATGCTTGGTAAAGTAGAGGGTCAGAGAAAAAGAGGAAGGAAGCCTCTCAACAAGATAGACTGACATCACTGCTGCAAGAATGAACTCAAGCAGAGCAATGATTATGAGGATGACGTGTTGTACATGTTGTTGTTGTTGCTATGTGCCGTGGAGTCGGTTCCGACTCATAGCGACCCTGTACAGGGTTTCCGAGGCTGTAAATCTTAATGGGAGCAGAAAGCCTCATCTTTCTCCCGCGGAGCAGCTGGTAGTTTCAAACTGCTGACCTTGCGGTTCACAGCCCAATTCGTAACCACTACGCTACCAGAGCTCCTTATGTTGCACATAGGATAGCTAGAAATCAGAACCGACTTGATGATAACTAACAACAACAACAATGATGAATGCCACTTGTCAGAGACCTGAACTTTGGGGCCTTTTGCTAGCTGGGTCCTTAGGCACTCTGACCAGATAGAGTTACTAGAATGACAGCTCCCTGTGGAGAAGGATATTTCTCTTCAGACATTTGATACTGTATTTCAGATCCTGAGGACCAGAGGAAACTAGCCTGGTGCCCATCCCATAAAGTTTTGTTGCTTGTATGGACAACCATCTATTCAGTCTGATACACAGTAGGTGTTCAATAAGAACTTGTTGGATGAATGAATGGACCAGCTGAAGAGAAAGAGCTTACATTTTGGAGCCTGACTGCCAACACTGAGCCCAGGTGACCTACCTGTTGGTTAAGTAACCTTGGATAACTTACTTAACCCCTCTGTTATAGATTAAACCAGGAACCCCCAAAAGAAATGTACAAGTCCTAACCCCTGTACCTGTCAATAGGACCCTGTTTGGAAGTAGTTTTCTTTGGTTATGTTAATGGTGACATACTAGAGAAGGGTGGGTCCTAAACCGTATCACTTCTGAGTAATGTTGTATAAAAACAGCAGAGTAGGCATGGATCCTCACACAGCAGGAGTTAGACACTATGTGGGGACTCATTCATGAGTGCAAGAAAGGAATGTCAAAGACAACAGAAACGCAGAGAGGTGAACAGAAAGAATCGACACAGTTGAGATCCTGGTTTGGACTTTGGGCCTCCAGAACTGTGAGAAAATAAATTTCTGTTCTTTAACACCATCCCCACTTGGGGTACTTTTTGTTACAGCAGCATTGAGAAACTGACACACTCCTGAGCCTTAATTCTCTTGTCTCTAAAGGCAGATAATAAATATCTACCAGACACAGGTCAACGATCATCATCATCATTATTCAACAAATAAATACAAAGCACCCAGTGGAAAAAATAGGTGCTCAATAAATGTTCACGATGATCTCCGTAGTCTGCCTCCTACAGGGTGAACAACCCCAGCCCCAGTTACCATCTCCCATACCCCTTCAAAAACAAGTAACTTCCACTGTTTTGGTCACCGTTAATGATTCCCTTGCCTCTTGTCCCTGACTGTAACCCCCTGCCCTTTACTTCCTCCCCCTTGGAGATGGTGAGAAGGTGAGATAAAACCTCCCAGGGGAACTGGATTGCCCAAAGTAGGCAGATGTGGCAAAGAAGTGTATGGAAAACCGCCAGCTTCTGGGGAAGGGTCCTCATGCCTGAAGGATGAGCGAGGAAGGGTCCCTGAGAACTTTGGTAAGGATGGGGGAAAGAGGCTGGGGGAAGGAGTGTAAGGCTTTGTTGAACAAAGCTCTGTCTGAGTCATACAGAAGGCCATTTTGTCCTTTGAGCCATAAAGTCCTGGGGGGTTGTGAAAGACCAGTCAAGCTAGAGTTCCAAACAGTCAAGCTAGAGTTCCAAGATTGGGTGAGTCGTTCCAACTAGAAGGTTATAACCAGGAACTGTTCCCAAGTGTCATGAACTCTTCACTTGGAGATGATCCCAGTTATAAGAAGACTCTGGGAAAATCTGAGAACTCCCCACCACCTCTTTGGACCCAAAGAAGTTTCACATGGATGCAGAGACCAGAGGCATCAGTAACCTAACAGCATGGGGCTGAGCTGTCTCCCGAAGCCACAGACTCCCAGGGCCAAAGCTCCAGCTCAGTACAAGTTCCATCAGAGGAACTCCCCCTCAGAGGCCAGGTACACCTTGCAAACAGTTGCCTGATGATATATGATGTGTAGAAGGAGCTCCACTCCACCCTCCTTCCTGCCCCCCAACCCTCCTCTGCCTTCCACACATCGTATATCATCAGGCACCATCTGCAAAGTGTGCTGCCTGAGGTAACGGGAGTGCAAGGTGTAGGAAGAAGTTGATGGGAGGGGTGGGTAAGAGAAGAAGGACAATAGGTATGGTGAAGGTAAGAGTGTGTGTTTGCGGGGGGGTGGGGGAGAGGGGGGAGGGACCTCCAACACTGAATAGAAAAAGAGAAAACAACAGAAGAAGACAGGAAAGCAGATGAGCAAAAGGACAGTGAGGAAGAGCATAGAAACAAATAGAAAGATGTATGCGCTCGCAACGGATTGCTCAGTCCTGTCCCAAGAACCTCCAGGGCTTAACAGGAAAGGCTAAATTACACAGGCATTCCAGAACACTCAGAATGACCAGAAGATTGTTTCATTCCTTCAAATCCTATCAATCATGGGTGTTGTTAAATGCCATTGAGTCAGTTCTGACTCATAAAAACCTTGCATAGTGTTTCTGAGGAGCAGCTGGTGAGTTTGAACTGCAGAACTTGTGGTTCAAACCAATCTTGCAGTCCTGTGCTTATCCTACAGTGCCATACCAAGACTCCATGAGTAGGAGGCTGAAATAATATATGCAAATGAGAAGACTATTACTGAGAAGGGTGTTGTTGGTATTGGTTGGGGGCGAGGGTCTGTGCACTGTCGCACTGTCCCACATACAAATGACATGCAAAGCAGCATGTAAATGATATCTTGAAGTTTTTAAAATCAAAGACTAGTTAGTTTCCTTAAGGAGTTAAGACAGTAAGAAATCTGGCCTCTTGAATTTGTGGGCCTGATCCTGTGTAAGTGGGGAGTTGTAGGGGGAATCTGGTCTACCCCCAAGGCTCCAGACAAAGAAGAAAGCTAAGCTTCCAGAAAGGAGCCAACAGAGGCACTCAGCTCAGTTTGAACTTGGCGGGAGATCAGGCTGGGTGAGACCCCTTTAGTTTGTCAGTCTGCTACGATGAGATAAGCTTGGGGTAGATGGGCCAGCCCCGTTGTTGCACAGAAGAGATTCCCCAGACTCCGGCCTTCAGCAGTTGGTCCTTCCAAATGCAGCAGGATCAGGTTGCTTACTAGCAGCGTAGCTGGGTTCACTGTAAGACACTGGCCTCACTGACTGTCTGTTCTGTACCCAGCCAAGTGCCACAAGTTGTGGTAGTAGAAAAGTGGTCACACCTAGACCTGCCTCTAGGAGCCAGACACATGTTAGAGGACAGAAGCTTTTATTCAGAAACTGTTATCAATATTGGACAGTATCCTCCAATTGTCAGATTAGTAGTGTGAAAGAAATAAGTTTACAAAAACCAGAAAAGAAGCAAGGCGGTGTAGGTAGCGAGACATCAAAGAAGCAATTAGAGTTGGGTCTAACATGTGTGAGGAAATCAGACCAGAGAGTAGAGTCAGGAGGTGGAGATGGAGACAGAGAAGGAGACCTGGGGTAAGACTCCACTTAGCATGGTCTTTGCCTTCCCAGATTTGGCCTCCTCAAGGAGAATGTGGCCTCCAGGGGCCATCTTTGTGGGCCTCCCCCACCTGTGGCCCATCTTGGTCTGGTGGTTTGCCTGTCATCGAATGCCTGCTTGGTGTGAGGACCAGAGGAAGCTACTCTGGTGCCCATCCCACAAAGTTTTGTTGCTTGTATGGACAACCATCTATTCAGTCACAGGATGGTTCCATGCCTCACACCATTGTGGTACCCACAATTTGGAGACAGAGTGCTACAAAAGGGTTCTCTGGACACTCTGCCTGACTGTCCATACTCTCTGCCCTCTGTGGAGTTAAGTCTCACTAAATATGAACTACTGCCATTTACTGCCTCCCAAAGGGACAACACCTCAGCCTGCCTCTTCTGGGCAACCCACAACCAGAGGCTCAAGGCTCCTTACCACTGAGGTCTATAAAACATTCACAAAAACCCCTCTGGGCTGCCTATTCCTGCCTCCCTCTACCCCTACCCACCCTCTCCAAATCTTGCCATTCTTCTCCCATTTCTCCAAGCCCATCTCCTCCCACCAACTCCTTCTAGTCCTCAAACTCTCTACGAGACCCACTCGCTCCCATCTTGGTCCTTGAAAGTACTTATACCGGAGCATTTTCCAGGGTTTGCCACAGCACACCCTCTATGTGAGCATTTCTGCCACCAAGTTTCTTCTCACAGCTATGCCTCTTACCTGGTGTGGAAGGACCTGGGAGGGGGCTTCAGGTGGCCTCGGGCCCTCCCCCTTGGCCTCTATGCTGTACAGCTCACCATCAGCTGGACCGTCCTGATTCTCTTGGTCGTGGCCCACAACCCTGGTCTGGCAAGGCACACAATGCTCAGTAGTGCAAGGTCCCTAGGAGGAGAAGGTAAAACCATCAAGTCCCCCAACGCAGATCATACAGCAGATTCATCAGGTGCAGTCAGCAAGCAGGTGAGCAATCTTCATGCACAAAGTCCCAGCAACGTGGCTTCTTGGTGGGACAAAGGGTGCTGCAGAGGTTAGGGGCTGGTTGTCCACACAGCCTGCCCGACTACCCTGCCCCTCTGCCCAAGCCCTGTTCACCTGCTGCTGCCCTACAGGCTGGTGGTGAGCATGACACTCACCTAGCACCCCATCAACAAACTGGCAGCCCTACTCCTGCTGCCCTGCCTCACCTGCCTCACCGCCACTGTTTCTATCACCTACTACCTGTGGATGGACAGCCTTTGTCCTGAGCAGCAGCTTCATCCCACAGGGGAGAAGAACAACTGAGGATGAAACAACGTGGCAGAGGAGGGAAGATGGCCAGGGCAGGGGTGGAAGGAACTGAAGGCAGGACTTTGGAGCTAGGGTGGTGAAGAGGGGAGAAGAGTCAGGTGGCCAGGGATTGATGATTTCCTAAGGGTAATTTGCTCCAGTGGGGCCCCTGACTTAAATTTCCTGGAGCCACTTTTTATTAGAATTCAGTGGAATGGGAAAGACAGAGAATTTTATTTTGTATTTTTCACATACAAATAGTAAAATCCTGTTACTGGTTTTGAGTGTTAAGTGCCGTCAAGTCGGTTCCGACCCATAGCGACCCTGTACAGGGTTTCCGAGGGTGTAAATCTTTACAGGAGCAGAAAGCCTCATCTTTCTCCCGCGGAGCAGCTGGTAATTTCGAACCGCTGACCTTAAGGTTCGCAGCCCGATTCATAACCACTACGCTACCAGAGCAAAAGCAGGCAAGAAGGACTTCAGGAGTGTGTTTGAGTGTGTGTGTATGTGTGTGTGTGTGTGTGTGTGTAACTAGACATATGCATAAGTCATATGTGGGGAGTGGACACACGGTCACCAGCTCCATTTTATGTCTTCCAAAACCTAGCATAAAAATTTCAGATGCTGATTATTATTATTATTGTAAAAATAAGCGTGCCAAAACGTGCAACAATATAACTCCCACATTTACAGTTCAATGACATTGATTACATTGTTCATGTTGTACCACCTTTATTGCTAACCTTTTCCAAAACATTCTACCACCATTAACACAAACTCAATCCTCCTCAAACAAAAAGTTCCCTTTCCAGCTCCCTCCTACCTCTGGTTTATACATATTTGCTTATTTCATGTAAGACACATTTGCCCTTTTGCAACCGACTTATTTCACTCAGCATAATATTTCCAAGGCTTATCCATGTTGAGGACATGGATTTTTAATAACCTTAAAAAGCAAGAGCTTTTTGAAAGATTATCAAAAAGCAAAATAGAATTTGAGGGGCTTCAAAATGTTTGTGGAAGAATGGAATTAAAAGAGAATGGAGTTTTTCCACAAACTTTTTGAAGCCCCTTTGTACTTAAGCAGGATCCAAGTAAGATAATAGATCATTATGTACTTTTGTTTTAGTAAATTCCAATACTTTCCATTTTTATGTTAATTAATTACTAGCATAGTGGTTACAATCGGGCTGCAAACCTCAAGGTCAGCAGTTCGAAACTACCAGCTGTTCCACGGGAGAAAGATGAGGCGTTCTGCTCCCGTAAAGATTTACAGCCTCGGAAACCCTGTACAGCGTCGCTATGAGTCGGAACCGACTCCACCGCACACTACCACCACCACCACCACCACCATAGTAGAAAGGAGTCCTGATGTAGCACTGTAGGATAAGCACTGGACTACTCACCACAAGGCCAGCAATTCAAACCCTCAAGACATTCCTCAGAAACCCGATACGGGGTCACTATCAGTTGAAATCGACTTGACAACACAACAACAACATAAGAAAAAGGGGCCCTGGTGGTGCTTTAGGATAAGCACTGGACTGCTAACCACAAGGTCGACAGTTCGAACCCACCAGTTGATGCTCCCATAAAGATTTACAGCCTCAAAAACACGATGAGCTATACCTGACTTGATGGCATTGAGTTTGATTTTCTAATAAGAATTAAAAATGGGAAAGGTGGAGGGTGCTAAGATGTGAAACCAATAAGAACTTCTTGTCCAGACTCATTTCTCTGGCTAAACTTTCTCATTTGCTGTTTTAATTTTTGTCTCTTTCCTCCTCTCTCTTTCTTCTGCTCATGCTTCAAAGCCCTGATGTTACCAAAGGGTGTCTCTACCCCAGGGAGCTCCTCTCCAAATTCTAAACAAGACCAGCTGGGAGGTCCAGATGCCTTGCAGTAGCGGGTCTCCATTCTGCTGCCTGGTGGTGTCACATGGAGAGTTTTCAACAGTGCTGATCAGTAACCCACCTCTAACTCTGAACCAATTGAAAAAAAAATGCCTTAGGGTATTCCTTCTTAAAGTGTGACCACTGGACCACTGTCCTCCCTGGTGTCTGCTATAGGTATGGCTTCCAGCGCCCACCCTAATCCCAATGAAGGCAACAGGTGGCATGGTTTGCAGTTAGGGTCCTGGAGCCAGACCATCCTGGGATTGGGTACTGACACTGCCATCTATTAATCAGTTAAGCCCATGCAACTTTCGTAACTCTGCTTCTTTTTCCTTATTCCGCAAAAGGAAGACCTTAGAGGTTCCCGTTGTTAGGAATGGAGTTCCACTTGGGGAAAGTGTACATGAGATAGTGGATAAAAAGGTGTCTGGCACAAAGCAAGTGCTCAATACATGTGGGTTTGGTGGCGCTGTAGGATAAGCACTTGACCACAAAGTTAATTTGAACTACAAGATTGGCAGTTCAAATTCACAACCTATTCCTTGAAAACCCTATGGAGAGTCATTATGGGTCAGAACTGACTCAGTGGCACTTAACAACAACAACAGTAGCAGAGTCAATTTGTGACCCCATAGAATTTTTGGAGACAGTAATCCTCACCACAGGACCAATAAATGACATCATAAGAAATGGAGAAAAGATTGCTTAGATCCACAATCAACACTCATGGAAGCAGCACTCAAGAAATTTACAATAGGCAAATCAGCTGCACAAAACCTCTTTAAAATGATCAAGAGCAAAAGCATCATTTGGACAACTAAGGTGAGCCTGGTATTTTCAATATCACTATATGCACGTAAAAGTTGGGCAATGAATAAGGAAGACCACAGAAGAATTGATGCATTTGAGTTCTGGTGATGGAGAAGAATAGTAAAGGTATCATGGACTTCCAGAAGAGCAAACAAAACTGTGTTGGAAGAAGTGCTGCCAGAATGCTCCTCAGAAGCCAGGATAACGAGACTCTCATGCTTCGGATACGTTGCCAGAAGGAGGACATCATGCTTGGTAAAGCAGAGGGTGAGTGAAGAAGAGGAAGACTTGAAACTAGATGGACAGGCACAGTGACCGCGGCAATGGGCTTGAGCATAGCAACAATTGTGAGGTTGGGGCAGGACCTGTAGTGTTTCATTCTGTTGTAGGTAGGGTCACTATGAGTCAGGACCCCTCGACAGCACCTAACAACAACAATAATCTTTATAGAAGGAACCCTGTGGCACAGTGGCTAAGTACTCCTCCAGAGAAAGATGCAGCTGTGTACTTACATAAAGATTAAACCCCAAACCAAACCCACTGTTGAAAACCCTGTGAGACAGTTCTACTCTGTGCTCTAGGGTCGCTATGGGTCAGAATCAACTCTGCAGCAATGGGCTTTATTTTCTGGAATCATTCTAAGAGCAAATCACCAGGTATTTCTCTCTCGAGCCTCTGTGTAGGTTCGAACCATCAAGTCAGGGTTAGCAGCCAAGCACTTAACTTTTGCACCACCAGGTCTCCTTTGATAAATATGAGCTGTTACTAACAGACCAGGAGTCCTGGTATGGCACTGTAGGATAAACACTGAGTACTAATCACAAGTTTGTTGGTTCAAGCCCACTAACTGCTTCTGGGAAACCCTAAACACGGTTGCTATGAGTTGGAACCGACTCGACGGCACTTACCAAGAACAATAATACACGAGGAGGCTGCCTGTTTCATAAGCCTCCATCGTTCTGATATATACTACAATTTGGTGCTTCCCATGTCTTCTAAGAGCAAGAAAAGGAATGAACCCTCCACAGGTCTGTGGATCCACGTGACCAGAGCCACAAGCACAAAATGACTGCCAATTCATCTTTCTGAACATTGACGTAGATTTTATCTTCACCTCAACCAAGTTTTGGAAAGCTGCTTGTAGTTTAATTTGTTGTTGTTGTTGTTGAGTGCCATCAAGTCAGTTCCAACTCATAGCGACCATGTATAGGGTTTCCAAGGAGTTGCTGGTGAGCTTGAACCGCCCGACCTTGCAGTTCAAATGGCTTTGCAGTCTGGCACATTTAAACCCACAGCACCACACCAGGACTCCTAGTTTCATTTAGAACTCCATTTATCCACGAAACTATTTCTAACTTCTAAGTTTAATCTACAGATAGTGAGTGACTGGTAGAGAATGGGTTCAGGAGGCACATGTCATGGGCTCTTATCCCAGCCCTATGATCACTACGCAGACTTGAACAAGTGAGTACCACACACGTATTTGCCATATTATTACTACCACTTTCTACACCATTATTGTTAGATGCTGTTGGGTCAGCTCCAACTCACAGTGATTCCTTTTTCAAGTCCTGCGCCATGTCACGGTCATTGGTACTCTAGAGTCCATTGCTTTGGTCAGTGTGTATTTTGAGTTCTTTTCAACATAGGGGGAGGTCATCTTTCAGATAATACTGTGCTGTGACCCATAGGCTTTCCCTTAACCAGTATGCTGCTGTGGAGTCCTGGTGTGATGTTGTCGGTCAATGTGTTGGACTGTAAGGTCGGTTTGAAACACAAGGTCAGCAGTTCAAGGTCAGCAGCTGCTCCTTGGAAACCCTCTATGACACAGACTGACTCAACAGCACTTAGGAACATCAATCATCCCAGAGAAGGGGAGTCTCATTCTCAGGAACTCGCCTGGAAATTAAGGTACCATATGTGAATTTGGCGGTTCAAGCTCACCAGCTGCTCCTTGAAAACCCTATACAGGGTCGCTATGGGTCAGAACTGACTCGACGGCACTTAACAACAACAACAACAATCCAGACCAAGGTGATCCTAGAGCCCCAGAACCAATCCTAAACTGCAGTAGTGGGTGTATCCCAATCATGGTCCCTTTCCCACTTCCATAGTGATGAATTGTTCCGTAGTGATGAATTGTTCTGCTGCCAACCATGATTCCGTAACAACTTCGTTTTCCCCATGCTCTATATTTAGCAACGTGGCTGTGGCTCCTTTGGGCACCGTTACGATGGCCTCAAGTTGATGTTCTCTCTCGTTCATATGATTTGTCTTTGCCTTGTGTCTTTGTCCTGTTTAAGACTAAATAAAAAGGTCTCTAAAATAAACATTTTAATTCGGGGGTCTTTTTATCCCTAGAATACCAGGGAATCGTAGAAGATAAACTAAACCTCAATGAAGACGCACCATGTCTACTATGTGGCTTTTGACTTCCTCAGGGCCAGCGGATGCCATGAACCCAGAGACGCAGACGTCTCTAGTTTGGGACACTTGGCCTAGAAAGAAGCTTGAATAGGGCAGTGTCCCTAGCCTAATGCAGCATGAGCTGAACCAAAGGCTTTGTGTAGAAATAGCCTGAAAAGGCAGGACTCCAACTCCAAACTCTCATCTTCTGACCCCAACGGTTGTCCTTAAAATCTCCTTCTGCACCAGCTCCTTGGTTCCTGGGCGGGGGCCTGGCCTCTTGCCTTGCTCGTACTGCACATCCCAATTGCAAGTTCCAGACTGGGGCACACACTGCACCCTCCTCTCCTATTACCTAGAGTTGTGCCGAATGCAATTGCAGTTGCCCCCTGTCTTTGCCAAATGTATCTCAGGATTCCACAATCCAAATCACGTGTATGTGTGGGCTTCTTTGTCCTTAAACAGTGTTTTCCCTTCAGTGTCCAAGTGGGCACAAGGTGACTGAGTGGGATTTACTTGGTGGGCTGGGGAGAGAGAAACTTTTCACAGGGCTGTGCAGATCTTCCACCCAGCCCCTGGGGAGGTGCAAAGAGGAATCATCAGGTTAAGCAGCAAACTCGGGAGGTGGAATATCTCATTCTATGTATCCCAGGCCCCCATTCCCAGGGCTTCAAACCTCTTCTAGGTTCAGTCATGCCTTAAGAAGCAAAATTGGAACAGAAGAGACTTTTTTAAATTTGGGGGAACCTGATGGATAACCAGAAAAAGAGAAATTTAAGTCAAATCTCCCTCTTAGGAAGTAATGGCAGCGTGCCCATTGCACAGCAACCAAATCTCTTGCCCCCTGGACTTTGAGCAGAGTGGGAAATGGTGGTTCCTCATTCAAAAACTGGTAGTCATCCATTGAATGTGTGTCCTCCACCATCCTACCAGTAATCCAATCTAATGAACCAGGCTCCCCATAAAGGCTCATTATGCTTCTTCCAAGATTCCTATTCCAAGATTTCAACCCATCACTGTTCCCATTCCAGGTATTCTTCCAGAGGACCCAAAATTTTTAAATCCGTGTCTGTTCCAGTTTCCCATGCTTGGCCATGACTGAATTGGTTCAAATTGGTTAGAAGCCTTGCATTCTTCCTTGTAATTCTTCACTTTGCCAGTTTCTGCAGATGGAGGCAAAGACGGGAATGAAGTCAGGTAGGCAGACTGAGAGATGTTTGTCCAGTGAACAAAGTTTGGTCGGGTGGACTGTTAGGGGGGCCAGAGTTTCTTCCTGTATATCTCTGGCCCCTCCTATCTTCAGGCAGGTAGAGCTGATGATGGCAGGAAAGCAGAGGGGCTCCCTGGATGTTGTCAGGCCTAGGCCAGGGCTCCAAAGTCTCTTTTCTAGTGGTGATAATGGTTAAGTGATCAGTTGCAAACCAAAGGTTGGAACCCTCTAGCGGCTCTCTAGATCAACTGGGTGAAAAGCCTACAAAACCTTCTGGGGAAATACTGCATGGCCACACTGGACTGCTACAAGTCAGAATCAACTAGATGGCACTCAACAATAGCCTTCCATTTTAGCTCTTACAGTTCACATGTACCCAAGCTCTGTTTCAGAGTTCCCCTTTCTCTTGGGTCCAGAAAACAAGCATAAGATCCTTTTGTCTCAGGGATTTTACTGCTGGCCCTCACTACTGGCTCACAAGTCACCTTCGTCAGATGGAAAACGTCGTCTTGTCTTCTCAGGTGGTGTCCTTATTGTTAGCTACCATTGATTTGATGAATGTTAGCTGCCCCTGGTTTAGGCCCCTGATGCAGGGTGACCTCATGCACAACAGGACCAAGCTGTTGTGATCCATAGGAGTTTCATTGACTGAAATTTGGAAGTAGATCTCCAGGCCTTTCTTCCTAGTTTCTTAATCTTAGTCTGAGACTTCTGCTGAAACCTGTTTGGCATCGTAGCAATAAACACACCACCACTGACAGGCAGGTGGTGGCTGAGTATGAGGCACACTGGCTGGGAATTGAACCCCGGTCTCTCACATGGAAGGAGAGAATTCTACTACTGAACCACAACGGCCCATAAACTCAGATGTTGTTGACGTTAGTTACCATCAAGTCAGCTGACTCATGGCAACCCCATGCATGCAGAGTCGAGCTGCTCCATAGTGTTTTCAAGGCTGATCACCAGGTCTTTCTTCCGGGGCAACTCTAAGTGAATTGGAAGGTGAATCTTTCTACTAGTAGTTGAGTCCTTAATTGTTTGTACCACCCAGGGACTTCTCAAGTAGTGCCCACCAAAATGTTCCCATCCCTCTCCAGAACTCTCTCTAGTCTTTGAGGATTCTTTGCACCCTTAGGTCCCTTCTGCTAGCTCATAAGCTGGAAGAAGTGGTCTTTGTCAAGCTAGGTAGAAGGAGGACTCAGTCATGCCTACTCAGGGCTCAATCAGTCTAATGATTATATCTTCAAGGTCCCCACAGAAAATGATCCCTTCAAAGGAGCCCTAGCCCCTAGTCCTTTCATTTACATCTGTTGTTGTTATTGTTGTTGTTACGTGCCGAGAGTTGATTCCAACTCACGGCAAACTCATGTGACCAAGTAGAATTGTCCCATTGGATTTAAAGGAGCTCTGGTAGTGTAGTGGTTACGAATCGGGCTGCGAACCACAAGGTCAGCAGTTCGAAACTACCAGCTGTTCTGCGGGAGAAAGATGAGGCTTTCTGCTCCCGTAAAGATTTACAGCCTCGGAAACCCTGTGCAGGGTCGCTATGAGTCGGAACCAACTCCACGGCACATAACAACAACAACAATGTGGTGTAGTGGCTCTGTAAGATAAGTATCGACTACCAACCAAAAGGTTGGTGGTTGGAGCCCACTAGCCACTCCGAGGGAGAAAGATGAGGCTTTGTGCTCCTGTAAACATTTACAGCCTTGGAAACTCTACATTGGGTAGATAGGAGTTGGAGCTGACTCTACGACACTTAACAACAGAGCCATGATTTAGTGCTTGGCTGCTCACCAATAGGTCAGTAGTTCTCACCCACCAGCTGCTCCATGGGAGAATAATGTGGCAGTCAGCTTTCCTAAAGATTATAGCCTTGGAAAGTCATGGGGTAACTTCTACACTTACAGGTCTCGATGACTCAGAATCGACTCAGTGGCAACTAGTTTGGGGTTTTATTATTATTAAGTCTTTTACAGGCATGGATCCCCAGGCCTTTCTCCCACAGAGCCACTGGATGAGTTTGAACTGCAACCTTTTCGCTAGCAGCCCAGTGCCACAGACTTCTTCATCTATGTCTACTCCCACACATTTCTCATTCTAAGGCCTGGAATTCACCTCTCAAAAGTTTATTGTTAAGTTTATCTTGTTCTCCCAGTAGGTTCTTTGGCCTTGCAAACACACCTTCTAAAAGGAACACAATTAGTCACCTCAATGTGCATGATTCTTATCAGATCACTTTCTTCAAAGGCTCCAAGCGCCAGCCTCCAGCCTCAAGAGCCCACTAGTTCTGGGAGTGGCGCCTGGAATGGAGGACCGAAGTGACCAGGATTAAAGTCCTTGGTGGCACCATTTTGCCCAGGGCAGCGTGTCCTGTGTGACAAGTGGAGCGTTGTATCCCATAGTGGAGAAGGCTGCAAACCCTGGCCTGCCATGGCACTCTGGTGCCTTCTCCCATCCCAGCCCCAGACTCTGGGAGACCCTTTACCCCCTCCCTTCACTCTGCCAAGACTTCTCAAAGCCCTGGATACCCCCA
This sequence comes from Chrysochloris asiatica, assembly GCF_000296735.1. Taxonomy (NCBI): domain Eukaryota; kingdom Metazoa; phylum Chordata; class Mammalia; order Afrosoricida; family Chrysochloridae; genus Chrysochloris; species Chrysochloris asiatica. Next base: position 11,791,801 of record NW_006408556.1, read on the forward strand.
TGTTTATATCAACAGAGCAGTTGCTGGAGGGGGCATGTTCCTGCCCTCAGCAGGAGGCGGGGTGCCTGGTGCCTACAGCCTTGTTGTTTGTATACCTTGTCTCGGTAGTGACCGGGCAGTAACCGGAGGGGTGGCAATGCCTGGGCTGGGTATCTGGGGCAACGCACTGTTAGGGTCCCAGCTGTCCCTGCACATTAAGCACCCAATCCATCAACGGGCCCTCAAGGTGTCTTCTTACAGAGAGTGAGAATTTAAACCTTCCCCTGGTAAGGCCTCTATTTTCCACCCTGCCCCCCTCCCAGTGAGGGCAGCTCCCCATCCTGGCCAAGACCTGAGGAACTGCCATGACTAATCCTGCTCCCCTCGTCCTGTGCTGCCTCTTACAACCTCCAAATGTTTTCTGAAATGATCGTGGTAAATAAGACAGGGAGAGGCAGGTTCAGGTTATCCTAGGTCTGTGAGTCAGAATGAGGGCAGTGCTGGGAACCCACTGTTGACAGAGGCAGTTAGAGAGACAGCGAGAGAATTCCCTTTAAGTTTTCAGCTCCATTCACTAGCGCTCTGGTGTCTCTCTACTTCTATGTGCCCCCTACACACACACACATGCACACACACACACACACACACACGTACACACTTGTCCCTCATGTGCTCTTATTATGCAGAGTCAGTTCTCCCTATAAGAAGTCCTCTAGTCTCTTCAACTTTCCCTTAACCAGTTGCCATCAAGTTGACTCCAACACATGGGTAACCCTGAGTGTGTTAGAAGAACACAACAGCTGTATACTCCATACAGTTTTCAATAACTGTATTTTGTTTGGCCCTGATGGTACTATGGGATGAGCACTGGGCGGCTAACCACAAGGTCATTGTTTCAAACCCACAACTTCTTCTACACAAGACAGATGAAGCTGTCTGCTCCTGTAAAGGTCTGCAGTCTCAGAAACTGTATACGGTTGCTACTGGGTCAGGTATACCTTAGTCTTCAAAGTGACATCTTTCTCTTGAACACTTTAAAGAAGTCTTTTATAGCAGATTTGCTCAATGCAATAGCTTGTTTGATATTGCATCAGATACACAGAAAAGTTGGACAATGAATAAGAAAGTCTAGAGAAGAGTCAATGCATTTGAATTATGGTGGCTGGCTGCGTGCCTTCGAGTCGGTTCTGACCCATAGCGACCCTGTACAGGGTTTCCGAGGGTGTAAATCCTTACGGGAGTAGAAAGCCTCATCTTTCTCCCGCGGAGCAGCTGGTAGTTTCAAACCGCTGACCTTAAGGTTCGCAGCCCTATTCGTAACCACTACGCTACCAGAGCTCCTTTTGAATTATGGTGTTGGAGAAGAATATTGGATATACTTTGGGCTGCCAGACGAACAAACAAATCTGTCTCGGAAGACGTACAGTTAGAAGAATGTTCCTTAGAAGATAGGATGGCAAGACTTTGTCTCTCCTACTTTGGACTTGTTGTTAGGAGGAAACAGTCCCTTGAGAAGTGCATCATATTCAGAAATGTGTAAGGTCTGTGAAAAAGAAGAAGAACCCCAACAAGATGGACCGACCAAGTGGCAGTAATAATGGACTCCAACACAACAACAATTGTGAAGATGGTGCAGCACCCAGAAGTGTTTTGTTGTGTTGTGTCGAGGGTCTCTAGGAGACGGAACTGATTCAACGACCAACAACAGCAGAATCAACTTGATGGCAATGGGTCTGGTTGGGTGGGTTGTTGGGGAAGTAGATTGCAAAGGACTTTCTTCCAAGACCCCTTTGAGTGAACTTGACCCTCCAGTCCTTCAGTAAGTAGTATATTAACCATTTGTACAACCCAGGGTTTCCCTCAACTCCCTATCTACACACCCTTTCAGTGGGCAAAGAAATGAGCAAAGAAGGTGTCTAATTCAAGGTTACCCAGGGAGTCAATGGGTAGTTCGGATTTGAAATCCAGTTTCATGTCTTTCCCACTGTGTTCCTCTGCCTGGAATTCAGTCATGGGAGAGCTGACACCAACAGTCCTTTCTGTTGGACAGATGTTGCTCTAAGCAGGTCATGTAAATGAACTCATGTACTCCTCCCAAAGAATGCTGTTTACTGATAAGGAAATTGAAGACAGATGGGTTAAATGACTTGCTCAAGGTCATGCAGCTTGGGAGGACAGAGCTGTCTGCTCCCCGAGGCCTTGCTCTTAAGCACTTTACTGTTTAGTCCCTACTGCTGCCCAGGTACCTAGGGCCAGACTCTCTGGGAGAGGGGAAGGAAGGGAAATAGAGGGAGCTGAGGAAACCCCTGGATTACACGTTTTTACCTGAAAGGTTAGAGGCTGGAATCCACTCACAAGTGTCTTGGAAGAAAGGACTAGCAATCTATTTCCCAGAAATCAGTCATTGACGAAACACGGGTGGTGCGATGGGTCAGCGGTTCAGACCCATGGGATATAGATGAGACTGCCCGCACCATAAAAATGGACAATCCCAGAGAACCTAAAGAGCACTCCTAAGGAACTCTGGTAGCGTAGTGGCTACGAATCTGCAAGGTCAGCAGTTCGAAACTACCAGCTGTTCCGTAGGAGAAAGATGAGGCTTTCTGCTCCCATAACGGAAACCCTGTACAGGTTCACTATGAGTCCGAACCGTCTCCACGGCACGTAACAACAACAACAACTCTGTCCTGTGAGTTTACTAGGCAGTGGGTTTGGTTTTGGTTTACCCAATAGATTAACTTGCGGGGTGGGGAGCTACTGCCCTAAAAAAGTGTAGTGGCAGCTGCAGGGGGAGGAGTTAGGCTCTAGGTGTCTGATTCCCCAAATTAGCTATTGTGCTCTGGGGCCAGCCATTCTGGGACCGCCCTGGGAAACAGGTCTGGCTTGGAGACCAGAACCAGGGACCAGCCAGGAATGCAGGGCCCCTGATGAGGCCATAAATAGCTGAGTGTGTGACCGGGTCAGAGGGCCCTGCAGGGATGGATATTGGGGTTGCAAGTGGGAAGGGGCTGGATAGGAAACTGTCTGTCATCAATCAGTTCAGGGAGGCAGCCCAGGTACTCTCCCAATGTCAAAGGGAAAAGAGTGTGTCCTCTTCAGCGTGGCCCATCTAAGACCACCTCTGTACCACCTCCCAAGCTTACTCAGAGGCTGGAAAAGCCAGGAAAACCTCGATACAGTGCCCACCATGATCCATCATCATATGCTGTCCATGCAGCTGCATGTGTCCAGGACAGTGACCATTTACACTGTTGTCCAGGCATAATTATTAACAGCACACTGGACGTCTTTGACAGCCCAGTCTGCCTCCTCATTTCCATCCCTATGACCATCCTGGGATTGGGACCAACAGCTCAACCTGTGTCACAGGTAGCAAAACTGATGCCCAGAGCTGTCAAGTGATTTGACCAAGATCACACAGTGAGGCCATGGCTGAGCTGGTGACCTGAATGTTGATGTTGCCGTTGTTTCTCCCAAATGATGTTGCTCCCAATTCAGGGTTATACCTGACAGTCAACATTCAAGGGGGTATCAAAAATTTCGTGGAAAAACTGGGATTAAAAGATAATGGAATTTCTCTGCAAACTTTTTGAAGGCTCCTTACTAATGTTGTTGTTATTAAATGCCATCGAGTTGGTTTCTGAGGAGTGGCTGGTAGGTTTGAGCGATTGAGCCTTGTGGTTAACAGTCCACAGTGCTTATTTCTACAGTGCCACATCAGGACTCCAAAATACAGTCAAGGAAAAACTTATTGTCAACACTGGGAGTAAACGAGGTCCTTTTAATGCCTGGACCACAGTATAAACTGTGACTGTCTTGGGCAGATTGAAATGCTTGGGTATCATACTAATAGGGCGTTGTGATGTTCAGAACTATCTCATATACTCCAAGTCATCCAAAAGGGTACTCTCTCTTTTCAGCCCCACATCCCAACTCTATTTGGAGCTGTTTCCGGTCCCTTCCCCAGTGTTTTTATTTTTCTTAAGTTACTTTCAGCTATCAAGTGACCCTGTTCCCTCCCCTTTCTATTGCTTTCAGCGTGTCCTAGGGTACTGGCATTGCCCCAAACACAAAATGTGTAAAGCTTGCCCAAAACTCATCAGGTGAGTGTTGGGAGACACCCAGCCATTTTTAATTCTGTTCCAGCTCAGGGAGATTTCTAGGGGCTACAACCTGGTCCCCTGTTTCTACTCTTCCTCATCTTTCATCTGTTCTCAACCCAGCAACCTAGGTAATCCTATAAAAATTATAAGTCAAATCATGGTCACCTCTGTTCAAAAACAATGGCTTCCCAATTCTCTTAGAGAAAAAGCCAAGGTTCTTAGAATGGCCTACCACCAGTTACTTAGTCAATGCTGACTCATGGTTGTTGTTGTTGTTAAGTGCCTTCCAGGTGATTCTGACTTACAGTGATCGTGTATAGGGTTTCCAAGAAGTGGCTGGTGAGTTTGAACCGCCAACTGTGCCGTTCAAACTGCCCTTGGTGTCTAGTGCTTTATAGTAATTGCATGTATATCCAATCAGAACTGTGCTCCTTAGAGTTTTCAATGGCTGCTTTTTAGGAAACCCATCCCTTCTACAGTTCTGAGAGGTCTCTGAATGGACACAAATCTCCAACCTTTTGGTTAGCAGCCTAAGGTGTTAACTGTTGACACCACCCAGCGACTCCCTAGTCTGTCTCAACTCCCCCACCCCCACCCCCAAAACAAGCCTGCTGCTGTTGAATCAATTTCAATTCAGGGCCACTCATGCGTTACAGAGTAGAACTGCTTCAGGGGGGCTGTTGTTGGCTGTAATCTTTATAAAAGGAAATGACCAGGTCTTTCTCCGGTGGCACCACTGAGTGGGTTCAAACTGCCAACCTTTACATTAGTAATGCCACCCAGTGACCTTCTGGTAGATTTAGCTTCCTATTATCTGATGTTGCAATAGTTAAGCACTCAGTTGCTATCCAAAAAGATAGTGGTGCAAACCCACCAAGCAGGAGAAAGTCCTGGTAATCTTCCATAAAGATTACAACCAAGAAACCATGTGGGGCAGTTTTATTCTGACATCGGGCCCCTGTGAGTTAGAACCGACTCAATGGTCCCCAACAACAGCACATGATTTCTCTGACCTCATCTTCACAATTTGACAGCCACACAGGCATACTTGCTTATTCCTCAAACACCCCAGGGCCTTTGCACCTGCTGTTCCCCCTCCATGGAACATTTTTCCCTCATAAATCCATATGATTAGTTCCCTCACCTCCTTCAGATTCTTTCTCAATTGTTTGCTTTTGAAAACCACCCTATCAAAAATGCAGCCCTGTGGCCCCCTTGACACTTCCTGTCCCCTTTCTGGGTCTTTTTCCCTAGTACCTACCACCACCAAAGATACTCAATATGTTACTTATTTTTTTATTGTCCAGCTCCTCCCCAATGCTCCATGAGGTCAGAGCTTTTTCATTTGCTTTGTTCTTTGCCTATCCCAGTACTGAAACACTGCCTGGCATGTGTCAGTAAATACTAGTGGAATAAAAAATAAGATTGACTAAGAGGCAGCATAGCATGGAGGTGCACAGCTTGGCCTTGGAAGTAAAAAGGCCTGGTTATGAATCTAATGGCGCTGCCACTTCTGAGCTGTATGACCTCAGACAAGGGTCTTAACATCTCTGGGTGCCCCATTTTCCCCTGTGAAACAGGCGGAGAGGTGGTACAACAGCTGAGCATTAGATTGCTGACTGAAAGGTTGGCGATTAGAGCCCACCCGGTGGCTCTGTAGGATAGTGGTTACGAATCAGGCTGTGAACCTCAGGGTCAGCAGTTCGAAACTACCAGCTGTTCCGCGGGAGAAAGATGAGGCTTTCTGCTCCCATAAAGATTTACAGCCTCGGAAACCCTGTACAGGATCACTATGAGTCAGAACCGACTCCACGGCACACCACCACCACCAGTGGCTCCATAGGAAAAAGACCTAATGATTCGCTCCCATAAAAATCCCAATCCAAACTAAATCCACTGTCATCAAGTCAGTCTGATTCACAGTGGCCCCAAATAGGGTTTCTGAGGCTGTATATCTTTGTTGTTGTTGTTGTTAAGTTCTGTCAAATCGGTTCCGATCCACAGTGGCCCTGAATAGGGTTTCCGAGGAGCGGCTGGTGAGCTTGAACCACCGACCTTGCAGTTCAAACTGACTTTGTGATCCAGCGCATTAACCCACAGAGCCACACCAGTTGTTAGGTGTTATCAAGTCAGTTCTGACTCATAGTGACCCTATACACAACAGAATAAAATAAAGCCTGGTTCTACGCAATCCCCACAATCGCTGTTACACTTGTGGCCATTGCTGCTGCTGCTCTACCAAACCATCTCATTAGGGATCTTCCTCTTTTTCTTTATGGGAGCAGAAAGCCTCATCTTTTTTCCTTGGAGCAACTGGTAGGTTTGAACTGCCGAGGTTGTAGTTAACAGTCCAGTGCCTATGCTATAAAGCCACTAAGTCTCATTTTCCATAAAGATTGTTGTTGCTAAGTGTCACTGAGTTGGTTCCAACTCATAGCAACCTTGTATAGAGTTTGCAAGGAGCGGCTGGTGAGTTTGAACCGCCGACCTTATAGTTCAAACCAACCTTGTGGTCCAAACACACTAACCCACAGCGCCACACCAGGACTCCTGCACAAGGATTGTTGTTGCTGTGAAGTGCTGTTGAGTCGGTTCCGACCCATAACGATCCTGTGTAGGGTTTTCTAGGGCCGGCTGGTGAGCTTGAACAGCTGACCTTGCAGTTCAAATGGCTTTGCAGTCTAGCGCATTAACCCACAGCGCCACACCAGGACTCCAGCCTACAAGGATTACAGCCTAGAAGGATTACAAGGATTACTGCTACATGAGGTTGTTATGAATTGACAACCAGCTCCAAGGCACCCAATAACAACATGTGGATACTACCCATTGTCTCCCAAGGCTGTTGGAAGCATGACATCCATATGTAAACCATTCAAGTCACTGCCATGTTCACTTTAGTCAGGGAGTTCTGCTGTGGCCCTGCAGGATAATGCACTGAACTGCAAGGTCAATTTGAACCACAAGGTAGGCAGTTCAAACCCACCAGTTGCTCCTTGAAAACCCTATACAAGGTTGCTATGGGTTGGGACCAACTGGACAGCACTTAACAACAACAACGAAGTTTAGTCAGTGCCAACCATTGTTACCAATGAAGGCTTCCTGGAAGCTCTAACACTACACTGTGGTTCTGTAACAGACAAATCAGTATTCCCTTTGAGTCACAATTTAGATGTCCTGTCCAAACAGTCTCTCCTTTTCAGACTCGAGTTCTAGTCAGCCTGGCTCAAGTTTCTTCACAACCACCCCTTAAGCATACTCTATCTGACTTTTAAGTCTCCTATTTTTCTCCTAAAATCTTAGGGATCCCTGCCCTGAGGCCCCTTCCACAAACCCACCTCGGTGGAAATAGGAAAGCTGGATGTGAAACAAAGGGAGGAGTGTAAGGTAAAGAAGGAGGCCGAGGGAGAGAAGAGGAATATATGTGAGGCCTGCTTAGGTTGGGGCTGTGGGGGTGCAGAGCAGGCCAAGCCACCCCCACCTGCCAGCTTCCTGTCTTTGCCTGCTGATAAATAGGGGATACTAATGGCCAGATTTTCCATTCCCCCCATTCCGGCTCCTGCTGTCACTGGATTAAAAAAAGAGAGAGGGAGAGGGGTTGGGGGAGGGACAGGAGGCCTCCGGTTATAAGGCCTGTGGTTGAGGGGGTGGTAGCACTCAGCTTGGCCTCCTCCCATCATCCCCAGCTAAGTTTAGCTGCTGACAGCTGCAGGGGACCCTGCCACCAGGCCCTGGCCTGGACAATCGCCTCTCCTCTCTCTCAGTGAGCCTTGAGCCACAGCCCCTCCATGGCCCAGAAAGAAGAATCCGCCGCTGAAGCCCAGGCACCCGCCTCTCAGAATGGGGATGACCTGGAGAACCTAGACGACCCCGAGAAGCTCAAGGAGCTGATTGAATTGCCACCCTTTGAGATCGTCACTGGGTGAGACTGGAATGCTGGAATGCTGTCTGGGGGCAGGTTATATTGGTAGGGGGTCTGGCTGTACTGGGCAGGGACAGTAGGGGACATGGCAACACAGGTCTGTTGGCTTCTCAGGGTAAGAGCTTAAGGTTGCTAGTCACAGGAAGACAGGAGGTAGACAAAGGCCCAGAGAATAAAGCGGACCTCTGGGGCCTCCTGGTATGGGACAGCCATTCTGAATACAGGTTGTTTAGTCCTAAGGAGTTTGGTAAGGAGATAGGATGAGTCTAGCACATTTAAATTTGTCATTAGGTCATTTCTGACTCATAGCTACCCCATGTAGTATTTCCAAGGAGCAGTTGGTGGGTTTGAACTGTTGACCTTACAGTTAGCAGCTTATCCCACAACCACCACACCAGCCCCAGTTAAAAATCCCTCTCTCCTCAACTGTCTCTCTGCTTCCAACTGGGTCTCTCCTCTACCTGTATGTGCCTTTCTTTAGCGCTTCTCTGGAAGAGAAAGTCCTGAGACAGGAACGATAGATCCATTCTTCTCCAAGGTTGAGTGAGCAGCATTTTTTAATGCTTATTAAATCTTTCCTGAGTGTCCCCAAGGGCTGTCCACATTCAGCCCTAGGGAGCAAGAAGTTACAGCGGTAGCCGACATAGGCCAGGGCCAGGAGCAAATGGATGGAGAAGGGGCTGCCACAACTCCAGTCTGGAGGAATGGGGCCCACAGCAAAGGATCTGGAGGCTCCAAACAGGGGGTCTTGTCCAGATCATGTTCTTTCCAGGGATAAAACCAAGTAGTCTTCATCTTCTTCCCCTCTGACTCCTGTAATAAGGGATGCGGCTGGATTCCTAAGCAAAAAAGAAAGGGGGCCTCTAGCAGTGCCTATCTCCAGAGGCTTCAGCAGGAATGGAGACTGGAGGCCCTCAAGGCCCAGAGACAGCACTGGGTGGTCATTCAGACTTCCTGGTGTAAGTCTGGCAGGTGATTTTCCATCTGGTTTGGGTGTTTTCATTTGTAAAAAGAGCAAGTTGTACTTGTTGATTCCTCGGGTCTCTTCCAGTTCAGCTTTTTGCTGATTTCTAAGAGAATCAAAGGGAAATATGTCCTAGTTTCTGAGGTTTGAGCAGTCCTCTGAGCTTCTGTTTGCCCATAACCCCCTGCCAAATCCCACCGCCAACCCAGATTAATACAGACATAGGGAAAGCTAAGCCAAGAAAGTCCCTCATTCATCTTGGGCTAGGAGATCCTTTTTCTAACATATAAGCATGCTGGTCTGTGTTGTCCTTGGTCTTGATCTCTCCAGCATTGAACAGGTCAAGAACAAAATTAGACGGTAAGCAATGGACTGTTAACCACAAGGTTGGTGGTTCAAACTCACCAGTGCTCCGTAGGAGAAAGAGGAGGCTGTCTGCTCCCATAAAGATTTACAGCCTCAGAAACTCTGTGTAAGGTTTGTTTTTGTCTGTGGTAAATTGAACATGCTTTGGAGTTGCAGAGTGGTGGTTCCTGAAGGGTTATTTCTCTGATGTTACATGAGTCCAGGGCTTTATAAATCACAACATACTTCACATGCATGAGAACGCATTCAACTCTCAGTACCAATGTAGGAAAGGCAGATAGATTATTGCCCATTTGGCTCAGTGGTTAAGTGTTCGGCTGCTAACCAAAAAGTCAGAGATTCGAACACACCAGCTGCTCCATGGGAGAAAGCTGTCTGCCCCCACAACAATTTACAGCCTTGGTAAAGCAATGAAACAGTCCTATTCTGTCCAATAGGAATCAACTCAATGGCCATGTTTGGTGTTTGGTTTATAAATGGGGAAATTGAGACTCTAAGAGTTTGAGTGACTTGCTGAGACTATACAACCAGTAAGTGGGAGGTGTTCCAGCTGCCTGTCACATAGAGTTTCCACAGGTCTCTTATGCATTCTGGGCTCCAGGTAGCTCTGCCTGACAGGTACCAAGAGCCAGAAGCTTCCCATGTCCCAAAGCTCTGAGAGCAATTCAGGTGGGAGGTAGCCACAAGCAACAGCTTCTGAACTCTGTTTCCTGGGCCCCTCTGGGGAAAACATGGCTTAAAATAGCCCAGAGGTGTGGCTGTGTCTGTGCAGGCAGGCGAGGGAACAGCGCTCCTCTCCTGCAGAGAGTAAGGGGTCAACATCACAGTTCGTTTCTAGACTGGATCCCACAGGAGTGACTCAACTTCTTGTGCTACTAGGAGTAAGGCTGAAAACTTAGTGGGTATACCAGTTGCTATTCAGTTGACTCCAACTCATGACTTCTACGTGTGTCAGAGTAGAACTGTGCTTTGGAGGGGTTTAATGGCTGATTTTTTAGAAGTACATCACCAGACCTTTCTTCCAAGAGTAAACTCAAACCTCCTACATTTTGGTAAACAGCTGAGGGGTGTTACCTACACTACCCAAGGGCTCCAAGCTAGCAGAAGGTAGGCAGGTTTTCAAGAAACAGTCTGAAGTGAAGAGGCAGTACTTGGTATGAGGGGAAATATGCTCTGCTTTTAGTGATTCTGAGAAGTGGCATAGTTGGTTAAGCATTGGTCTGCTAGCCATAAGGTTGGTGGTTCAAACCTATCAGCTGCTCTGTATTAGAAACATGAGGCTTTCTGCTCCCCTAAAGATTTACTGCTTTTGGAAACCCTATGGAGCAGTTCTATGCAGGCTTTCTGGTTACTGGAGTCCTGGTGTGGTGCTGTGGGTTAATGTGCCAGACTGCAAAGCCGTTTGAACTGCAAGGTTGATAGTTCAAGTTCACCAGCTGCTCCTTGGAAACCCTATACAGGGTCGCTATGGGTCAGAATCAACTTAATGGCGCTTGACAACAACAACAACACATGGCTACCATGCATTGGAATCGACTCGATGGTATTGTTTTCTACCACTGCCATCACACAATGGGCTAGTGATTCTGGCTTGAATATTAAACTTAAGAAAGAAAACAGAATGAATAAAATAACCAGGGGGAAAGTCCATTGAGACTAGAAGACAGCAAACACTCTGGGCACCCCAGCCTGCACCCAGGGAAAAAGGGGCAGCTTCAGGCTTGCCTGGGATTGAATTCCATCCAGCTCATGTAAAACATTCTAAAATTGCAGTGGTGTGCTGAGGCTAGCTCACATTGGCTCAAAAGTCCACTGTGTGCATCTCTTGCTATGTTCGCTGAGAGCATTTATACGATGGACATCTGCAGATGCTAGAAAGTAGCAATTTGTTTCTTTCAGAGAGCTTGCTGTGAAACACTTGCCAGAGCACAACTGAGAGAGAAAAGCTCTGAAGGGAAAGGAGAGGAGAGAAAGGATCAGGTTTGGTCATTGTTAAGATAAGAGTTCTGAAAGGTGAGGTCTGGAGGAGGCATACGTATCAACACTAGCATTTATTGTCTGTTGTTGCTGTTAGGTGTCATCGAGTCGGTTCCGCCTCACAGTGACCCCCATGTACAGTTGAATGAAACACTGCTCAGTCCTGTACCACCCGCCTCACAATCATCCCCTTGTTTGAGTCCATTGTTGCAACCACTGTGACAATTCCTCACGTCAACTGTCTGCTGTTGTCCAGATTCTAAGATTTGGATTACTCGCCCTATCCTTCAGAAAAAGGCACTAAACTTCAGAAAGATGAACAGTTTGCCTAAAACTAGTTGGTGGGATAGAGCATGAATTCTAGCACTATCTGGCTACAAATCAACACATTGCATCTAAAAATTTTAAATAAGGTTCATTTTTAAACATATTTTTTAGAGCAGTTTTACGTTTTCTGAAAAACTGCACAAAAAGTACCAAGTTCCCTATACCCTCTCTCCCCCTGCACACACTTCTCCTATTATTAATTAATTTGGGTGGTTTGGGTTGGTTGGTTATGTGCCGAGGAGGCTATAAATCTTTATGGGAGCAGAAAGCCTCATCTTTCTCCTACGGAACAGCTGGTAGTTTCGAACTGCTGACTTTAAGGTTTGCAGCCCGATTTGTAACCACTATGCTACCAGAGGTGGTATATTTGTTATAACTGATAATCCAATATAGATTGATTCTCATTAGCTAAGGTTCACAGTCAGGATCAGGGTTTCCACTCTTTGTGCTGTAGGGTTGTATGGATCTTGACAAATGCATAATGCCATGTGTCTGCCATTACATTCTCATACAGGCACTGTTGAATTGATGCCTGGTTCTAACATTGCTGTTGGTGGTGGCTGTCACTTTGGCACTGAATCAGAATGACCTTTATGTAGAGCAAAAGGAATCGTTACTGGTCCTGTACCATCTCCATGATGGTTGCTTTGTTCTGCCCATTGAAAATAGAAGACAGCAAACTGACTCAGGACACCCCGGCCTGTACCCAGGGAAAAGGGGGCAGCTTTGGGTTTGCCTGGGACCCAATTCCTTCAAGTCACACCAAACTAGCAACCCCCTTCTCAGCTCCCACAGGTTAGAATGAGCTGTTAGAACACTCTGCTTCTCCTCCCAAGCTCCTCTGCCTATGCCCACTTCTCAACATCTGCTTCTCAAGCGGTTTGAAAAAGGGAGAAGGATATTGGAATTGGCAATTTAGCCTCTTTTGAGCAGGCCACTGGAAGGTCTAGTTAAGGAAAACTGAAACCAGTCAACACTCAATTACCTGTGAGTAGATTTTCCACTTCATGGATTATTTTGGAGCAAATGTTTAATCTCAGATCAATTTCTACTGCCCTCCAGACCCACCATGTAGATTTATGTTTAGGAAATGTGAATGCCTTTTAATGTGAACTGGAGGAAAATATATTTCAGTAAATGTAATCTCATCCCTTTCCCTCTATCAAGCAGAACATCTTCCCAACTTCTTTCTAGATATTGTTGATGTTGTTAAGTGCCATCGAATCAGTTCTGACTCAAGGAGTAGCTGTGAGCTTGAATCACCAATCTTGCAGTTCATACTTTTAAATTGCAGTACCCTGGTGTGGTGCTGTTGGTTAATACGCTGGATTGCCAAGTCGCTTTGAACCGCAAAGTCGGCGGTTCAAGCTTACCAGCTGCTCCTCAGAAACCCTATACAAGGTCACTATGGGTTGGAACTGACTCGAGGGCACTTAACAACAACAACTTGGGTGGGAGCAGATGAAGTACGAATAGGTTTGTGAGTAGAAAATATAAAGAAGCCATGTTTAGAGGGGCGATTTGACAGCACAAAACAGCAATCTGAGGTTGGGAGTCCTGGTGTGGTACTGTAGGATCAGCACTGAACTCCTAACCATAAGGTTGGCAATTCAAACTCACCAGCTGCTCCTTGGAAACCCTATACAGAGTCACTATGAGTCAGAACCGACTTGACAGAATTTAACAACAATCTGAGACTGGGAGAGGGGATAGGAATTATGTGGTTGGCTTCTGTACCTAAAGAAGTGAATGAGCCTAGGAAATTAACTTGATGAAATGGACTACCAGCCTTCATCTCTCTCTTGACACTACACACACACAACTTACCACTTCAGTAATAAGAAATTTACTACCAGCATCTCTCTTCGGACACTCCAACACACACACACACACATATAAACCACTTTAGCAGTAAAACGTTTGTTGGGGATGGGAATAAGGGATCGATAAGCGCTTAGGTATATGATACTTAGGTGTAATCATTCTACTATAAAAGGGGGGGAAATGAGGTTTGTGATTATCCAAGAAATTAAGTGTCACTATTTCCTTCTGCTAGGGGGCATAAATGTAGACTTATTTTGTGCTTCTATAAAATCTTCTGAGATGACCATGTTGTCTAACTCCCTGGAGAAATTTCAGACATCCTGGGTCCTCTACCACCTCTGTTCTCCTGGGTTCCCTTCTGGACCTGGCTGCTGGAGGCACAAAGAACCTCAATCAGCCTTTATGTTCCTTCTGACCAAGAAGCTCATTGAGAAGGCAAGCAAGGTCAGTCTCTGAGCAAGTCCAAAGCACGGACTAGAAACCCAAACCTTCCCTGCCATTCCATTGCCCCTTGAAAGCATTTCTTTTCCTGAATCACCTAGTCCAGTTCTAAATGACAGAGTAGGCTATGGGGCTGCTGGCCAGAGGGATAGGAAACAGGATATTTATAGAGAGGTGACCTTTCCGCCTCTCCGTTGGGTTTCAGGTTTCTCTTGTCTAGGGAAGAAGGGGAGGAGAAACATCAGGGCTTAAGAGGGGCTGAGAGAAGCAGCAGCTTCAATACCAACTGCCAACTTGGAAGGACACACTGAGCCAAATTCATGCTTTCTGCTGCTCTGTAACTGGGGAAGTTGGAGCAATGCTTGGAGCTGGGGGGAAACCTGAGCACTCAACACAGGCAGCTCTCTTGACGCTCTGGGTTGGGGCTTGGAGTGGAGGGTGGTCTGGCAGGACATGAAGAGCCAAGGAGGGTTTAGGCAAGCAAGGTAAGCCCTGTGCTTCTCTTTTCGGGAGTATTTTTCCTACTCCATTTTCCCATGCTATTCCAGGAAGGGACAGCTATTAACGCACCCCACGGGATTCAGAAGTGGTCTGGTGAGGGGAGTTTAATTACAGAGTGCCCAGTTTAAGTGGGAGAGCCCTAGTGTGGTGCTGTGGGTTAATGCACCACACTGCAAAGCCGTTTGAACTGCAAGGTCGGCGGTTCAAGCTCACCAGCTGCTCCTCGGAAACCCTATACAGGGTCACTATGGGTTGGAACTGACTCACCGGCACTTTACATCAACAACAGTGTAAGTGGATGCTCAACAGGGTTTCAGAGGAGAGGGAAATCAGCAGCTCTCCATTCTCTGAAAATGTTAAGTAAATAATAAACACCTCCACACCAGGGACAGAGGAGCTTAGAGAGCTAAGAATAGTATCTGAAGGAATCCCAAAGCTGGACCCTCAAACACATCCATCTCTGCAGTGGAAACTTAATTTGATAGCAAGGGACATGGAAACTTGGGTGGAGGCTATCTGGTGATGGTGGGGGTTGGTGGGGGTGCCCTACAGGAAAAGAACTCAAGTTTACTCAGCTCTTTGGCACCCGTGGTTTATCCCTAAGAAGCCAAGGCCCTGGGACTCCAGGGATTCCCCTGCAGGTCAAGGAGTTGGGTGACCTCCCTGGAGGCCAAACAAGGGTGGAAGGAGACAACGGCAGCTCCCAGTGCCCTAGTGGATCTCCTGGGGTAGCCACAGAGACTACACTTTTAAAAAGGAAGACAGCCCGCCTCTCCAGCTCATGTGCAGACTCTCCTCTCCTGATGTTTTCAATCTTTCATGGTAGAACCTCTTCATTCTCCTCGGCCTTCAAACCTGCACAAATCTTCTCTATTTTAGAAAACACACAAGACATAACAACAAAAATAAATCCCAATTGTGATGGCCTCTCTGGTACCGCTTCTTAGCCTCTTCTGTCTTATTACCTAGACTGCTATGACAGAAATACCACAAGTGGATGGATGGCTTTTAACAAATAGGAATTGATTCTCTCATGGTTTGTGATACTGTTGTTGTTGTTGTTGCTAAGTGCTATTCCAACTCATAGAGACCCAGTATAGAGTTTCCAAGGAGTGACTGGTGAGTTTGAACTGATGATCTTGTGGTTCAAACTGACCTTGTGGTCCAGTGTTTAGCATACAGCAGTGCTACCTGTACCAGGACTCTGAGAAGCTAGAAGTAGGAATTTAGAGCGCTGGCTTTTGGAGAAAGATCCTGGTTTCCTTTCAGCATCTGTCAGCCCAGCATTCTTTGGATCAATCCTCTGGATCTAGGAGCTTCACAGTGTAGGGATTGCAGGTCCAAAGGACACACTCCACACTCCTGGCTTTTCTTTCTTGGTGATAGTGGGTCCCTCTCTTCTCTGTTGGCTTCTCTCTCCTTTTATGTTATAGAATAAAAGGTGATACGGGACACAGGCCTGGGAATCTCCCTTACACTGGATCAGGGCTGTGATGGGATTAATGGTGTTGCATCCCACCCTTAATCTTTGTATTGGTTTATTACATCAAATCACATCCTGGGGGATAATTACACAACTGTCACATTACATAACTACATGCCTACTAATCCACTGAGAGGTCTCCTGGTGTGCGCTGTAGGATAAGCACTGGAGTGCTAACCAGAAGGTCGGCAGTTCAAGCTGACTCTCCACAGCAACAACAAAAAAACCCTGTATCGGGTTTTTAAGGAGAGGTTAGTGGGCTTGAACCACCAACCTTATGGTTAGAAATTCAGTGCTTATCCTACAGCCATAACAGGATGTCCACTCCCAAATTGGACTTTATTTTTAGGCTATTCCCTAACTTTATTCCATCTTCTTCTTATTGCTACACTAATGAATCTTCCTTGGACCTTCCTATGATACCCTTCTTCTACTCAAGAACCTGCAATGGTTTTCTATTGCTTTCTACAGAAAGGCTAAATATTCTCCACTTCACTGGTTTGTTTTTAGCAATCCTTGTAATGTTCTCAGCTGTTCTATTGACATCTCTTTCCAGCTAGATCCTACATTATAAGCATGTGAGGCCAAGCCTTTTAAGATTCTGAAGTGCCTCAATGCTATACACAAGCTAAGCTGTACCAAGGCCTCACTGATACTGATTCTTGGACACTTAGGATTCGAGTCCTTCCTTCAGCTTGATAAATGGTCCTTAGGAACCCTGGTGGCAGAGTCGGATAATCACTGGACTGATAACTGAAAGATGAGTAGTTCAAACCTACCAGCTGCTCTGTGGGAGAAAGATGAGGCAGGCAGTCTGCTTCTGTAAAGAGTCACAGCCTCAGAAATCCTATGGGCAGTTCTGCTCTGACCTGTAAGGTCACTAAGGGTCGGAATCGAGTAGCTGACATTACTACAAGACTTAGGCCATCCCTTGCCCACAAAGCAATTTACATGAGCTACAAGGGGAGAAATGAAAGCATGACATGTTTTGCAAACCTTCTGTCTTGCTTTGTCATGAGAAATTTTACATGCTTGCTATTGGGTAAAATTGAAATTAGAACACTACTTTTCAAACCTGGCAGTCTATTAGAATCATCTGAGGAGCTTTTTAAAAACATGCTGCTGTCTAGGCCCCCTTTCCTGGTGCTCTGATTTAATTGGTTTTGTGAGAGGCCCAGGTATTGATATTTTTAGAGAGTCCTGGCATGGCACTGTAGGATAAGCACTGGATCACAAGGTAGGCTTGAACTGCGAGGTCGGCGGTTCAAACCCACCAGCTGTTCCTCAAAAACCCTATATAGGGTCGCTAGGAGTCAGAACCAACTCAACTGGTGCTTAACAACAGATGATTCTAATGAATACTCAGGTTCAAGACTTTGGCTTGATGGAGTGCATTGTTTGGGGAGTGACGATAGAGAAATGCTCAGAGACCCTCTAGTCAGTTGACCACAATGCACCTCCCAATGTAGATTCTTTCCTCTCCTCCAGATAAGTCCTTCTTTTGAACCGTTTATGCCTTTTTGTCATTAACCTGTTAGTATTGCTATTGTTAAGTGCCCTTGAGTCAGTTCTGACTCATAGTGATCTTGTATAGGGTTTCCAAGGAGCGGCTGGTGAGTTTGAACCACCGATCTTGCGGTATAGTGCATTATCCCACAGTGCCCCACCAGGACTCCTGTTAGTGCGGGTCGGGCCAATTTCGATATTAAGAGTGACTGTATTGGGCTTAAAGCTCTCTGATCCAAGCTGGTCCTAGAAACAAGGATTCATCAATCTCCCTTCTTCCCTTGACCTACAGAGAACGGCTACCTGTCAACTACTTTAAGTTCCAATTCCGGAATGTGGAGTATAGTTCTGGGCGGAACAAGACCTTCCTCTGCTATGTGGTTGAAGCGCAAGGCAAGGAGGGTCAAGTGCAGGCATCACGGGGCTACCTAGAGGATGAACATGCGACCGCCCACGCCGAGGAAGCCTTCTTCAACACCATTCTGCCAGCCTGCGACCCAGCCATGCGATACAATGTCACCTGGTATGTGTCCTCCAGCCCCTGCGTAGCTTGTGCTGACCGTATTATCAAAACCCTCAGCAACACCAAGAACCTGCGCCTGCTGATTCTGGTGGGGCGGATCTTCATGTGGGAGGAGCCAGAGATCCAGGCTGCCCTGAAGAAGCTGAAGGAGGCAGGCTGCAAACTGCGCATCATGAAGCCCCAGGACTTCGAGTATGTCTGGCAGAATTTTGTGGAGCAAGAAGAGGGTGAATCCAAGGCCTTTCAGCCTTGGGAGGACCTTCAGGAGAACTTCCTATACTACGAGGAGAAGTTGGCGGATATCCTGAAGTAGGCCACCAGGCTCGGCCTCACGTGAGTTTTCCTAGTGCCACTGCACAGCCAGCATGTTAACTGGTAACTTGGGTAGGAGGCGTGAGGTCAGGTGGAATGTGTGGTATAATGTCATTCTGCTTTGGAAGTTTCATTCCTCGCTTTTTTAGTGGTTGTAAAAACATTTTAGAACACCCTGTCTCATTCATCTTCTCTCTGGGGACCTCTTCATAAACAGTTTTCTTTTCTGCACTTTTATGTCAAACTAACTTTTCACATCACTTGGAAATCCTTAAGGCTGACAAGGATCCTAAAACCTTGCTGGGATGAAATGGCTCTTTGTTGTGTGTCACTGAGTGGATTACTTGAGGTACAACTGCCACATTGGGTTTCCCAGTTGTTTTGAAAAGCAGATTGCCACATCTTTCTTCTGCAGAGCAGCTGGTGGGTTTGAATCTCTGACCCTTCAGCTAGCAACCAACTGTTTAACCACTTATGCCACCAGGGATCTTTGTAGTTAACTTTAATTTGAATAGAATTATCTTTATCGAATGGCAGCAGAGAAGATATTTAAATTTCATATGTCATGTCCACCTTCTAGATGCCACCTCCCACCCAACCCTCATTAAGCTTACTGTTCCATTTTTGTCTAATACAGGTTTTCCATTCCTTCAGAACCAATGTTTTAAGTTTTGGTAATTTTGCAACTCCCCAAATGGATTTGTATTCAACTTTTTTTTTTTTTTTTTTGTCCATAGACACTTTCATGCTCTTAAACCAATGATAATGCACTGAGGGAGACCAATACTTGCTATGTGAACGGATCATTCAAGAACAGTTTCCTTTGTTGAGAAAATCTCAGCCATACTCATAAGGAAAATGTTGGAGGAACTGGATAGTGTAACATACTATTCTGTGCGGAAAGTTTTAAAGGGTTAAAAAGATGTTTGTAACTTGGGCAGCAGCTCAGAAGTAGCCACAGACAGATACCAAGAGGTGATAGGAGAATTGGAAGGAAAGATTAGCTATTTAAGCAAATAATTAGGACTCAATTAAGGCCAATTTGGCCTCTTGCTGAGGGTAAATTAGACTCTTACAAAAACAGGCTGATTGCCCTTAGGAAAGAGGGTAAAGGAGCCTTTACTTTTTGGGATTTGGTCTGCTCTACTTTTGTAGTGGTTACAAGTCGGGCTACTAACCCCACGGTCAGCAGTTCAGAACTACCAGCTGTTCCGCAGGAGAAAGATGAGGCTTTCTGCTCCAGTAGTGATTTACAGCCTCAGAAACCCTGTGCAGGGTCACTATGAGTCAGACCGACTCCATGGCCCACCAACCACCACCAACAACCACCACCACCCACCACCACCACCCACCACCACCACCACCACCACTTTCCGTCTGGTGTGGCACTATGGGTTTATGCATGGGACTGCAAACTTGGTTTGAACCACAGGCCGGCAGTTCAAGCTCACCAGCCACTCCTTGGAAACCCCATACAGGGTTGCTATGGTTCGGAACCGATTTGATGGTACTTACCAACAACACTTTCTGTCTGGAGCCCTGGTGTAGCACTGGACTGCTAACCCCAGGGTTGATGGTTCAAGCCCATCAGCAACCCCTTGGAAATCCTATATAGGGTTGTTAGGAGTCAGAACCAACTCAATGGCATGGCACTTACAATAACAAGTTTCTTCTGGGAAGGAGCCCTGGCGGTGTAGTGAGTCACGATCTGGGCTGCTAACGGCAACATTAGTGATTCAAATCCACCAGCCACTCCACGGGAGGAAACATTGAGGCTTTCTGTTCCCATAGATTGACAGCTTCAGAAACCCTACACGGGGTTGCTGTGAGTCAGAATCAACTGGATGACATGCAGCCACAGCATTTACTCCTGCAGAAATGTTATGACTAAGTCCCTTTGCAAAGCCCAAGTTACGGATCAAAATTCTCTAATACCACCACCCTCTTAGAATCCAACTTAAATAATCTAACAATTCACATACTAATAAAGCACGAAACCAACAAGCTTTCATGAAGAGATTCCATTTCTTTTTGGCGTTTCTTACTCCTAATACCCTTAAGAGAGGATGTTGCTTCATTGACACATTTTGAAAGTGTTGCTGTTCCGGAGCTTGATGTTGGCCGGTATTTGCTATTAGACATGCACACAAGCCGCTTGATAATTCTCAGGCTGGGCACAGGCCAACCCGTGAAGCCACGATTTTCATTCAGTTCTTACAAAATCAGAGTCCATCACTGACTTCAGTGAGACTAGGATAGGGCAATGCCAGGTGGTACACTGCTCCCATAAAATAAGACACCATCCTGAATGGTGGTGAGTACTCGTCAAGACGTTTCTGAGGGGACCTCTGAAAACTAGAAACTTTAAAAATCCCTTGAAGAATCTGTTAGTGTAGGTACCATCACTATAATTCTAAATCCTGCATAGATTCTGCAAAGAGCCCTGGTGGTACAGTGCTTAGGTACTTGACTGCTAACTGGACTGTGAAGTCAGTTTGAACCGCAAGGTCAGCAGTTCAAGTTCACTAGCTGCACCTGAGAAACCCTATACAGCGTCACTATGGGTCGGAACCGACTGGATGGCACTTAACAACTACTAACTGAAAGGTCAACAGTTGGAACCCACTGGCAGCTCTGTGGATGTCCCTATGGGGCAGTTCAACTCTCCCCTCCAGGGCTGCTATGAGTTGGAATCAATTAGAAGGCCATGGGTAAAGGGCTACTTTCTTCTTGAACATCTTTCAGTCATGAACCACTTCTTCCAGTTGCTTTACTAGCAAGTCCTCAGGGATTTTATTTATTTTTATTTATTTATCCCATTATGCCAAATAATTAGGAAGCTAAAGCTGCTATAAAAATTAAGCATTTGAACAAGGAGATTAAAAATATCTCCTAATTTAGGATAATTGAGAGTCTTAGCTATTATATTAATCTAAACAGAAGTTAAAAGGACAAATCTCTTTGAGGGGAAAATTCTATTTCTAAATTAAATTATTTTAAATAAAAGATCACTGGACCTTTTCCACATTATAAGCCTCCTTCCATTAGTGTATGTAACTGCAGGATTTGAGTCCATTACCATACTTCCCTGTCCTCTATTTGCATAGGCTATGTTCCTGAAGAGAAAGGTTAAAATGTACCAATAATAATAATAATAAATTGGCATGAAATAGAGTTGTAACCTAACAGCCCCCCAAAACAACTCTGCTTAATTAAAATACTCTCAACAAATGAATATTTGTTAAATAACATTTGTCTCAAACTTCCTGTTTGATGACAGAATAGGATTTAATCATACATTTGAAAGAGTCATTAAAGCAGATCTCTTCCATGACTTCCTGTGTGTGAAGAATGCCAAAACATTAACGAAAGAAGTACATCCAATCCTGGCGAAACCGGAATCATTGGAGACTAGAGAGTTAAAATCCAAGGGCTTATTGGGGGATCTACAAAGATCTAAAAAGAAATTCTTAACTGTTTGGGACCAGCAAGTCTCTGGGTAACATGCTTTTTGTTTTCTCACTAAGGTCTGCCTGCTGCCACCACGAGACAGTATGGCCGTCTGGGACATACTTGTCTTCCTAGTACTGCTTGGAGCCAGACAACACTCAACACCAACCAATCTGACTGGACAAGGTCTTCAGAGGACTCAAAACACACATCTCATGCTGTAATTCCCTTAGGCTGTGCTTCTTTCTAGAAGGCTGCTCCTGGGATAGAGGAAAGTGAGCTGCAAGGAGAGAAATGCAACCATCTATGGGCAGCAGGCACATGGGGCTGAAGGGCCTAGTTACTCAAGAGGGGCTGCTTAATGCAAAGAGCCTCCAAGCCAAGGTGCAGCTCTTTCAAGTATGTTCAGAAATGGATTATTTTGCTTTTGGTTTTTTTCCAGAAAGAAAAGAACGGCAGCATAAATAAAAGAACTGAAGTGTGTTTTCTGTGGCCAGGTTTCCTAAGGAAGTTGGTATTTGGAAGTTACCATGGATGGTGAAAGAACCCAGAAACCAAACTATAACATTATAAAGTGGCTTGGTCATGACCAAACACATCAGGACTTGTGCTCAACACAGGATATCAATCTCCAATGTAGATGTCTCACCTTGGCCTTGACCTTTATAACATGTTTTGTAAATGAGGGCCTTTTCCCTTTCATGAAAATAAGGAATAGGCTGCAAAAGTGAAAAAATTGGCAAGGGAAATTTATGCTATGTTCCAGTGATATTGCAAGTAAACAATTAACTTCCAGAGTAAAGGAAGAGGATAAGTAGGGAATAATCAATGTTCAGATATATATCACGTAACAGCATTCAATAAGGTACTTGAGGATCGTGATGGCAAAATTCTTATTCTTAAAAGATTTGTTGTCCTTCTAGGTAGAAGCAGATTTTCACATGTGAATTTCTGGGTGTTTGCCAAACTCTAACTAGGTTTCCAGGAAGAATGTGTTCCTTCTGATTATCAGCATGCCTCCTTTCCTCAGGCTTCAAGTCTGATAACTCATCGGAATTTGACCCCAAGACTATCTGCAAACAGCAGTGCATGTTATCACACAGGCTGCGGAGCAAGACCAGAGTTCCATTTACTGCCAATCCTGAATGAGTCTTGTTATAAGAATCATCAAGACTCATTCATTCTCCAGGAAAAAGGGTAGCCTGAATCCATTTAAAAGTCTAAAAAGCCATAAACAGTAACCCAGATTGATTTGTACAGTTAAGCAAAACACTTTTTACATTTCCTCTCATTTTCCTTGTGTATATCTCCCTCCCTGCTTCAATTTTATTGCATGTATGTGGACAGAAGCAAAGCTTCAAGAAAAATCTTAAAATTTCATAATGAACCTACCCTTGCACTGCCCCTAACCCAACAACATGGAGAATTCGTCCGCTCCATGTGAAGACACTAGAGAGAACTGAAATAACTTTTTGAAACTGCTGCCTCCTATCAGGCCAAGATGTGATAAGAACACTTGTCTAAAGTACAAAGATTATATTTAACCAGTGCTTTCCTGGTGTTTCAACAGGGCCCCTTAAAACCCAGTTGTTGTTTTTATACTTGGGAAAGCAGCAAGCCCTGTGACAAGCTGAGAATTCACTCTAGGGAGAGAATCACTAACAGGTCTGGCTGTTTTACTTCTCCCCACCACTGTATAGGGAGAAACGACAACCCTTAGTGTTCCCAAGAGCTCCAGCCCGGAGCCACTCGGCTGAATCCATGCGCTTTCTTCTTTCACCATGAAATCACGAGTGGACACGGTGCTACTCTCTCAGAAGAGGGGGCGTTAAAGGACTGATCTTCACAGCTGGGTTCTCCCAAGTCTGCTGGCTGTGCCGCAGAATCCTCTGGAGCTTAAAAACCCAAAGAAACCTGCACCACCGCCCCCTCCACATACATCAGATTTTTTTTTGGGGGGGGGAGGGAAGGGGTAAGGTAGGCCTTTATTTTCTGTTTAAAGAAGATTCATCTGAATTGTGTTGAGAGTATCTGATCTAGTGAGTCACTCACTCCTCTGTATGAACCCCTCTGGCCAGGCATTTACATAGCTGATTTCAGCTGTGTCCCGATTAAATGTAGACATATTCTATCACAGAAAGTAGGTATTGAACACAAGAAAGAAAGAGCTCACCAAAGGAGATTCTAAACACCATCTTTTACAGGGTACCAACTCCCATCTCATGTCCAATCTTATGTTCCTTCCACTGGGTTCTGGTCTCTGACTCTGAAATTAAGTTACAGGGGAGCATTACACCCAAGTCCAGACAACAAAGAGATGAGCACAGTACCTAACAGGATGCCAAGGAAAAGATCTTTATTTTTCCATTTTTCTCACCATAAATTCTTGTCAACAAGAGAGAACTCAATTTTATAATAGAAACAAAAGTAACCCAACAAAACAAAACCACCCTCAAAATAATCCATAATTTCTTCCTAGGGTGAATTTGATGACATTAGAATAACACCAAATAGGTGTACAACTGACGCAAACTGAAATGTTTTCATTCTCCCTTGAAATTTCTCTAAAAAAGTAGAGAACTCGAATCAATGCTGCCACCTAGTGGCCAACCAAACCAGGACGCATACTGGTGCAAAAACAGAGGTCATAGGCCCAACTATCTGGTTTCCCTGCTTAATACAGTCGACCAAATCCCGAGCTTCCTGCAAAAAAACCAGAGTAACATTATCTCAAACGATCCTTCCTTCAGAGTCACAAGTCCAGTCATTAGCTTATGAGAAAAAGTACTTCACATGAAATTTTCTTCTGCCCATTTTAAGGCCAGCTTGCCTCTGGCCCAGTAGGGATAACCAGGAGAACATGGACACATCCAGAATACTCATCTATTCAGAGTGTGTACACAGTAATTTTGATGTCTGTTGCCTCAAATACCTCCTCAATCATTGTTGATACATTCTCCCACTGCAAACGATCAAGACCACATCCAATCCTGAAAAAGAGCATACATTTCTATTAGTTGTAATGAAATGATCTAGGAAATTATTCCTCTCCCCTTCCTTTAGGCTGTATGCATCCAGAGCGTAAGATGTGGTTTCTGCTTTTGCACCTTTAGGCAGCCTTGGTGGGAATTTAAAAACCAATTCCTGTGAGTCATCCAAAGGCCATTTCTGTTACATGCCACTGAGTCAGTTCCAACCCACAGTGACCTTGTGTAGGGTTTTCCAATGAGCTGCTGGTGAGCTTGAACCTCCAACCATGCTGTTCATGCCAGCTTTGTAGTCCAGCATATTAATCCACACCACCACACCAGGGCTCCTGTTGTCTAAAAGCTATCCTTTTGCCTAGTGGAGTACTACACTTCCCAATTATTTCATGCCGCCTTCTGACAGACTCATCATCCCTCTATGCCTACTCATGAACACTAGTGTGGATGGAAAAGAGAAGGCTGACATTTAAAAATTACACTTAGGGTAATGGAAAATAAAAAAAGAGGGACAAAGGATAGTAACTCTGCAAGAAGTCACAATGGCATGTGGGGCAATACCAAGCAGGGGGGTAGGCAATGCGGGAGTCAGGTCTTAGCAACATCCTGACAAGGGGCTTTTATCAGTTCACAACATTCTACCACCTGGAAACAAAGGGCTTAAAACTGCCAACTTCATATGGTAACATGCTAAGTAGATCCCCAAAGAACTAATTTTTTTTACAGTTTACAATGCACAGGCCATGACTACATTTAAAAGACTAGTGCAAGGTAAGGGATACTATAACGTTCCTAAGTAACTTGGGACTTGGGAGAAATCTGCATACATGGTCAGTTTGGAATGAAAACAACGAGTAACAGGAAAAGAAGACGTGACCCCAAACCTGTTTCTTGAAAAGGAAGCAGTTTACTGGATCCCCAATTTCATTCCCTAAAATTCCCAACAGCTAGGGTCCAAGAAATCCTATCAGAGATGACTCCTCTGGATATTACCCACACTGGCCACAAACAAGTTCACAGTTTAAAAGTGGGTAATTCACAACTTTCTTCATCCAGAATTAATAGCTTTAGGAACCCACAAGTGGCCCGAGATGAAAATCACAATTGCTTAGTTTCTACCACTCACTTGAGGAGAGGTCAAGCTTCAGCTAGAGGAGGCCTGCCATCCAACACACATTACTTACAGTGGTCCCTCCTGACCAAGTAGCACAGGCTGAGGAAGTTGTGTTTTAAGTTTATTACTCTGATTCATTCAACACAAGCTAGAAGACTGATATGCTACTGGCTAGTCAGCTGTTTCACCAGCTGATTTTACAAAGCTTGGAAATTTGTTCAGCTTAAGTCTATATTTAGGGTTAAATGAAGTCTTTAAGTCACCTGTCTTTGGGTGAGACAGTGACACCTAAACCCTTCTTCCCCTCCCCCACAGACCAGTCATATCTTCATTTAGGGCCCATGAGTTCCTTGCCTGGGCATGGAAAGGTCAGTGACTCCATTCTCCAGACAATGGGATTTCATGGCCTCCAAACTCTTCTGTAAGTTTTCATAAGTTGGCTTGTGTGAAGCCCTTTTCTTTGTAATCTGAGTACAGAGAAAATATTCAAACTTTCATTAGTCCAGAATGATAATCAAGGGAAAGCCATCAATATTCCCCCAACATCCTGATAATGATTTTCATGGTTAGTCTACAGCAGGAATGGCCAATGCCATACTGTCCCTTCCATACTGTCACCGGAAGTCCTCAGCGAAATCCTCTGTCCAATGTCCGAGAATATGTTCCTTCTCCTAGGAAATCTATGAGATTAATAGGCTGTGCTGGTGTCTCCTGTTTTTAAGCAAGGCAAACAAAAACTCTTTGTGCGACTTCCAAAGATAAGCATACCTCCAACAAAGAACCTATGCCACTTAAAAACTCCCTGTTACAAAAGCCTCTATTCACTTTAGAAACTGTGCTTGCTTCTCATTTGTCTAAAAGAGCAGGGAGAAACAGGTAGTGTCTCAAACATGCTCAGAACATTTGGAGTCACTAGAGGCTACCATGTCAACTTTGAGAACAGTATACAAAGTATAAGACATCTCTGCCACTCAGTGTGTTTGTTTACACTTTTTATAATTTCCATTTTGTCTTTATTCTTTTTTTAATGTTTTATTATGAATTATGTGATAGTTTACATGGGAGAACATTAGCTTTACATTCATTCTATCGTATATTGTTTCATGGCCATGGTTATAATCCCCTCCATGCATCATCAACTAACCAAAGGGTACAACCAACCAGAGGGTATACCCTGAAAGCCTGCCCCCTCCCCCCCACGGCATCAGCACACAGCCCCTCTCCCTCTCTGGGTCTAAAGTCCCCAGCCACTCCCATCTCTCCACGTCATTGTGTCTGCCGCCTCCTTCTCTGAAGTCACTGCTTCTCTGGGTAGGGTCCCGCTCTCCGCTCTTCTCCCTTGATGGTTGTCTTTATTAATTCTTGCTCAAAATTTTTTATTAGTTTCCCCCTTTTTCGGGTGTTTTTTTTAAAATTATGAACTGAGTGACAGTTTACAGGGGAGAAAATCGGATTCACATTGCAGTGATTACAATCTCCTCCAGGTATCATCATTCAACAGCATTTGCTTCCATTCCTTCTACTTTTTTGGGGGTGGTTGTGGTGGTTACGTGTCGTGGAGTTGATTCCAACTCATAGCAACCCTGTGCAGGGTTTCCGAGGCTGTAAATCTTTATGGGAGCAGAAAGCCTCATCTTTCTCCGAAAGAACAGCTCTGGTAGTTTCTAACTGCTGACCTTGCAGTTTGCAGCCCAATTCATAACCACTGTGTCACCAGAGTGGGGAGATGTAAACAAAAACACTCAGGAATATATAATTTAAATAAACAAAGGACACCTCCTTTGCAAGCCTTCCTCCTGACTGTCAGCACACAGCCTTTCTCTGTCCAAGAGTCTAGAGTCCTCAGCTGTTCTATTTCTCCAGGTCCTCATCTCTGCCTCTATCTCTGGTGTTGCTGCTTCTCTGGATAGGGTCCCACATTCTGCTTGTGCTCTTCTCCCTTGATGGTCCTAGGGTCCTCTGTTCCTGGACTATATGATTAACTATTCCCTACTTTATGCTACAAAACTTCTACCTTTACAATTGTGACAGTCACTTAGGTCACAACAATTACTCACTATTGAATCATAAGAATCTTACCTCTTTTCACCAGATCCGTCTAGACAAGATGAAAACTATTCAGTGGGGATTCTACCTTCCCCTGAACATTCTTAAACTAAACTCCCTCTTGCAAACTTGTAAGCCAGTCACTTTGTGCCTTTATAGCCTCCCCATTTTAGGTAGCAAATGTCTTAAGTTGCCCGACCCTATGTTTACACGTTTTATTGCGAATTGAATGAGATTTACAGAGCAAATCAATTTTACATTCACCAATTCATACACTTCATTTCATCTCACTGCAATCCCCTCAACTTAACATCATATCCTACTTCCTGTCTTTTTTGTTTCCATTCTTCCTTTTTCCCTGACCCTTCTGAATCCTGTGCTTATGTAGATGCTGTCCCTTGACCTTGAATGGTTCACCATTCTACAATGTGCGTGGCTCACTAGTGTTACTGTCCCCATCCCTATAAACTTCTATTACTTGTCTTAAAACTGAGCCACAGGAATGTTTGGTAATGACAACAATAAGGTTTCACAACCCTGCCCTGTACACTCCCCCTCACCCATGGGTATGTTTGCTCCCATGTTCCTCAACTGTTTGCTGTTCCTATCAGGGTTGTGAGTCACACAGCACCATTTCTAAAGAAAGTAGGGCATTTCTGGGGACAAAGACCATTTAGACAGTTGAAGGATGCCACATTTAGAGAAGGAGCTCTGGTAGCATAGTGGTTATGAGTTGGGCTGCAAACCACAAGGTCAGCAGTTCGAAACTACCTGCTGTTCCATGGGAAAAAGATGAGGCTTTCTGCTCCTGTAAAGATTTACAGCCTTGGAAACCCTACGCGGGGTCGCTATGAGTTGGAAAAGACTCCACAACACACAACCACAACCACATTCAAGCAGAGGACCAGAAGGAAGATATGGGCATTAGCTGGCATTGCATTTGGTAGGGAATGAACGAGAAAAACCCCTTTGGCCAATCTGTCTCTTGAGACAATGTTTCTATCTTGCTATGACTGAGTTCTGGTATGGTGTTGTAGGATAAGCACTTGACTTCAAACCACAGAGTCTGCAGTTCAAACCCATCAGCTGTTCCTCAGAAACCCTATAAAGGGTGGCTATGAGTTGGAACCAACTCTATGGTACTTAACAATAACAGTAAAAGTAGAGTTTGACTTAGAGATTGAGAAGGCATCCCTCACTTTTACACATGTCTAAAGTAGATGACCAGATTCCTGGTGTGGCACTGTAGGATCAGCACTGGACTGTGAACCAAAATGTCAGAAGTTCAAATCCACCAGCTTGCTCCTTGGAAACCCTACACAAGGTCACTGAGTCAGAAACTGATTTGACAGCACTTAACATCAACAAGGAGCTCTGGTAGCATAGTGGTTACAAATCGGGCTGCGAACCTTAAGGCCAGCAGTTCGAAACTACCAGCCACCTCACGGGAGAAAGATGAGACGTTCTGCTCCCGTAAAGATTTACAGCCTTGGAAACCCTGTACAGGGTCGCTATGGGTCGGAACCGACTCGACGGCACTTAACAACAACAACAACATTAACAACAAAGTGGATGGCCATGATTCATCTATCAGTTTGTTGTACTTGAGTAGCTTGAGTGTTGCCGAAAATTATGCTATTGGTATTTTAAATATTGGCAGGGTGACCCATAGTGGATAGGTTTCTGCTGAGTTTCCAGACTAAGACAGACTCAAAAGATCAAGAGATGGACTACTTCCAAATGTTTAGCTACTGAAAACCTTATGAATAACAGTGAAACACTGTCAGCACCAGAATATTGTCAGATAAAGTGCCAAAAGATATGCTCCTCAGGTAGGAAGGCACTCAAAATACAACTGGGGGTAGAGCTGTCTCCTTAAAGTAGAGTTGACTGTGATAACGCAAATGGAGTAAAGCTTTCAGGACCTGCATTTGCTGATGGGGCACAACTCAAAAAGATGAGGAACAGCTGCAAACATCCAATAATAATCAGGACATGGAATGTATGAAATATAAATCTACGAAAAATGGAAGTTGCAAAAATGAAATGGAATGCACAGGCATCAATATCCTAATTGTTGTTGTTGTTGTTGTTGTTAAGTGCCATAGAGTTAGCTGTGACTCACTGCAACCCTGTATCGGGTTTCTGAGGAGCAGCTGGTGGGTTTGAACTACCGACCTTGTGGTTCCAAGTCCAGTGTTGATGCTACAGTGCCACACTAGGAGTCCATCCTAGGCATCAGTGAGCTGAAATAGACTGGTACTAGCCATTTTGATTGTGACAACCACATGGTTTACTATGCCGGAAATGACAAATAAAAGAAGAATAGTGTCGCATTCATCATCAAAAAGAACATTTCAAGATCTAACTTGAAGTACAATGCTGTCTGTGATAGAATAATATCCATATGCCTACAAGGAAGACCAGTTAATAAAACTATTATTTAAATTTATGAACCAACCACTAAAGCCAGTGATGATGAAATTAAAGAATTCTACCTACTTCTTCAATCTGAAATGGATCAAAAAGCAAACAAGATGTATAGATAATTATTGGTAATTAGAATGCAAAAGTTGGAAACAAAGAGGAAGATTAGTAGTTGGAAAATATGACCTTGGTGATAGAAATGATGCTGGAGATAGCATGATAGAACTTTGTAAGACCAATGACTTCATACCAAATACCTTTTCTAAACAATATTAAAGACAACTATTCACATGGATCTCACCAGATGGGATACGGAGAAATCAAACTGACTACGTCTGTATAAAGATAAGGTGGAAAAGCTCCATATCATCAACCAAAACAAGGTCAGGACAGACTGTGGAACAGACCATTAATTGCTCATATTGCAAGTTCAGGCTGAAGCTCAAGAAAATTAAAACAAGTCCACAAGAGCCAAAATATGACCTTGAACATATCTCACCTAAATTTAGAGATCATTTGAAGAACAGTTTGATGCTTTAGCACTAATGACTTAAAATCAGAAGAGTTGTGGGATGACATCAAGATCATGAAGATACAGAAACTAATTTAAAAGTCATTAAGAAGGCAAGAAAGAAGGAAAAAGACCAAAATGGATGTCAGAAGAGACTCTGAAACTTTCTATCCAGTGTAGAGATGCTAAAGCAAATGAAGAAATGAGGAGGTAAAAGAGCCAAGCAGAAAATTTCAAAGGGCAGCTTGAAAAAACAAAGTCAAATATTATCATGAAATGTGCAGAAGATCTGGAAAAAACCAAAGGGAAGAACCAATTCGGCATTTCTCAAGTTGAAAGAACTAAGGGAAATTTCAAGCCTTGACCTGAAATACTAAAGGATTCTATTGGCAAAATATCGAATGATGCAGAAAGCATCAAAAGAAGATAGAAAAAATACACAGTCACTGTTCACACACAAAGTGTGGTGTTCAACTATTATTTCAATAAGTAGCATATATGATCATCAAGAACAGTAGTAATCATGAGAACACCCAAAGTTGCACATAGTACCCATTTGACCTAGCCTCAACAGCTTGATAATCAGAACTCGACTAGAGAAAGACAAAAAGGAAAAGAAAAAACAATTTTTGATAAAGGAAACTAGGGTAAATTGCTATAATTTGATGAACTTGACCTATACTCATGGAGGTAGTAACTCTAAATACCAACAGAAAGAGAAGGAGTCTTCACATCAAGTATGAATGCTATCCTCTCTGTACACAGGGTAGATTGTTGTTGTTGTGAAGTGCTGTCGAGTTGGTTCCTACCCATAGTGACCCTGCATAGGGTTCTCGAGGAGCAGCTGGTGAGCTTGAACTGCAACCTTGCAGTTTAAACGGCTTTGCAGTTTGGTGCATTAACCCACAGCACGACACTAGGACTCCACACACAGGGTAGATAGGGACAGGCAATTTAGACATTGGCTACCTAAAATGAGGTGGGTGATTAAGGCATGAAGTGACTGGCTTACAAAGTTTCAAGGGGGAGTTCAGTTTAATAGTGTGTTAGAGAAGAAAGAGTCCCCACTGAACAGTTTTCATCTTGTCTAGATGGGTCTCGTTAAGAGAGATGGGGATAAGATTCTTATGATTCAATAGTGAGTAATTGTTATCATGACTAATTGCGACTGTCACAATACTAAAGGTAGAAGTTTTTTAACAAAAATGGGGGAGTAGTTAATCTTCCAGTCCAGAAACAAAGGACCCTAGGACCATCAAGGGGGAAGAGCACAAGTGGAATGCAAGACCTTATCCAGAGAAGCAGCAAAACCAGAGATGGGGACAAGGAAAGAAGGAGCAGCTGAGGACTCTTAAGATTCGTAGGAAGAGAGGGACTAAGAGATGGTGGCCAGGAGGCAGACTTGCAGAATCTGCCCTTTGGTGGTGTAAATTATTATACATACCTGTGTGTTTTAAAAATAAATAAATAAAAAGAGCAAAAGTGAATAGAGACAAATACTGTTAACTGATGGTACATGGAAGGGCTTAGAATCATTGTAATGAAACTAGGTGTATTATTTGTTCAGTGTGAAACTGATGATCTGCCCTGTAAACTTTTCACTCAATCCACAATAAAAACCTTAAAATAGAAAAAAAAAAAAAAAAGAACTGATGATACTGAAGGAGTAAGTCCAAGGTGCATTGAAGGCATTGGCAAAGAACAAGGCTCTGGGAATTGATGGAATACAAATTCAATTCTTTAAACAAACTGATGCAGCACTGGAGGCACTCACTTGTCTATGCCAAGAAATTTCAAAGACAGCTATCTGACCAACTGATCAAGAGATTCATATTTGTGCTCACTGCAAAGAGGTGTGGCCCAATGGGATGTGAAATCATTGGATAATATCATTAATATCATACACAAGTAAAGTTTCGCTAAGGATAATCCAAAAATGTCTGCAAGAGTAGACTGATAGGGAACTGCCAGAGGTTCCAGCTGGATTCAGACGAGGACACGGGATGAGAGTTTATCACTGCTAAAGTCAGATCGATCTTGGCTGAAAGCAGAGAACACCTGTGCTTTATTGAGTATGCAAAGGCTTTTGACCATGTGGATCATGACAAGCTATGGACAACACTGTGGAAAAAGGGTATTCCAGAATACTTAATTGTGCTCATAAGGAACCTGTATCAGAGGCAGTCATTCAAACAGAACAAAAGGACACTAGTTTAAAATCAAGAAAGGTGTGTGCCAGGGTTGTATTCTTTCCCTATATTTATTCAATATGTATGCTGAGAAAATAATTCAAAAAACTGTATTATATGAACAAAAACATGGCATTAAGATTGGAGGAAGATTCATTAACAACCTGAGATATGCAGATGATACAACCTTGCTTGCTGAAAGCAAAGAGGATTTAAAATACTTACTGATGAAGATTAAAGGTCACAGTCTTTGGTATGGGTTGCACCTCAATGTAAAGAAAACAAAAATTCTCAACACTGGAGCAATAAATAACATCATGATAAATGGAGAAAAATTGATGTTGTCAAAGACTTCCTTTTGCTAGATCCACCACCAACAAAGAAGCAGCAGTTAAGAAATCAAATGACGTATTGTATTAGGCAAATGTACTGCACAAGACCTTCCTAAAGTGTTGAAGAGCAAAGATGTCAGTTTGACTAAGGTACACTTAACTGAAACCATAGTATTTTCAACAACCTGTATGACTGTGAAAGTTGGACAATCAATAAGGAAGACCAAAGAAAAATTGATGCATTTAGTTATAGTGTTGGAAAAGTATATTAAAGGTACAATGAACTGTCAGAAGAACAAATAAATCTATATTTTAAGAAGTAAAACCAGACTGCTCATTAGAAGCCAAGATGGCCAGACTTCATCTCTCATTGTTGTTGTTGTCAGGTGCCATCGAGTCGGAACCGATTCACAGCGACCCCATGCACAACAGAACGAAACAATGTCCGATCCTGGGCCAACCTCACTACTGCTGCCACACTTGACACCATCAATGATGCCACCTGGCTGATCCATCTCGTTGGG
>NW_006408556.1:11826920-11859179 GCF_000296735.1 Chrysochloris asiatica
GGTGCCTTGTTCTTTGCCAATTCTTTCAATGCACTTTGGACTTCCTCCCTGAGTATCATTGGCTCTTGTTCATATGGTACCATTTGAAATGGTTGAACATTAACCATTTCCTTTTGGTACAACGACTCTGTGTATTCCTTCCATCTTTTCTTGATGCCCTCTGCATCATTCAATAATTTGCCCAGAGAATCCTTCAATAACGAAAGTCGAGACTTGAATTTTTTCTTCAGTTCCCCCATACTTCATACATATTATCAGGATGGATCAGTCCCTGGAGAAGGACAGCGTGCTTGGTAAAGTGGAGGGTCAGCAAAAAAAAGGAAGACCCTTAATGAGATGGACTGGCACAGTGGCAGCATCAATGGGTTCAAGCGTAGCAGCAATTGTGAGGATGGTGTAGGACTGGGCAGTGTTTCATTCTGTTGCACAGAGGGTCACTATGGGTAGGATCTGACTCCACGGCACCTAACAACAACAGTGGATGGCACAGTCTTTCTTCCCACAGAGCTAGAAAGCAGCATCATATTCCTTTGTGTAACACAGTGCTTCGGAGAGTCACCACCACGGGATCTGAGCTGACATGGCAGCTTTTTGACATCCCTGTAGTCTAGAGTGAAGTGTCTCTGTGATCAGCGCAAATGCAGTGCAGCTCACCTGCTCACCAATCCTTAGAACATATTGAGAATTGGCCCCATCTTACCAAGTAATATATATATCGCCCATCTCTCTTCAGAATAGCCACTTCTCCAGATTTCTTTTCTAAGGTAAAAAAAAAAAAAAAAAAAAGCAATTTAACAGTAGAAAGGAAAAAGAAAACCAAAATGCCAAACTCTGTTCTTAAATTTTAAAATCTTTATCGATCTGGGTTTCTCTCTCAGAACTGGAATTTTCAAATCTGAAGAAACCTACTTACCAGCCTTTCTAAGTAGTATGTGTCTCTATAATTTCTAGTTTTCTTATAGTATGTTTTCCTCACACCCATCTTTTGTCCCGCCCCTAAACTCAAATATATTTTCTTCTTCACTTAAAAAACACAAAGAGTTGTGCTATGCATTATGGGGAATCATAAATGTATAAAAGTTTCTAATTACTAAGGAATTTTCAATAAAGAAAAGGTGTCTGTCATATTTACAAAAAAACAATACAAATCAGGTTAAGAAATCACTTTTGTCTAAGGCTGGGATCAGAATCACTGGTGGATATTGATTGAATAAAGCTTGAAATGTGATCTAAACAACTGTCTATTTTGTTTCAGAACGTCCATACATAATTCTAAAGCATATTTCTGACTTAAAAATCACCGCAAAGTGTGGGGGGAGAGGGAATTAAGGAAGAGACATTTCTAAATTCTTCTTCAAAGACATTTCTAAATTCTTCTTCAATCAATGGATTGCATCAAGTACAGCATCCTGAACACCCAGCTAATTCTTGTGGATTTTGCAAAGTACTTCCGAACTATTAAAGGTTTCAAGAAAGGAAAGGAAATCAAAGTGCATGAAGGTAAACTTAAAAGTTACAGGGCCCCTATAGTTCCTTGCCTGGGCATTGAGAGATCAGTAATTGCATTCTCCACACAATGGGATTTCATGGTCTCTAAACTCTTTTGCTTCTCAGAAACCCTATACATGGTCGCTATGGGTCGGAACCGACTCGATGGCACTTAACAACAACAAAGAACTCTTCTTTAAGTTTTCTTAAGTTGGTTTGTCCTGCCTCTAATCGTGTTGGGCTGCAAACCACAAGGTTAGCAGTGTGGGTCCACTAGCACTCAGTGGGAGAAAAATGAGGCGTTCTGCTCCTGTAAAGATTTACAGCCTCAATATCCTATGCAGGGTCACTATGATTTGGATCCAACTCAGGCATACAAACTAGTAACAGAAGAAGAGATTTAGAACTTCTACAAAGTTCATGTTTGGTGGAATAAGGGCCCAAAGCTATTCTTGTGGAGGAAAAGATTAATCTGAGACTTCTGGGACACAATGGTTGAGTAAACAGACAGAGTGAGCCGACCCACTAACACAAAGACATGGGAAACCAAGTAAAACAGATACAGATGGGGACCCTGGAACTATGAGCTTCAGAGGACAGGACAAAGAAGTGGATTGAGTGACAGCTGCAACAGGAAGCTGAACAACATGAGCAAGAGAAGAACAATGGGTGGGCTGTGAGCTGGTGAAGAGCAGCATGGCCATCTTGAGCTTTTGCAAGGGGCTGCTAATACAGCAGTCTGCAGGCACAGGACATGGCTGGAGGTGGAAGGCAAGGAGGGTGTAGTTCTCGCTTGGTGTCTGTGCCCTCCTAGTAGCTGGGGCATGGCCAGTCCTCACCCTCACCAGACCAGTCACCAGTACTTGCCCCCTTCCTGTTCACCTCTACTTGGCCTAGGGTCGCACACCAGGAGTGCCAACCCTGCTTCTGGAGGTGTGTGAACCTGTCCTAAAGTACATTACACAAACAGAGAACTGTGTTTACACTTCCAGTCTGTATCACACCCACCAAGAGACAAGAGGTCAGTGCCTGGGAACACACCAACATACAATCATCAATATAAATATGCTGACACCACAATGGCTAGGAGAAAACATACATGTTCAGTTTACAAGAAGAAACAAGACAAGAATGTCTCAAACAAGTGACCAAAATACAGAGTTTGAAAATATAGCACCAGAAATGGTATCAGAACTATTTGATGAGGAATTTTAAAGAATGAGATTTAGGTACCTTCAATGGATTGAAAGAAAGATCAACAGAAATCAAAAGAACACAGGAAAAACTTTAGAAGAATTCAGGAAAACACTACAAGTAAAAATGGACAAAATAAATGAAAAATTGAAAACCATACAAAACCAGCAATTAGAAAGCCAGAAAAGCAATTGTAAGACATCAGAAATAGTACACTGAAAGGACAAAGAAGTAGAATTGAATCAGTAGAAGGTTGAATTATTGAATTCAAGACAAATCTTTCAATATTAGTCTGCTAGAGGAATAAGCAGAAAGAACAAAAAAAATCCAAAGAAAGTCTAAAAGAGTTATGTGAGAGATTACCAAGAATAGTTTACATGTGATTAGAATTCCTGAGTAGGAGAAAACAAAAGACAAAAAATAATTAAGAGCAAGTTGTCCATGAGTTGTTGGAAGAATACTTCCCTAACATCATGAAAGACAAGAAAGTCACCAAGACATACTGTAATCAAACAAAACCATAGACAAAGAAAGAAAGGTACCTGAGAGCGGCTGGGGTAAAAATGATATTACCTCTAAAGGACAACTATTAAGACTAAGTTCTGATATCTCAGCAGAAACCATGCAGGTAAAAAGACAATGGGATAACATATATAAAACTCTGAAAGAAAAAAATTGCCAACCAAGACTCTCATGCCCATGAAAATCGCCCATCAAACTGATGATGTTAAAGTGCTGTTGAGTTGGTTCCAATTCATAGCAACCCTGTATAGTTTCTGAGGCTGTAAGAAAGCCTTTTCTACTTCCCTCGAAGCAGCAGGTGGGCTCAAACTGCCAGCCTTATGATACCATTATCCAGAGCTTATCCTTTAGAGTCACTGCGCTTTCCCTGTCCATCAAATATGACAGCAAAATTAGGACATTTCCAAATAAATAGAAATTAAAAGAATTTACACAAACCAGACCAACCTTATGAAAAATATTAAAGGGAGTTCTTTGGGCAGAGAACCAACAGCAGCAGACAACAACCTGAGACTAACATATATGACAATGTCACCCAGAACTCAATCCAGATATCGAAGTATTCAAAGTAAAACAAGCCTACAAGACTGAACACAGAGAACCAAAAATACTAGTGTGCAATAATAAACCCCATATAATAAAAAGAGGGAATAATTTAGTTACAGAACTTCCAAATAAAGAAGAAATCAAATAGATTTCAAGAAATAATAAAAACAAACCTAAGTGTAATCCTAAAACTAGACCAAGTCTAACTCCTAGCCCTATCCCAAACCCTTAGCACTGCCCTTGTTGTTTTTAAGTGCCCTTGAGTAGGTTCTGACTCATAGC
This sequence comes from Chrysochloris asiatica, assembly GCF_000296735.1. Taxonomy (NCBI): domain Eukaryota; kingdom Metazoa; phylum Chordata; class Mammalia; order Afrosoricida; family Chrysochloridae; genus Chrysochloris; species Chrysochloris asiatica. The sequence continues at coordinate 11,830,953 of NW_006408556.1, forward strand.
TACCCTTAATAGGGTTTCCACGAAGCAGCTAGTGAGTTTGAACTGCCAACCTTGTAGTCCTAACCATAACCCTAACACAAAACTAAGTGCTAGGCGTACCACAAACCTAGCTACAGACCTAATCCCAACTCCTTACTCCTATTCCCGAAAAGAAAGGGAAAAAGCTCAATGTGAATATAAGGAAAACAGTTAAGGCTGCTGCAGTAAAACTGGAATGCATGCAGATTTGTAAAATATGGGGGTACCATAATGACAGTGAAAACTCACAGGTCAACACCCTGCTTGAAACTTCGTCTCCTAGAAAACAAGGGCAGCAAGAGTGTCACACAGCAACTAACTCTCCTGAACAGCAACTAGGTGTCCCAAAGATGGCCACCAACCACCTCTTTGTATGTGTCACTCTCCACAATACTGAGAAAATCTAATCTCCTACATCAGGTGCCTGAAAGGGCACACTATGCCTCTCCCAAGTCTCCCATTTCAGGACTTAAATCTGTAACTTTTCCTATTCCGATTATCTTTCCACTGTATTGGGCTGTGAACCTTGAGGTCAGCAGTTTGAAACTACCAGCTGATCCACGGGAGAAAGATGAGGCTTTCTGCTCCCCTAAAGATTTACAGTCTCAGAAACTCTGTTTAGGGTCGCTATGAGTGGGAACCGACTCCACGGCACATAACCACCACCACACCACATTTGTCATTTTGAGTCTGTTCCAATTTTGCTGAGAAGGCACTGACTGAGTCAGTTCAAACGGGTTCTAAGCCTTGAGCTAACTGTACATAGTGGTTAGAAACCTCCCTTTAGCATTTGATTCTGTTAATTAACCCACTTGAAAGCTCTAACAAATAAAGTAAAACAGGATATCAAAGGATGCTCCATCTAGCCAAAGCAGAACATACATGCTTTGTTTTTAAAACTTACGTTGACATAACAGTTCTTGTACCCCTCCAAATTTCTTCTTAAAGAGGACTGCTATCCCAGCGCCCATACGACAATCCTCACTGATGCAGTGGGCTAAAGAGTCTGTCTTGGGGCATGCAAAAAGGTCTCCTTTTACATATGTGATCTAAAATGTGTGAAAGAAAACGGCTTATTAGGCATTGAATAACACTAAACGACTTGCATTTTCCTTTACTTCAGGCCCCTCATTACTACCATTCCTCCACCTCAGTAATCTGACAGAAAGCCAAACGCTCAGCTTTTAAAGAGTCAGCTAGAGCGAATTAAAACGTGTAAAAAAGCAAAGTGATGGACGGTCCCTAACTCCGATTGTATTAGCCTTTCTGAAGTAAATCAGCTGAAGAGGGAAGGGGAAGACAATTCAATTATTGGTTTAATTAAAAAGTGTTTATGTTTTTGACCTCAATTATTCTGAATTTCAGTTCACTGATAAGTTAATAGGTTTTACGCACTCGACTTCCTTCTGGATCTTCATTAGGGCTGCCAGCCATGATTCTAAGTCGCTATTTCCAGAATGTGGCTCTTCAGCTGAGAAAAGAAAAGGAAGTAAATACGCTTAGGCAGTCTGAAACGTTAATTGCCCTGATCACCCACTTACTAACTTTCCCCCCAATATTTATCACTAAAGGTGAGCTTGCTCGGCCTCGAGGCAGTACTACAAAGCTTTTCTAGGGCAAGGAAGAGGAAGAATACACAGGTTCCAAGAGCTAGCCCAACCCATTCTCATTTCGCACAAGGCTGTCCTATGACACGCCTCCTGCTTCCCCACGCCCGCTCTGGACTAAGGCCGCCCGTTCAGGACATTCTCCTTCACGCGCATAACGCTAAAGGGCTTCCCCAATAGGGATGACCTACAAGACGGAGGGACCAGGCTACAGTCTCATTAAACCGCAACAAGGAAGTGTAAGGGTCAGGGAGGGCTAAGTTGCAGGCACGAGGAGAGGAGAGGGGGCCTCAAGAAGGTTCACCCCCTTTTTCAAAGGGGTGGAAAGACTCTAGAAACGCCTCCCCTCTCTACTACTGTCAGGCAGGTCAGCGAGGCCGTAGGGTCTATCCTGGGGTTCCGTTGTGGGAGCAAGGACGCCGTCTCATAGTCCCAACATTACCACGGTCCCCCTTCATGTGAAAGGAGTCGGTCGCTAGGAGATCCCCACCCCGCGAGAAAGGGATCCGAATCCGGATCCGGCCCTGGTAGGTGGAGACCATGGCTCAAGCCCAGCTGCGGAACCAATCCCGCTACTTCCTTATTTGTACGCACCTAAAATGGCCGCCCACCACCCGGTAGCGGGGCAAAACGAGCCCCTCTAGCTAGCTAGCTGAGCCCGCACTCTTTGGTAATGGCCGCCAACTTCCGGCGGCAAGTTCCGTGGAGTGTCCCGCCGCCGCCGCCGCTAGGGCATGCGTAACGAGAAAGCTGGGCGCGCGTTGGAAAACGCGGCACTTGCGCATTAGCATCAGGGGTGTGTCTTCAATGGCCGCAGAGAAAGGGGAGGGCTGCTGGTAAAGGGGTTAGTTAGCGCCTGCGTGGTACAATGTTCTGGTCTCTGTAAATTGAAGGGGCCCATGCGTCGAGAAGGCGCCTGCGTATTCCTTTGGTCAGGGATGGAAACTAATCTGGTAAGTGGGCGTGGTTTCGGGGGACGCCTGCGCGATGCTTCTTCAACGAGGGGTGGGGCGAGCCCGAACTGGGATTAGTGGGCGTGGCCTTCTAGGCGCCTGCGCGAAGACGGTTGGAGGGAGGCCCGATTCCCCTTTGTTCATGTTCGCCATTTTGCGAGGCAGCGGCAGTGGCGGCGGCAGCGGCGGCTGGAGCCTCTGATTGGGTTTCGGAGTCCGGTACTGGAGCCAATCAGCGCGGGCAGCGAACCGAGAGAGCGAGGCACGGTGAGTGCGAGGAGCCAATATCCAACGGCCCAGAGCCGGCCCCAGCGCCCCGATTGGCGGGTCTCGCTGACCACTCAGGAGAGGCCCAGGCACCCGTCGAGCCCGGGGAGTCGAGCTGAACCTAGCCGAGCCGGACGGCCTGCGGCCCCGATCCGGAACCTCCGAGCGCCTCGAGGCACTCCCTGCTAAGGCCTGCAGGGGGCCGCCCCATACGAGGATGGCTCCTCCGAGAGCAGGCACCCTTGTAGGGTGCCAGTTGGGGATGCGTCCCCTTTCCCCCAACCCTTAGGCCAAGTTCTCAGGTCCCAGGCCTAAGGTTTGGCTTGCCTGCCATGAATGCCCCTCCGCTCAGGTACACGTGCACGCCTGGCTCAGCGGGTTTCTCCCGGTCGTTCCTGGCGCACAACTTCAACTTGCTTTTGCACGCTCTGGCTCGGGACGGGAACTCTTCCCTCCCCACCCTGCCTTCCGCGAATGGGTGTCTGTCTGCATCCCCTCTGCTTTGGGGGAGAGACCCGGAGAAGCCGCGCGCCTTCGCCCCAGAGCCCGAGTGCGGCGGGGAGAGTGGCTGCCCTCGCCGCCTCCCTAGCCGTGGGAGGGGGTCCGTTGGCGCGCCCCCTGCCCGCTGCCCCCCTCCTCCCGGCCCGCTCGCCCGGAGTCCCCGGCCCCGCGCCGTTACCACCCCTTTTTGGCTCGTCATTTCCTCTCCCCGCTCCGCTTGCCTGGGTAGAACCGCACACCTAGTCCTGTAGCCCAACCCAGCGGTGTCCCTTTACTGCCCAGGTTGTAAAGCCAGTCCATTCGGTGCCTGGAACCACCCTTAGAAAACTCAAGGCACTGAGCATTCTTTTTTCCAGAAGGCTGCTCAACTTCTTTTTCATATTAGTGTTAGTGTCACTCACTGCTCTTTCTGTGAATTCGGATTTCTCTTGGGAATATACTAGTTATTTTTTTTAACCTTTCTGTATTGCTTTCAGTGCGCCCACAGCCTGGATTTTGTGTGTTTCTGGGATACTTTCTAATCCCGTAGTAACGTTTTCTCATCAGGTGTTTTTAGAATTAACAGTGTCATGGAGTGTGTCTCTTTGGGGGAGAAATAATCTTCCCTTAGCGGCCAAATATTGAACGGTTAGTAGGTGCCAGACATTGATCCATGTGATGGGGACGGAGTGGACAAAAGTAACAGCCCTTACTGACTGGGAAATTAACAGGTGAACAATTTATACTAAAAGTTCATTGCAGTGGGGGGTCTACTATAGAAGTACCTGAGCAGGCCGTATCAGCAGTCTCGCTGTTATTATTAAGTGCCGTCGAGTGGATTCCAACTCTTAACGACCCTGTAAAGGTTTCTGAGGAGCTGCTGGTGAGTTTGAACCACCAGCCTTACGGTTCAAATCGACCATGCGGTCCCGTGCTTATCTTACCAGCTCCACACTAGGACTCCATCAGTAGCCTTGGTTAGGCTTAACACAGCAACACTTTAATTGGCCTTAATTGCGAGTTGGCCTGCTAACTTCAAGGTCAACAATTGGAAACTACCAGCTGTTCCACCCGAGAAAGACAGGCTTTGTGCTCATGTAAAGATTTACAGCCTCAGAAACTCTACAGGGTCCCCATGAGTCAGACCCGACAGCATGGCATATCACCACCACCACCAAGGCTGATGAGGTTTTCCTCAGAAAAGAAGGGAAGAGCATTGCTGACCGAGAGACACCTTTGCAGATTCTGCGTCGTGTTTGAGGTGGAAGAGAGGATGGGGCAGTGACCAGCAGCAGTTAGGACTGGAATGCCTGGTTGAGAGAGTCCTCTGAGGAGTTTTTAGGAAGCACCTGTTCTGCCTGGGGAGTCTTGGTGTGGCGCTGTGGGCGAACGCGTCAGACTGCAAAGTCGTTTGAACTGCAGGGTCGGTGGCTCAAGCTCACCAGCTGCTCCTAACAATAACAACAAGATTGAAAGCTGAGTTTCTGACTTGTGGGGTTGTACCTGTATTCTGTATCCGTGACTGAGTTCTTTTGGGAATTTTTTTTTTTCTCACCGTTGTTAAATGTGGGAGCTCGGTAGCCTAGTGGTTATGAATTGGGTTACTAACCTGAGGGTCAGCAGTTCGAAACTACCAGCTGTACCGCGGGAGAAAAATGAGGCTTTCTGCTCCTGTAAAGATTTACAGCTTTGGAAACCCTATAGAGGGTCTCTATGAGTCGGAACTGACTCCATAGCACATAGCAACAATAATTGTTAAATGCTGTTGAATTGGTTTCCCAGGCTGCACATCTTTAGTGGGAGTAGAAGGCCTCATCTTTTGCCCAAGGAGCAGCTGGTGGGATCAAACTGCCAACCTTGTGGTTTGCCGACCAGTGCTATCTCGCTAATGGGACACACCTCCTGCAGCCACTGGCACACAGAGTAGATCTTCAGTACACAACACCGAGTTTTATAATCACTTTTACTAAGGTCATACTACTGGTAAGTTTTAGGAAACATCTAGTCAATCCAGTGTTTTCAGTAAAATGTAAAAGACCGTTTTTGTGTTTTAATTTTTACCTTGTCTATATTAATACTGGGGCAGTGTGGCTTAAATAGTTTACATTTGCCCTTGGAATAGATGTTTTAACTTTTATAAAGATGGGTACCAAAACCAGTAAACACTTTGACTAGTCACCTGTTTAAAAGGCCATTATGGTCTGATCACTTCTTTGCCAACCATCTCTAGAACCTCTACCTGGTTGCAGAAAAACTTCTTAGTCTGGCATCTGGGTCCTGGGGTCGCACTAGCAGTTAAGTGCTGGACTACTAACGGGGGATTAGACCGCAGATTCCTGGTGATCTGCTTCTGATAGAGCAGAATCTTAGGGAGTGCAAGTCTATCCCAACACATGGAGTTCTCCAAGTTTCAAAATCTGTTTTTTGGGGAAGTTAATTGTCTAGCCTCTACCTTGCTTTTGACATATGGGGTCTAATCTTGTGCTTAGATTTGTCTGCTCCTGTGTTTACATGCTGCTCCCCTCCCACAGCATCACAGACTTAATCATCCTCAGACTTAAAGGCAGTTCAAATGACACCTTTTTCTAAAGCCTTCTTAAGATTTCGCCCCTGTTGGAAGAAATCGCTGTTCTCCAAATTCCAGTATAACTTTCTTAGTGTTCCAGTTCAGGTTTTTCCTCCTTTCCTAAATTTAAAGATAGTTTGAAGTTAAGATCTTGATTCAAATTTTCTTTTTGTCTCTGAACCAGTTAGGACAGTGTCTGGTACTAGGTATATCATTTGCAGACAGAAGGAACAAATGAGAAAGCTCCAATTCAGAAACCTGTATAGAATGGTGGCAAAGCTGGGTAACCCATTGTTCTCCTATCTGTTGTTAAGTGCCTTCGTGTTGGTTCTGAATTGTAGTGACCCTGTATAGCGTTTCACAGGAATGACTGGTGAGTTTGAACTACTGACCTTATGGTTCAAGCTGACCTTGGTGGTCCAGTGCTTATCCTACAGCGCTACAACAGGACTCCCTATTCTTTATGAAACACAGATTGGGACTCATTTGTGAAATCAGTTTAGTGAGGCAGCACCATGTCTGCCAAAGTAGACTGTGCTCCATAGAGTTTTTAGTGGCTGGTTTTTGGAAGTAGATCACCAGGCCTTTCTTTTGGGATGTCTCTGTGAGAACTTGACCCTCTAATCTTTTGGCCAACAATTGAGCATTTTAACTGTGCTGACTAGGTACTCCTTTTGCTAGGTTGTTGTTACATGCCATCAGGTCGGTTCCGACTCATAATGACCTGGTATAGGGCTTCTGAAGAGCAGCTGGTAAGATTGAACTGCCAACTTTGTGGTTAGTGATTGTCACACCAGGTAGTGATTGTCAAATATGGTAATCTGACGGGGGGGCGGGCTTCCTCTGCTTATACTTGAGGTTCTGAAAGTTTGAGCTTTAAATTGCAGATCCACATAGAATGGGTTCACAGTGGTCAGTCAACCTCTGTACCTTGAAAGGCAGGCAGGTGCTCTGCAGGGAATTTTCATGCTAGTCAGGGTAAACACATGCATTCACCCCGTACATTTGTCTGTCTCTTCTCTTTGAGGAAAAAACATGCATGCCATTGTGCTAGGTGCAGAGAAGCTAGACAAACTAAATTAAATCTGGCTGACTTAAACTTGTCAGGAATTTGGGCGAGAGGCACTTGAGAAGAGACAATATGTCAGATTGTATTGCAGCTCTGCTAACTGGAGCTCACAGTACTAGGAACACATGGCTCTTGAAGACCAGTATTCGCTGTCATTCTAAGTATCCCAAGCTGAATTACTTACTCATTAACTTGGAATTGCTGCTACAATTGAAGCTAGTTGATGTTTTTTCACCCTTCAAAGCATAGTGGATTTAAATGTCCACAAATTGGTGCATTTGTTTTACCAGGATAAATTAATGGGGAAGAAAAGGTTCCTTATTAGTCTGTTGCACAGGCTTCAAATTCTATTTTAGTCTTATAAAATGTAAATTTCTTAACCAGGAAACATCAAAATAAGTATACATTTTAATAAGCGTACACAAATTTGTACACCTGTGCAGTCACTATAAAATGTGATAAAAATGTGCCTCCACCACCCTAGAAAGTTCTGGATGCTCCTCTGAATTGACTATTTTTTTTTGTCTCCCCCCACTCTCCTATCTGAAGCAACCATTACTGTCTGCAGTTTCATAGAATGAAATCATATCTAGTCTCTCCAACAAATTGGTGCTGTCAAAATTGGAAATCCATTTGCAGAAGAATGAAATAAGACCCATATACACCACACCCTGTACGAAAACTCAACATGGACTTAAAGACCTAAATGTAAAATCTAGAACTATAAAGATCAACATCAATGAAAAAAATAGGGACAAACTTAGGTTCTGTGATTCATGGCATGAATACACTATCAAACAAACACCAGAGACAAAATAGATGACTGGGACCTCCTAAAAACTAGACACTTACGTGCACCAAAAGAGTCAAAAATAATCTACAGATGGGGGGGGGTGAATTTTGGCAGTGATGTCTCAGCCAAGGGGATACTATCTAAAATATAGAACACTTGAACACCTCAACAAAAAGAAGACAAATACTCCAATTAAAAATTGTCATAGGATGTGAATAGACACAACACCACCAAGGAAGATACTCAGGTGGCCATCAAACGGAGTCCTGGTGTGGCGCTGTGGGTTAATGTGGTTTGAACTGCAAGATTGGCGGTTCAAGCTCACCAGCTGCTCCTTGGAAACCCTATACAGGGTCGATATGGGTCGGAACTGACTTAGTGACACTTAACAAAAACAATCGAACATGAAGAAAAATGCTCATGATCACTAGCCAATAGAGAGATGCAAATCAAAACAACAGATATCTGACCCCAGCATTAATAGCAAAGTTTCAGAAAACTCAAGACAGTAAGAGGGTGTGCAGAATATGGGCCCATCCTACACTGCTGATCGTTGTTAAGTGCTGTCAAGTCTTTTCCGACTCATAGTGACCCTGTGTAGGGTTTCCAAGGTGATAGTATCAAAAATATAGAACACCTGAACACCTCACTTACATGTGGTTCAAATAGACCAGTGCTGTATCCCACAGTGCCACACCAGGACACTGCTGGTAGGACTGTTAAGTGGTGCAAGTGCTGTGGAAAATGGTATGGCACTTTATCAGAAGGTTGTAAACAGAAATACCCAGCAATCTCTCTGGAATAGATCCTCAAGAAATAAGAGCCAAAACACAATAGATAAAGGCACGCCCATGTTCATTGTAGCATTACTCACAATAGCAAAAAGAAGGAGACAGCCTAGACACCCATTAGCAGAGGAATGGTTGAACAAACTTTGGTGCTGCGCACAGTGGAATGTTACACAACATTGAAGAATAAGGAATCTGCATAGCATGGAGCAATCTTGGAGGGCATTATGATGAGTGAAATTAGTCAATCTTGTTAAGTGCTGTCCAGTCCGTTCCAACCCACTGCGACCCTCTGTAGGCATTCCAAGGAGCATCTGGTGAGCATGAAGCATCAACCTTGTGATTCAAACCGACTTTGCAGTACAGCACATTAACTAACCCATAGCGCCACACCAGGACTCCCAGTTAATCTTAAAGGGGCAGATATTGTATGAGACTACTACTGTAAAAAGTCAAGAAAAGGTTTTCATTCTGTAGTAAACTTTCTACGATGGATACCAGGAGTGCGATTAAAGAATTATTCACTGGGTAGAGTGTAGACACGTATTAACTTTGATGATGGGGAAGGCTGTTAAAAAGAAAGGAAAAAAAACGGTTCCGGGTCCGCCTTTGCCACCACCACCCCCATATTGAAAGGGAAACAATGTATATTTTCTCATAAAAAGAGCTTATACATTATTTTCCTTTGAAATATAACTAAGGCAGCATCTTCTGCATTGTTGGTTATGATTCTTCATTGGCTTGGTTGGTTATCTTTTATTAGATTTTTTTCCAATATTTTGCTATGGAAGTTTTCAAACAAAACTGAAAAAATTTTACAGTAAACACCCATATATCCAATAAGAGTTTTGCCTTTTATGCCCTGGTCTGGTGCTGTAGGTTAAGCACTGGATTGCTAACCACAAGGTCAGTGATTCAAACCTGTCAACCTCTTTTTAGGTGTCTTAAGTCAGAACTGATGCAGCGACACTTAGACACTTAACAACAACATACTTACCTATCTTAACACCCATTCGTCTACCAGTCTGTTTTGTTCTTTATTAATTTAAAAGTGAATTTTAGACATCAGTATTCATTTTACCAGTTTCTGTTGGGTTAACAACCCCATGAGAATAGAAATGTGCTCCATAGATTTTTCTGTGATATAGATTGCTTTAAGGTGAGAAAACTATATTATGAAGATGATACTGTCGTAAAACTATAGACATAAGGAAAATTTTCAGTGAGGTACTGAAATACTTTCAATGGATTTTTGAAAAATAAAGACTTTCAAAGTAGTCTGGTGTCTGGATTTGCTTCAAAATAATCCAGGAGACAGGTAGAAAGTGAGTGAGGTATATGTGAAACAAGTTTCACCACAGGTTGAACATTGTAGAACTTGGGTCAATGGGTATTCATTATGAAAAGTTAAAATTATAAAATGTAGGGTTTATTAGGCATTCAGATTCAAGGCTCTGAAAATCTTAAGCTCTTTTAAAAGAAATCACAGCCTTAGTAAATCATTTAAAAGATACTCTAATGTGGCATGCTGTACGATAAGCACTGGACTGCTAACCTCAAAGTTGATATTTCAAATCCATCAACCACTCCTTGGAAACCTTTACAGGGTTGCTATAAATTGTATCCGACTTAACACCACTGAGCAACACAACTTATTAGTATCTTAATAGTATAATTTATTTTTATTCCTTGTCTTTGGTTGAAATGCAAACTCCTAAACTTTCAGACTTCGCAGTGCTAGGACTTTCTACTTAGAACTGTTTATAGAAATTCAGAAACAGATCTGGTCGGCAAGAAATACTTATTACGAATAAAAGAAACTATTTACTCTAAAATAAATTAAATGTGTAGATCTGGAATCATGGTTAAGTAAGCCTTGTAACAAAACAGTTGTTGCTGTTGAGTCTCTTTGGCTCCTTGTGACCCTGAATTGGGTTTGTGAGGAATGGCTGGTGAGTTTGAACCGCCAGCCTTGCAGTTCAAACTAGCCTTGCGGTCCAGTGGATTATCCTGCAGCACCAAACGGTATAAGAGTAGGTGTTGGTCTGGTGGTATAGAGGGATATGTTGTCAACAAATTATTATATTAGTAGCATTTTGGAAATATTATTATGGGATCTTTGTTACGACTGTCTCTTGTAATCCTAGTTGAAGATGATACTAAATTATAAATATTTCCTAGTCTCTTACCCTGCTTTCTTGCAAGCACAATACAGTGATATATTACCAGTTTTAATTGCCTGGCAAGGACTTTGCTGACAATCTCACTCTAGTTTCTCTCTCCCCTTTCTAATAGGAGTGCAGCTGGCAGTCTTGTAGCAGCTCCAGAGCAAAGCTCCCTGTGGACAGCGTTCTACCATGGAGCAGTATACAACAAATAGCAATAGTTCCACAGAACAGATTGTTGTGCAGGCTGGACAGATTCAGCAGCAGGTATGGAAGTCAAACTGCTTTAACTATCACTGCAACGGGGCTAATAGCACTCCTCCATTGGTTGTTTATTACTCTGGGTAATTATTTGAGAGGTGCCTGATCTTGTCAAATACTAGGTTTGATGACTTGTGGGGGTGGGATTTTTTTTTTTTTTTTAAGATTAGATTTTTTTGTGATTCCTCTCCTGAACTCTTTAAATCCTATCTGTGACCACTCAGAATTTATTCTTCTTGGGGGCCTGATTTCTAAATTACTCCTTTTCAGCCATTAAAAATCAAAACACCTAGTATGCTTTCTGATGGAAATTTGGAGTTGTCTTATTCCTAAATACAATTTAGTTACTTCCCTTGATTGTGTTAACTTGTGTTAACTTAATGATTAAGTTAACAAGTGTTTGCCCACAAAAGATAAACCAATGCAGTCAACTTCTAAGAAATCTACTGCTTGATTTGACCCACCACAATGCTTATTTTGAAAAGCTTTAATTTAACATCAGGATAATATTTAGATGGTCCTCTCTTTTGGATAAACATGTATTGGAAAGGCATTCCCTACTCCTGGTTTATCCCACATGAAGATAGGTAGCTTTCTTGAATTTATAACCAGATTACTTTTACTGATGCTTTATATCTGAGCAAACTTTATTATTTGCTATTTTCCCCTCTGAAGAAAAGTAGAAATTTATTATGTTTTTAATTTGATCTTTTGCTAAGATTGATATCTTGGAATGTAGTTAGTGGGGTAGGCAAAGGAAGTTTTGATGAACTGTTTCTCTCTATTGATCAAATGAAGGAGATACTCTGGATTAAAATTAATTTAAAAACTCCCTTGCTGACTTCCCCTTCCAGACAACAGGTGTGGTTCTGGCAGCTTCCTTTGGGTACTCTCAGATGAGTTTTCTGTAAAGGGTCCTCCATTCAGATTAGTGCTCTACCAATGGGGGGGATATAAAAATTAAATTGCTTCACTGAAAATAGTGTTTCTGTGCAGTCTAGTTGGGTAGAAATAATCTTAATTTGGAGATAGAAGAGCAGCAACCTAATGAGGATGATTTTGGCTCACAGATAATTTTATTTGGATGATCTTATTCTTCCCTTCTTAAGCCCAGAAGTTCTCCATTATAGCTTCAAGGTTATTTAAGTCTACTAACTTTATTTTGGGGAACTCATTTGAGAAAATAAAAAAGCACTAGAATAATGTCTATGATAGCAAAATTATCAAATGCCTATTTTTTGGAGGTGAGAACTGTTTTGGCCTTTTTGAGTCATGGAAGTGTGTTTTGAGTTCCACTCTGGGAATAAGAGGGCCCTGCTACCATGCAAACAGGTTCAGTATAGAGACTCACAGTGGGACCACTAGGGTTGGTGGCCACAGTGTGGTAGTTTATGGTGTCAAACCCCTGCATCCTTCCCCCTCTCCTCTCTTGGTCCCATGGGCCTCCTTGAGTGCCAGACCATACAGGGCCCTTAGCAATGTTTATTACTGATTTCCATCATAGCATAACATATGATAAGTACAGATGTTAATTGCTTACATGTAACATTTCTTAAGATTATATGAATACTAATAGCAAAATTGTTTTGTAAAATCTTTCTACATTGAATTACACAGTCACAACTTTACTAGTAGCTGAGCAGAAGCCTTTTAAAGTTTTTCTCCTTTTCATTTAAATTATTACTTCTTTCTTGACAAGTTAATTATTTAGGTTTACATATACTAATTACCACACTAAAACACCAGAAGATTTGACAAAATCAGCAGTTATAAAAACACTGGCCTTAATGAAAACAACTGCACAGTCTTATAGCACATGTAGATGAAAGTACATGGTTCAAAATGCCATTGTAATTGGGTAACGACATCTCTACCAGAGTGCATTGGAAGGTTCAAAACATAAACCAACAGGAATCAATATAACTACAAAGCTAAAACTTGAATAATTAAAATAATTATTTAGTAGTTATATTCATCCATGTAAGCCTTATTCAGAAAAAAAAAAAAAAAACCACTTCCTTTGTTATAAAAATAATTTCTGCTGAAGTACTGCACAAAAATTTTATGGACAGTCATTTTAGTGTTTCCCGGTGCAGTCCACAACCCCTAGTGAAGCCACTGGTGAGTCTGTACGGTCTGAAACTCCTGGGTAGGGTGGGACTTGAAAAAGAAGACTCCTTTCCCTCACACAAGAGGTAAGGTGATCTCATGTCTTGAACTACACGTTTCCTTCCTGACACATCTCAAGCTCTTCCTGTTCCTGTTCTCAGCAGCAGGGTGGTGTCACTGCTGTCCAGTTGCAGACTGAGGCCCAGGTGGCATCGGCCTCAGGCCAGCAAGTCCAGACCCTCCAGGTAGTGGTGTCCTCTCTGACTTTCTTTGAGCACTGCATGACTTCCTCCCTTGTGTCTGGTGCTGTACTTGTATTCAGCTCTCAAGTAGGGATGGCAAAGTTGGTTGCATGTCCTGAATGCTGCTAACTTGTCTTTGAGGATTATCAGATGCCAGATTCCTAATGTTTCATGTAGTCATGTGACATATCAGTTTCTCAGAACTACATTTAGCTTGTATGTTTTGGGAATGCCTGGGAAGGAAACAGTACAAGTGACAGGAAGAAATTCTTACAAGTGGCACATTAGGTTCTACTCAAGATTTAAGACTCTGTAACACTAATTGGTGAAATTTCATGAACTTGTGTTACACAGTAGAAAAGGAAATAAATATGTGTGTGTGGTGGCACAGTGGCTAAAGCATTAGGCTGCTAATGGAAAGGTCAGCAGTTTGAACCCACCAGCCACTCCATGGGAGAAAGATGTGTCAGTCTACTTCCATAAAGATTTACAACCTTGGGACCCATGGGGGGTACTTCTACCGTGGGCTGTAGGATGACTGAGTCAGAATCAACAGCAGTAGGCTTGGGCGGTGTGCTGCTGTGTGTTATAATATACTGGATGGTTTGAACTGCAAGATCAGTGGTTCAAGCTCACCACCCACTTCTCGAAAAACCCTATACAGGGTTGCTCTGAGTTGGCACTTAACAACAACACACCTGTGTATTAACTAGGCTTTATTTTTATTGAGCACGGTGGCTCCATAGGATAAGCACAGGACTGTGAAGCACAAGGTCGGTGATTCGAACCCACGAGTTATTCCTTGGAAACCCTATACAGGGTCAATGTGAGTCTGAACTGACTCCACGGTACTTAACGTTTCTAAGGCAGGTCAGCTGAAAAATAATCTTTGCTTTTGCATAATAATTTAATCAAGTTAATCTCTTCTTAATTGCTGCTGTTTCCTAGGAAAATAGTGACTCTTTTGTTGGATCAGTGATGGTGACCCCATGCCTCTTGGGTAGGTTATATTCCTAGAAATCTGGTATAAGGACCATTATGGACTCTTGGTGTGGTGCTGTATGATAAGCAGTGGACTGCTAACTGCAGGGTCAGCAGTTCAAACCCACCAGCTGCTCCTCAGAAACACTATATAGACTTGCTGTGAGTCTGAATTAACTCAAAGGCACTTAACAACAAAAACGGGACCATTATAAGAATTCTAGTTAATTAGTTTCCATTCCTTAACATTGTATATGACTGTATTAACTAAAATCGAGGTCATGAATTTGGTCAGTGCCTATATGAAAGAGCCTTTCTGTGTCTGCTGATTACTTTGATCAAAGTTAGTATATTTTGGGGATATTGGCAAGATTTTTTTCTTTCTTTAACTTGGAAATGATTCAGAATAGTACCTGGGATACAGAACTGGCATCTCACTTTTTTACTAGACCTGCTAAGCCTCCTGCAGTTAACTAGCCCTTAATCATTTCACTTTAACTTTTCAGACTTCCTCTTCCATCACCAAAAGGGTTTAGTGATGGTATACTGCCAATTTTAAGCAGAAATGTGGCTGAAAGACACTGAGCTTACAGCTGCTCCCAAATAGATTCCAATCTCAGAGTCCAACAGCTTGGTATTCATAATATTCCTGCTTGCTTCATCTTATTGACATATTAAGCAGTATTTTGGATTGCCATTAACAGCTGTGGAATGGGAATGTAACATGCTCTTAACTGTATGGCTTCTTGTCTGATGCATGTGTCCTTATATTCATTTGTACATTGTAAGCACAGTGGGCTTCTTGGAGTCCTAAATCACTTACTGTGTGCACGTACATGTAGCATGCCAATGAGGGGAGAAAGCCAGATGATGGATGGCCAGAACATTACTAATAGTTGTGCCTTACAACTTGTCTTTCCTGCTTAGAGATTTTATTTAAAAGAAATGAAAATAATGGAAATCTTTTCTCTAGAGATCTCATTATTTTTGGAGAATTTTAAATAGTTATTTTAATTATTCATACAATAAATATTCTGAAATCTCTTTCTTGATAACAGCATATGCAAACATTGGTGTAACTGGGAGAATTTTATTTGAAAGATGGAAATGTAAGGGAAGGAAGAAGCTGACAAGAATCTGGCTATAAAATCCTGAAAAGTTCAGCAGAGTTTCTCCAAGGAACAGTTTAATAAAACCTTGGATCTGAATTTTTCTTGGTGATACAGATACCTTGGTGTGGTAGTGGCAGGAGAACAGGGGGCCGTTCTTAATAGCTAACCGATACATTCTGGACAGATTGAGCCTTTAACTAGCTGCTATTACTTAAATTTTTTTTCACTGACATTGAGAATAAGTAATTTTGTCATTGTTCTGTTACGAGTAATTCCTCAAAACAGAACCAGAAAATGAAAGTTTTGAACTGTTAACTATTCATTCTCATGATCACACTAACTCATTTCTAAAGCAGCTTACTTTTTGGCTTCTGGTGAGCATTTTAGCTTAGGTGTTTTTAAAATTGGGATTCAGAGTATTCGAGAGTGCTTGGAATGCTCTGGCTACTAGAGTAGACTGTTTACTCATAGAGGCTTTTGAAGGTTGGGACTTATATTTGTACACTTGATTATTCTGTGTAATTTCACTATTTTTCATTGCTTCTATTAAAGCTAAAATAATTAGGTTGATATTACATGGGTCTACATTTTGGAAATTGCGAGAAAATAGTAGCTCCAGTCAGTCTTTGATAGTGAGCTATTTAGATAGCAAATGTGTCTAGAATTCTCAGAATGTGTGGAGAGGGTAAAAGGTATACATTTCATTTGTGCTTGAGAGACTATAGGCATAAGCTTTTAGAGCTGCTTGTCCCCCAGCATTCTGCAGTTACTGCTGGGCACAGTGGATTTACTCCCTCCAGATTATTTACAATTTGCACGCAACCACCATCACTTTTCCCTCTCATTTCTTTTCAAGTTATCACAAAGACCATTTTTTAAGGCTATTGGTCTTAAAAGGGCAAATAGCCTTGGCGTTTTGTTTAAATGTTTATCATGGGTTTAGGCTGTTAGGTGATAAATACTTTTAGTCAGTAAAAATATTTACTGAGATTTCCCAAAGACTGATATATTCCATTATATCTGACCTTAAACTATTCAACTTGGTGTTTTGTCAAAGATGCCAAATATTGTAGATACTTGAAGAAGATCATTTGAGGGCTTAAGACTTATTTTCCTAGTGTCTCTTACCTTTCTCTATACCCCTAGCAAGGCAGTAGAATAATTCCAGTTATTATCTTTTGGCAAAAGCCTTTTTGAGTATTACGTTGTTTCATTGTTTTGATTTTATTACATTCTAGGTCCAGGGGCAGCCATTAATGGTGCAGGTCAGTGGAGGACAGTTAATCACATCAACTGGACAACCCATCATGGTTCAGGCTGTTCCTGGTGGACAAGGTCAGACTATCATGCAAGTACCTGTATCTGGGACACAAGGCTTACAACAGGTATGAGAAAAAATGTTTGGGCAGATTATCAGAATAGAGGTTTTCAATAATAGCTTACTATAAATTGTTTGACCAGTTGCATTCCATCCCAGTTTAGTTCATATTCCACCTTGTAGTACGGTGAGGGAGTGGCACAAATGGCTAAGCACTGGACTACTAACTCAAAAGCTTTCAAAGCCCACCCAAGAGGCACCTGGCAATCTGCTTCTAAACATTCACTGCCTTGAAAACCCTCTAGGGTATAGTTCTGTTCTGCAGACTGCAGGTCACCATGAGTCAGAATTCGCTTAATGGCAACAAACCAACACCACCAGTGATTTAACATAAAACTATATGGAAATGTGGACATCTCTGGTAAGGACTAAGGGAGTAAGCATGGTCTTGCATCAATGTTTAAAGAACATAAAGGGGTAAAAGTCTAGTTGAATGAAAATAATTCATTAGTGATACAGAGGGACTGGAAGGAAGGGGGTTTTCAGTCTGTTTTGGAAATTGTTTTTGACCAGAAATGTGCTTTTATTTGTTCTGGTATAATTTGTAACTTAAGTTGTCTAGAACATAAAGAAAGAGAAAATGTTTCAGTCCAAACCTGTTGTACACCTTTAAAATTATAATTATGGCAAAATTCAGAACCTTATATTTTTATTGAATGAGAGCTAAAAGTAAACAGATGATAATTATCTTAAGCTAAGAAAACAACAGTAATATAGAAAAAGTAAAGGCTGATTCTTTGAACAGACCAATAAACTAGTTAGGTAAATCCCCTTAAAACCTGCTTATAGAAGCAGAACACAAAGCTGGTAGACCAGACAGAGATGTAGAAGGGCTTTAAAGAACTGTGCCAGAATTTGACAGACAACTCTACAGCATCCGTTTTTTAAATTAGAACGGTTTTTATCAACAAGTTAGCAAAAATTAACAAGAGATCTCCAGGGTAGAATGGATGTGTAGAAAGGACACACTCGTTATTTTAGTGAATTTGAAATTCTAAAGTCTTTCTGGAAAGGTATCCCACCATCTCTAAACTGTAATAAGTAAACCTTTAGATCTGAGAATCTGTCATGTAGTATTGATCCACAGTAAATGCTCACGGAAGCAGCAGTCAAGACATTAAATCACATATTTCATTAGGCATATCTGCTGCACCTGACCCAAGCCATGGTATTTTTCAGTAGCCTTATATGCATGTGGCGCTGTGGGTTAATGCACCAGACTGCAAAGCCATTTGAGGCGCAAGGTCAGCAGTTCAAACCCAGTAGCTGCTCCTTGGAAACCCTACACAGGGTGACATCACTATGGGTCAGAACCAACTCAAAGGTGCTTCACAACAAGAACATATGCATGTGAAAGTTGGATAATGAATAAGGAAGATTGGAGAAAAATATTTAAAGTACCATGGATTGCTAGAAGAACAAACAAATCTGTGTTTGAAGAAGTACAGCCAGAATGCTCCTTAGAAGTCAAGGTATCTTTAGACTTCATCTCTCATACTTCACACATGTTATCAGGAGGGTCCAGTCCCTGGAGAAGGACAGCTTGCCTGGTAAAATGGAGTGTCAGTGAAAAGAGGAAAACCCTCAGCAAGATGGATTGGCGCAGCAGCAGTAGGCTCAGCAGCACAGGACCAGGCAGTGTTTCATTCTATGGTACACGGAGTCACTGTGAGTCAGAGCCAACTTGATGGTACCTAACAACAATAGCAATGTGGAGTATTATGCCATGGGTAAAACGTATGAATTGTTGGCCAGAGAGGAGAGGTGGTGTGGTAGTGGTAAATAGTGAAGTTTTGTTTTTTGTTTTGTTTTTTTTAATTGAAAAATAAATTACAAAGAAATAGTTTGATTTCATATTTGTATAGCAAGCTAACCTATCCCTGTTTCTCGTCCCCTACCCCCATAAGTAATTAGTTTCTTTATTCATATCTTTCTTTATATTAACAAATAAAGTAGTCACCTTACTGTCTTAGTTTGTCTGGCCGAAATTTAAAAATGTAGGTCATGGTCACTGTGCTTCCAAATCACACTTCATTTTTGCATATTCCCTTGTTTTTTGCATACCTTTGAGGCATACTCGTAGTATATATATATGTGTGTATATATGTATATATATATATAGACTCTTTGCTTTTTTGAAAAAATTATGTCTGCATAGTTTTCTTAGTTACGTCTTTCTAATGGTCGACATGATGAATTAGAATGTATAGTGTTGTAGTTTATTTAGGGGTTGTTGTTTTGCTTTTGTAGGTAAGATTACTTTAAATATTTTTTAGCATGATATTTTTATTTTTCAATTAAACTCTTTTTTAGGGCAATTTCATTGAAGTGGGATTGCTTGGGCAAAGGATAAGAGCATTTTTAAGGCTCTTGGCATATTTTTGCCAAGATAAAATTGTAGTTAGGATTAAAAGTAGTTTCCACATTGCTCTGTGCATAAATGTATGAGGATTTAAATGACTTTTCAGTGTGTGCTTTCCTTAGTTTCACAGGCCTTCCTTTTGGACCTTCCTCAGTGCCTCCTCTCCAGCTTCCTTTGCCATACCTTCCTGTCACTGTTAAACAGAGACAATGTGAGACAGTGCTAGGAGCAGTATACTGTTGTACTGTGAGTGCAGAGACCTGGCTTTCATTCCCAACTCTGCCATTTCACAAGCTTTCTGATCTTGGCAAAGTCATTTAATAGTCACTTGTCTCATCCAAAACTAGTTTAATAACAGCTGTTTTCTAGGGTTCATTCCAGTTCTGAATTCTGTGATTTTTGGTGTGTTTGTGTTTTGGTATTTTGTTTTGTTGGTGGCTTGATCATTCTTCTTGCATCAACCGTCAACACTCATGGAAGCAGCCATCAAGAAATCAAATGACATACTGCATTAGGCAAATCTGCTGCTAAGACCTTTTTCAAAGTGTTGAAGAACAAAGATGTCAGCTTGAGGACTAAGGTGCACCTGACCACGCTATGGTATTTTCAATAACTTCATATACATGTGAAAGCTGGACAGTAAATAAGGAAGACTGTAGAAGAATTGATGTATTTGAGTTATGGTGTTGGAGGAGAATATTGAAAGTGTAATGGGCACGGTTGGAAGAAGTGCAGCCAGAGTGCTCCTTGGAGTCCAGGATGGCCAAATTTCATCTCTCATACTTTGGACATACTGTCAGGAGGGACCAGTTGCTGGAGAAGGATATCATGTTTGGTAAGGTGGAAGGTCAGAGAAAAAGAGGAAGACCCCCAACAAGTTGGATTGGAAAAGTGGCAGCATCAGTGGGCTTAAGCGTGGCAACAATTGTGAGGTTGGCCCAGGACCAGGCAGTGTTTCATTGAGTTGGTACCAACTTGATGGCACCTACCAACAACAATACGAGATCTTGTTTATTTTATTTACCAGTATATAGATAGGATTAAAACTAATCAAGCCAGCATGGTTTATTTTTGTTTTATTTTCCTGAATATACATGAAGCCTTAGGAAAGATTCTGTAACCTTTCTTAGGATACTTATTATTTTAATCGCACTTGCAAAAGAGGCTGCTTCTCGTGTTCTTTGAATGGCCATGTCTTTTAGAAGAATATTTCTTCTGAACCATTTTAGGATTAAATTCTATTTTATAGCCTTCCAGTGAAGTTTGTGCTCTTTTTTTAAAGGCAGATGTCCAATTGCAGGCAAAATTTTGCACACAAATTTAGATTAAGAAACTTGGGTTGATATAGTGGCATTTGATTACAAAACTGCAAGAATATTGGAAGTTAGTATATTGTGAATTGAGTGCAAGGGTTACTGAACAAATCATTAGTCCCACATTCAACAAATTATGCACTTCCTATCGTTACACTGATTGTAATTTAATCTCACTCCATATGTTAACAGAATTTACGTCTCTTCACTTTATCCAACTCCCACCCATCTGTAACCATTGTACAGGGTTTCATTTAGCAAGAAAATCTCTTAATTTTTTTTATTTTTTTAACAATAGTGCTCCCTTGCAATATTTGTTCTTTTGTGATTGACAAATTTTATAATGACATCCAGGTTCATCCATGTTATAAGGTGTTTCATAAATTCATCTTTATTCTTCAACGTTGTGTAGAATTCCATTTATGTATGTACCAAAGTTTACCCACTCTTCTGTTGATGAGGACAGCATTAGGCTGTCTGTCTTTTGGATGTGTCTCTTATAGACAGCATAGTAAAGGATCCTATTATCCATCCCTCTCTTGCTGTTTCTTGACTCTACATTTAATCCATTTACATTCCGTATAATTATCAATACATATGAGTTGATTGCTGTCACTTTGTTGTGTGTTTTTGTGTTTTGTGGTGCTGCTGGTTTTTTTGTTCCACGACGTTTCTGTGCCTGGTTCATTTTGTTTGGGTTGTCTTTTCATTTTCATTTCTGCTGTATTAAGTTTACTAAATCTAATTTTCTTCTTTTTTTATTTTGATGTGTGGTTTGAAGTTACTATGGGATAAAGACTAAGAAAGCACAAACAGATTGAACTACATTGAAATAAAAACATAGATATATGAAAAGATAGGTAAATAAAGGTCACAGATATACGGTACAGACTTAGAAAAGATCTTTTCAGCACATTTTGGATTTGTGTCCAGAATATATAAAGAATTATGTATTTATTCAGAAATGACAATTCAGTAGAAAAAGGAGCAGAAAATATGAAGAAACCCTAATGGCCAATGTAAATAGGTATTCTTTGAAATGCAGGGATGGAATAAATTTAAACAGCCTCATACCCCTTGCTGTCCTTAATTTACTACTTTAGCTGTAACTATACAAACTCAAAGGAGCTCTGGTAGCATAGTGATTACGAGTCAGGCTGCCAACCTCAAGGTCAGCAGTTGGAAACTACCAGCTGTTCCATGGGAGAAAGATGAAGCTTTCTGCTCCCTAAAGATTTACAGCCTCGGAAACCCTGTGCAGGGTCACTATGAATCAGAACCGACTCCACGGTACTTAACAACAACAACAACAACATACAAACGCAGGAACCAAATATATTTAAATAGTAAGGGATACATGTAGAAATTGGTCAATGTCCCTAGCTAATAAGGGAACCGCAAATCAGATCCACAATAGGTTGGCAAACATTAATGTGACTGTACTGTCATATTAATGTTCGCTTAAAAAAAAAAGGAACATAATTTGATAAGTTATTCTAATACAAACCTCTGTTATCTCACTATTTTTGCACAGCTTAGTGGGATACTTATCTTTTAATAACTTTTTGAAACCCCTTCTTTCTAACTAGTGTAGATTTTATCTGGTAACTACCAAAGGAAGTTTCTATGTGTAAACCTTTCCTTGGCTATTTGTAATAATAATTTCTTACAGCATTCTACCTCCTACTTTGGTTAGTTGTGACTGAGGTCTTAAAAGCTATCAAGCAGCTACTAAGATGCAACTATTGTTTTCTCCCTGTCTGGAGTAAGGACACATGAAGAAAATCAAAGACTCAAGGAAACTATTAGTCTAAAGGACTCATGGGCCATGCAAACCACAGCCTCTACCAGAAGAACTCGATGATGTTCAACTACCACTTGCAGACACTCTTACTGAAATAACAAGATTTGGGGCAGAATGGGAGAAAAATGTAGAACAAATGAAGATCAGCCTTGAGCAGTCTGACAGAGACTGGTGGAACCCCCTAAGCCTGTGGCCCTTGGACACCTTTTAAGTCTCCATCTGACACATTTCTGCTAAACAGACAGTGAGCAATAACGCTTGTGAGGATAATGCTCCACAAAAAAGTTGATTGTATGAGACCAAAAGGGCGGCATGTGCCCCAAAGCAAAGCTTAGAAGGCAGGAAAGATTCATGAATTGATATGGGGAACTCAGGACAAAACTGGGGAAAATATGTATAAATTGTTGAATGGAAAACTAATTTTCTCTGTGAACTTATACTCAAATGTGAATTTTTTTAAAAAATGAATAGTTCATTTCAACCGGCTACAATTTGAAAAGTGTTGACTGAATAAAAAAAGACTGTAAAAAGACATGCACAATATGGTATCATTTATATAATGTAAGATACAAGAAGTATCACATTTTTATGGATGCACACATATAATAAAATATGCTCGCTCTGTAAATATTCTTACCAGTTTTATCAGTGATTACTTTTGAGGTGGGAGGGAAAGAAATGAATCAAATATCGTGTAATGTTAATGTGGTAAATCTGCATTGTAATCACGTGGGTGTGTAATAAGCTAGCCTCAACTTTTCTATATGCTTAAATAGTTCATATTTGCATATTTGATCTATAGTATTTTTCCATAAACTTAGAATAATTGGAAATGAAAGATTTTTTGACATTTTGTTATAGAAAACTTCAAAGACTGTAACAAATATATGATAAAATTCTCATGTATCCATAACCCAGCTTCAATAATAATTATTAACACGTAGTCTTGTTTCATCTATAGTCTACCCTAGGATTTTTTTTTTTTTTTTTGAGTAAATATATCATTGTTTTCATCTATTAAAAACAATTTAGAACATACTTTTAAATGAACATGCTTTTAATGTATTAAAACTGTTTAGGTTATCTTGAAAATGACTGCCATGGATTTCTTATATTATGTATCCATACTTGCTGCTTGCCAGAGGGATTTGGGTCACCACCATCCTATCTCTGTGTTCCCTTCTGCAGATACAGTTGGTCCCACCAGGGCAGATCCAGATCCAGGGGGGACAGGCAGTGCAGGTTCAGGGGCAGCAAGGCCAAACGCAGCAGATCATCATCCAGCAGCCTCAGACAGCCGTCACTGCTGGGCAGACGCAGGTAATCTACCAACTCTGTCAGCAGGGGCGCACAACTGCTTTGGAAGCGTCAGCCAACTGAGCCAAAGATTTCATGTCTGGTAGAAATCGAGGAGCCCTTAGTGCTGCAGTACTTCAGCACTCAGCTGCCAACTGAGAGGTCAGTGGTTAAAACACTTTTAACAGCTCTGTAGCAGAAAGATATGGCAATCTGCCATAAAGATTGTCACGTTGGGAACCCTAAGAGGCAGTTCTACTCTGTCTTATAGAGTCTTTGTGAGTTGGAATCAACTCAACAGCACACAGCAACAACAGGGGAAACAAGAGGGAAAACATCTTAAAACAATGTTTTGGGTTTTTTTTTTAAAGTAGAAATACCAGCCCATGGTCTTTTGCTTTGGGCTAGCTTTAAAATCTATTAAATTGTATGGTTTAATTCTTACAGGCCCAGCAGCAGATTGCAGTCCAGGGACAGCAGGTGGCACAGACTGCTGAAGGGCAGACTATCGTCTATCAGCCAGTTAATGCAGATGGCACCATTCTCCAGCAAGGTAAGGTGCCCCCAAGTGTCTGGAGCTCCAGATCTACTATTTTGTTCCTGGAGTAACTCAATGCTTCAGCGATTCAATACTCAAACTTCTACCTGAGAGAAAAAAAGGCTTCCTCTAGGTCTTTGTTGATTTGTTGGCTCCTTGTCACCAGTACATTGCCCTCACTGATTTATTTGTAGGAGTTTTTCTTACCATCTTAACAGTAGTTGTTTACAGAGTCCTATTGCTGTTCCCTTCCCACTCCTGGGTCACTCCATTATTCACAGCAGGAGACTGCAGTTTGCACTGTACTGCAAACCCCAAGGTTTATGGTTCGAGCCCACCAGCCGCTCCATCAGGGAAGGATGCGGCTTTTTGCTCCTGCTAAGATTTGAAACCTCAGAAACCCTATACAGTGTAGCTATTAGTTGGAACTGGTGCAATGGCAATTAGCAACAGCAACAATAGCCACAACAATGAGCCTTGGTGGTACGGTGAGTTAAGCATTTGGGCTGCTGATATTAGGAAGGTCAGTGGTTCAAACCTGCCAGCTTTGTTGTGGGAGAGTGATGAGGCTTCTTGTGAAGATTTACAGTCTCAGAAATCACAGGGTCCTGTAGGGTCACGATGAGTTTGAATGGGCGTGGTGACATTGGTTGGTGGATGTGGGCACAGCAAGGAGTCCTAGAGGTGCTGCGCATTAAACATTGGACTGCTAACTGCAGTGTCAGTGGTTCAAACCCATCAGCCTTTCCTAAAGAGAAAGGTGTAGTCTGATTCTAAGATTGTTGTTGTTGTTAAGTGCCGTTGAGTCAGTTCCGACCCATAGTGACCCTGTATAGGGTTTCCGAGGAGCAGCTGGTGAGCTTGAACTGCCAACCTTGCATTTCAAACGGCTTTGCAGTCTGGCGCCACACCAGGAGTGTTGAAAATCCTATGTGGGGCAATTGTACCCTGTCTTAAAGTGTCTCTATGTGTCAGTTTAAATGGACCTAGCACTTTACTAAGAAAGAAGTGTTCAATCATCAAAAAGCATGTATTCTAGTGAGGGTGGCATCTATGTGAATAAATATATACAACATAGAGCCCCTGTGGAGAGGTTTGGTCTGAGAACAGATGATGCATTGATACAGGCAAAGTGAAATCTGCTTGAATTTGGGGGTGGCGGGGAGAGTGGACTTCGTTCAGACAGAGGACATCTTCAAACTAGACTTGAGGACTATCAGCTAAATCTAGAAAGAACATCTACTCACATTTCAGTTAAGTTTGAGTTTAGCGTGTTTGCCGTAGGTAAGATCCAGAGATTACAAAATGGAATGTGGAACAAATCAAAGTACGGCTTACGATATTTTTAAAAGAGACTTTGTAATAGTTTTTTATAACTTAACACCATCTCTTGGTAGTTTAGTAGTTTGGAATGTATGACTGAATTGTACGTTTTAGTCATGCAATTGACTGACTCATCAATTTGGAATAGACAAATTATAAATTTATAAAATCACCATCTTAAAGCAGATCGTTCATATGTTCAAGAACTGAATATAGAAGGAGGAGTAGCTGCCAATTTCTGGCCAGGAGCTGGGGGGTGGTTGGGGGAGGGGGGCAGTATGTTGAGAAAGCATAGCTTTGCATTTTGATGTTTTTGTTTAATAAAGTGTCTGTGGTTTTTTAGCAGTGCTTTGTGACTACCCCCATATAAACCAGGAAGAGTAGGAGAGTGCTTTTTCTCCCCTCCTGCTTTTTAGGGTGCCTTTTTTCGAGGTAAATGAGTGTGTGCCAGATAGAAGAGGGACTAACTATGTTCCCTTCTTTCTGTGTGCCTGTTTTTTGTTTGTTTTATGTTTTGTTTTCTTAAAGTTACAGTCCCTGTTTCAGGCATGATCACCATCCCAGCAGCCAGCTTGGCAGGAGCCCAGATTGTCCAGACAGGAGCCAACACCAACACAACCAGCAGTGGGCAGGGGACTGTCACTGTGACACTACCAGTGGCAGGCAATGTGGTCAACTCAGGAGGGATGGTTATGGTAAGAAATTGGAATCTGTAGCACTCACCTTGTAATTTAGTTGTCCATTTCTCTTGTCTTTGAAAATTTCCTGAAATTTCCATTTGATTCCTCTCCCTAAATTAGGGTTCAGTTATTTAATAAGTTATTATTTATATAAGTGTGTTTAGTAGCAGTTGGTAGATCTGTACCAATCTTCACTTGTGCTGTCTTACTGTCCTATGGAGGAGGCCTGGTGGTGCAGTAATAAAAACACTGAACTGCTAACCAGAAGGTTAGCAGTTCAAACCCACAAGCCACTCCACAGAAGAAAGATGGAGTCTGCTTCAATATGGGGTAGTTCTGCTCCGCCTATATATTTGTTGTGAGCTGGAATATATTCAGTGGTGGTATATTCTCTGACCACTATTCCTAACCATTGAGTCCTGATGTGGTGCTGTAGGATAAGTACTGACCAGGTCAGTAGTTCAAAATCACCAGCTGTTCTCAGAAACCCTGCACAGGGTCGCTGTGTGTCAGAACAACCTCGATGGCACTTAACAACGTAACCACCACATGTCATTTCTCAGAGTGGTTCCTGAACTCCTATAACAGGATCATCTGGAGTGTGTTAAAGATGTAGACCCAGACCTTTAGTGCAAACATTACCCAGGATTTGGCCCAGGAAGACATAGAAAATAGACTAACAGGGACAAAGGAAGCAATGTCTGTACTTTAACAACAATTACTTTATGCCACTAGAAAAACTCTGGTTTCATCTTCATGCAGATGGTGCCTGGGGCTGGCTCTGTGCCTGCTATCCAAAGAATCCCTCTACCTGGAGCAGAGATGCTCGAAGAAGAGCCTCTCTATGTGAATGCCAAACAGTACCATCGTATTCTTAAAAGGAGGCAAGCCCGGGCTAAACTAGAGGCAGAAGGGAAGATTCCAAAGGAAAGAAGGGTATGTATAATGTTGGAAAGATACAGAAGGAACAGCAGGGTCCTACTTTTGAAATTTAATGAAGTTAGACTTCTTAAGAGTTAGCATTTGTGATTGGTATATGAGTCCTGGTGTGTAACACTGTAGAGCAAGCACTGGACTGCTAACTACAAGGTCAGCAGTGTAAACACACCAGCTGCTCCTTAGAAACATTTATGTTGTTAGTGCCATCGAGTCGATTCCAACTCAGGTGACGCTCTGTATGGTTCCAAGAAGTGTCTGGTGATTTTGAACAGCCAACATTGTGGTAAGCAGTTCATTGCTTTTATCTTAACAGCACCACACCAGGACTCCGAAATCTGAGTCCAAACTGACTCAGTGGCACTTAATTAATAGGCAGTTGGAACCATACTCAGAAAATAACAGTGACTTAAACAAAATTGATTTTTCCTCATAGAAGAAGTCCAGGGGCAATTCTGTTGGGCTGGTGGCACAGTTCACAGACCTCCATACCCACTTCTCCTCCTGTGTTGCTGCTCTAGCATTTCTAGTGTGCTGTTCATAGTACAAGATGGCTGCTTGAGCTACAGACTAGGAGCAAAGGAAACAAGAAAGATACCTTCTCTTTTAAGGTAACTTTCAAGAAGTTCCATACAACATTTGCACTTACGTCTCATTGGTCAAAATTTAGTTACAAGTGAGGCTAGAAGATACAGTCTACAGTCTTATTTAGCAACCCAGCAAAAATTTGGCTCTGCTAGTAAAGCAGTGTGTTGCTATAGGATAAGCACTGGACTGCTAACTGCAAGATTGGTGATTCAAATCCATTAGCCACTTCTTGGAAACCCTTATACAGGGGCACTATGCGTCAGAACACTTAACAATAATTGAAGCAAGAAAGGGACTTGAGAGTTGGTGGTGGGTACCACTGAGTCCGTGGTGACTCAGCGACCCTGTAAATCTAGGGCTGAAAGTTAACAGTATCACTAAATGATCAGGGCACAGTTGTTCCAGTCCGCTGCTGACATATACCCACAACCTAATCCCAAAGGCACTGGGGCTCTAGTTCTGTGGGTCTTCAAGCTCCCCCCATTTAAATGCCTGGAGGCGCACCCTATTCTACCAACAAACCTCCTGCCCAAAGTCATTCAACTTTCCTTGCTCTCTGGGCTGGGAAACTCGCTGCTCTGTGTCATTTTCTGGCTCT
>NW_006408556.1:11859279-11900127 GCF_000296735.1 Chrysochloris asiatica
GGGAGGAGGTTGATCAGTGTGCAGGGAGTTCGGGGTCCTGGCTCTTCCCCCTCTTGCTCCTGGGATGGCTCATTTTCCACTAACAGCAGTCACAGTCGTGTTGCCAGCCACTTACAATAGAATCCATCAGCTTTTCCCCCGATGATCTTACCCAGACCCATCAAGAGGAGACGGTTTGCTGGGAGTTTACAAAGACTTTGGCTAAGGAGACATGATCATGCACTGCACCACAGGAAGTGGTCTCTGTTGGGCTTTTCGAAACCATTTTTAAGACTTATTTACATTCACATACTTGGAGTAGCTATATGAAGAAAAGCTTCAAGAAGTCTGTAGAAACCCTGGAATTAAAAGCTATTGGAATCTTCATAGGAGCATTTTGAAGCTCCCTCATTTTACTAGTTACTCTCAGTGTTTCCTCCAGAACCTTCCCCATAGTTACTATATGTGCATTCAGTCACACTTGTCCAACATTTTTGTTTTTTTTCTTAAGAGCAAAGGTTTATTATAGGGAAGAGCCTTGCAAGATAACATGGGGTGGCTTAACCACCACCTACCACCCACCTCCATCTCCTGACCTGTTTTTGAGGATGGGATATGTACATGAAAGAAATGTGCTGGTCTGGTTAGTAACTATAAATGCCTTTCTTTCTCTTGTTTTAGAAATATCTGCATGAGTCTCGGCACCGACATGCCATGGCAAGGAAGCGTGGTGAAGGTGGACGGTTTTTCTCTCCAAAGGAAAAAGATAGTCCTCATATGCAGGTAAGAAGTCTTATACTTCTAATTCTTTTAATTGTAATCTTTATTGTGTGTTGAAGGCTTTGGTAGCAGCATCTTACTATTTACTGCATTTAAGAATAAATCAAGTTCATTAAATTAGGTGCAACATTGTGTCTTTTAGATTCTTTTTGGTTTTAAACATTAGCCTGTGTTCCTTCCTTATTGTCTTTGCAAGTTATTAATTCCTTATTGCAATTCTCATTTTCTTGACTTTCAAGAAACAAAAAGTTACTGTGTTGTTGGCAAAAAACTTCCAAGGGTTCATCCTTGTCTTAAAACTATACAGATTAAGTGAGGGAGGGAATATAGGCTGGCTTTAATGAAACGAAGATTGAATGGGAGAAATAGATTTGAGGTGCTTGCTAACTTTTTTGACTGTAGTCCAGGCAAGTCACGATCAAGGTTTTGGATTTACGTACAAAATGAGTGCATTAAAGTAAATTAATTCTAGTATTCGTTCCAGCTCTGCTCAAATGTTCTTTATGATGGTCTCTTTGCTCTTAGTGGAGCTGAAACTGGTTTAAACCATGTATGCAGACTTAGACATATTTCAGGCATTTGGTTTAATAAGGAAGGTGTGTATCTTCCTTTGACAAATAATGAGAGCCAAGAGGTCCCTGGTTTTTCTGTTTTTGTTTTTGGCAAAGAATTTTGTCATTGTCATGTTTTGTCTTTAGGATCCCAACCAAGCAGATGAAGAAGCAATGACACAGATCATCCGGGTGTCCTAACCCTAGATCATGTGATGGAACTTATCAAGGTCACGTTCTTCGCTACTGTTCCAGAAAATTGGTCAACTCTTCCAATGGGACACTCACAATCACGTTCTGTCCTTTTCTTCAGGACAGAGACCACTTCGTTTTAATAAGTGGCTCAGTATTATAATTGCAGTGACGTCTGGCAAATTGAAGTTGCAAACTATGGCGCACCATTTTCATCAGGACTTATCTCAGACTGCTGAGGACATTGCCATTTCATGGATTAGGAAGATGCAAGGGACCCATGCTAACCCAGCAGTACCAAATACAGCACTTACATCACCTGAAGAAGCCAGCCACCATCTCAACCTAAACTCCAGCCAGGGCAGCCACAACCACTCCTTTCCTCGGTGGGGATTCTCAGTGTAACAGAATGGACACTTTTAGTCAGAGATGGCTTTCAGGCAGAGAAGTTCTATCTTTTGATATAGAAACAATAAATTCTCTGAGATGTGAAAATCTAATCTGTGGTAATAAGCTTGGTCTCCCCCAGACTGTTGGTGAGTATTTTTGGACTCTTGCCAAGAAAAAGCTAACTCTGGGGATTGAATGATAAAAAGTCTCAAGCACTTAAATACTTTACTGAATCTCTCTGAGCTTTGTTATGATAAGTTGAGGCCTGCTTGTCTTTCTATTGAGAGGTCCTTTGGACCATACTTAGAGAGTATGGACCTTGAAGCTTCATTTTATAAGTAGAAAACAAACCGTGCTGGTGCTTGAGGACATTATTGTAACTTCCACACAGCAAAAGGAGAGGTTTTCAGTCATGGACTTTATGACGGCATTTGGGGAATAGAGGGGTTTGTGGTGTTTCAGCCTAGGAGAAAGAATGTTATACCCATGTGTGGTTATATAGCATGGTTCTCCAGATTTTTCAGTGGATACCTAGGGTATCAATTATTAAGGAGAGTAATTTACAATCACACTTTTAGTAAGAATGGAAAGGAAGAAGACTGAGATTTGTCCTTGACAATTTCTTCAAAGCACTGTTCAATCACGCCAGCCTGGACATACTCCAGTTGACCTCCTAGCGCCCGAGGTGGATCTTGGCTTCACTCTTGCAGTGTTTTGTGCCAGCCTCCAAGAGCAAATATTCCCATTCTTTCCATGGCAGCTGATTCTCTGGTATCCCATTGTTTTTCCCTTCTCTCCACAGGTCTTGGGCAGAAAAGTTTTCACACTATTCTTGTGCTCAGGATAAACTGACAAGAAATAAAATGCCTGCAGGATCATGAACTGAGCCACAACTCCCAGAGTGGATTGTGCCTCGGCAGTCTATTTCTTCTCTAAAAGTCAAACCCTGGGAGAAGTACGATATTCCAGGAGAGTTACTGCCTTCTCTGAAGGCTCTAGAGGCAAACCAAGGAAGAAAATTAAATTCTTGTGAAAAGCATTAGGGTTGATTTAATACCAAGAGTAAAGATTGGCTCACTCTTCTTTGACTGCACTCTAATTGTATTTAGAAGGGAAAGATACAAACCCTTTAAAGAAAATTTCACAAAGGAGATTATTTTAATGGTAGAAGTAGAGGTTCAGAGCTATGCACAGGAACAGGAAGTGAAATACCTTTCTAGCCTCTGGAATCCAGCAAAATGTCCTGACTTACAGATGTCAGGAGGGGCTGGCCCTTTGGTTGGCTCTTTAACATGAACTTCAAATATTAACTGTATTCACTACCCACCCCCTTTTTTCTTTTTCGATTGTGGAATAATAAAAACGAGGAGTTTGCCACTCCTTGGTTAGTCTGGGAGTCTTTAAAATGTAGCGTTGAGAAAGAAATTCCTCAGATGTAATCTCTAAGCCAGGAACACTTGTAAAATGCTATTTATTTGTGTCTGTAAGTTTGTACATAATACTATCAACCTCATATTGTTCTTGAATTATTTGGGGGGGGGGGTGAGTTTGAGTTTTATTTGAAATGGAAATGCTTGTTGTAACTTTGTCATTACATTTCAGAGAACTCTGGACCCTTTTATTGTGGTCATTTTAGCATACCATATTAGCCCACAAAGCTGGGGAGTTAAGGTTTGAGTTTTTCTTTGTTACTGGAAGTTCTTTTTCTCATTTGTCCTTGTAGTGACAACTTGAATGCCTGGTGAATGGGTGAGTGAAAAATTGGCTTACTGCATAATATTTCACCTCTTGAGTGCTCCTTTTTTTTTTTTCAGGATAATTGTAAATGCATATATTTTTAATTGCACTGGTACATTGAACATGTCAGTGTCTCTACCACTGGACCAACAGAGCATTTTCTGGCTATTGGGTGCCTGATAATGATGTCTTGATTTTCCTTTGGGACTCAAATATATAGAGGATTTTCTCCCAACAGTAGGGGGAGCACAGGTGGTCGATCATTGATGTCATTGCAATTGTTATTTTTTAAAATAAATTTATAAAATACTAAAAAGTGACTTGAATTTTGAGGTATCTGCATTCTGTGGTTCTCTTAATAGGTTGTACTTAAATAGTGGCGTTGTATTCTGTAGGCTGGTATGTGTGTAATCCCTGTGGACCAAACCAGTTGCCCTGGAATCAATTCTGACACAGGGCGACCTCATGTAGCAATGGAACTGAGCTGCCATATGATTTTAATGGCTGTGATTTTTTCCAAATAGATTGCCAGTCCTTTCTTCAAAGGAGCCTCTGAATGGACTTAAACAACCAGCGTTTAGTTAGTAGCCCAACACTTACCCATATAGATCACCCAGGGACTCCCCGTCTCTGTGCACAGAGGCCTCATGGCTGTAGCTCTCCCCTTAATAGCGCTTCTTTCTACTTTTGGCTTATTACCTTACTGAGAATTCATGTGAAGTGGTAACTTCATGGGTAACTTTACTTTAAAAAACAACAAAAGTGAAGCCTGTTGCAAAGTGGATTCTGCCCTATGGGACAGTAGAGGTGTGCCCCATGGGGTTTCTAAGGCTGTTCTTTATGGAAGCAAACCACTACTTTCTCCTATGGAAGGGCTGGTGGGTTCCAATCTCAGACTTTATAATAGCAGCTCGAACGCATCAAATTAATACAAAACAGCCTTGGTGTATTAGATACTCAAAACCTGTCTTGTTGAGTGCCTGAAAGAGCCACTGGTGGGTTTGAACTGCTGGTCTTAGTTCAAGCCCATGACTTCTCAGAAACCCAATATACAGGGTTACTATGGGTCAGAGCCAACTCGACAGCACCATCTTGGAGTCCTGGTGTGGTGCCATAAGCTAAGCACTAGACTGCTAACCCACCAGTTGCTGCAAAGAAACCCTATACAGGGTCCTTGGAACCAAGTTGGTACCATTCAACAATTGCTGTGGAGTCCAGTCATGGTGCTGTTGCTCCTGGGAAACTAGGGTGGTTATGAGTCTACACTAACTTGACAGCACTTAACACCTGTTTAAGAATTTACATTCTCAGACCTAAAAAAATAGTGGACAACTTTTAAGATTTGCACGGGAAGCAAACTGTTGATTGTTCAAAATCCACAACATGCTGATGTTTTGTTGTCTGCAAATTTGAGTCAAAAAGACTCACAGTATCAATGAGAAACAATAGACTTGTCCCTAGTAGAAAATAGGAGGGGGGGGGGATTCAAAAAATGTATGGGATTAAGAGATGAATCATCGACAAATTTATGTCTCTCTGAGAAGCCACCAAGGAACAGGGCTGACAATGTTAAAAGGTCTAACGGTATTAAATAAACAAT
Organism: Chrysochloris asiatica; assembly: GCF_000296735.1. Taxonomy (NCBI): domain Eukaryota; kingdom Metazoa; phylum Chordata; class Mammalia; order Afrosoricida; family Chrysochloridae; genus Chrysochloris; species Chrysochloris asiatica. Next base: position 11,864,509 of record NW_006408556.1, read on the forward strand.
CCTGATAATATACGTGCCGATGGAATTAAGTGCCACTGAGTCGGATCCGACCATAGTGACCCTGTAGTTTTCAAAGAGCAACTGGTGGGTTTGAATTACCGACCTTGCGGTTAGCATATCATACAGCACCACGCCGGGATCCTTCTAAGTTCAGATACTACCAAAGTTTCTATTATGGTGACACAAGGGAACGGCCACCCTACTATATCTCACCGATGGCTTTATCGTAGAATTTTCACCTTCGCATTTCAAGATTGTAAACCAGGTTTGTATGTTTGAACTCGCAGCCGTCCCGCTCCCGTCGCGGAATCAGAAATCCAGAATGCCCGCGGCGGGAAGGAGATGAGTTGGAGTCGGCCTCTAGGAGGCCTGCAGGGATTGGTCGGTGGGAGAGCTCCGCCAGGGTCGTTGATGCGGATTGGCTACCGTGCCGAGAGCCGCAGTTTTCTGGTAGCTCCGCGGGCAATCCCGCCGCCGCCATGGCGACCGGCAAGCTGGGGGCGGTGCCGCCTCCGTGGCCAGTAGAGGCCCGGTTGGCGGCGCTGCTTCCCGACTTGTTAGTCTTCAGGAAGCGCAGGGGATCGGAACCCGAGCTCTCCACCGCTCAGGGCGTCCTGCTTGGTGTCCACGTGACGGGTGAGAGAGAGAAGGGAGGCGCGGCGGACTCCCGGCCTATCAGGGGATGGCCGTTGGGCCTCCTGGAGGTCTTGGCAGTTGTGGGCCTGGCCTCGGGCGGCCTACTTTTTTAACTTTTAAAGTTTAGTTTTTTAAAAAAAGTTTATAGTAACTTTTAAGTTTAATTTCCCGCTACTGCTAAAAACACTTAAAGTTCATTTTCCGAGCAGGAGGAGCACGGATGATTCAACCTCACACCTCTTCCAAACCCCAACCCAGAGCCATGGAGTCCATTCCGACTCATAACAACCCTGTGTAGGGTTTCCAAGACTATCTATATGCGGTGGGTGGGTTTGCACTGCCAGCTTTAGGGTTAGCAATGCAACATGTAATCCAAAACACCAGATAGTGAAATTGAGACTCAGCCACATAGCTCCCTTTGAACTCAGATTTTCTTCCCATCTTGTGTATTTAACAATAAGTGTTCCATGCACCAACTGGTCCGCATCCAATATTTTATTCTTTCAATTACAGAGATACAGCGTAGCGCTGTAAGATTAATACTGGACTGCAGGATGGGATTGAACCACCACGTCACTGGTTCAAACTCACCAGCCGCCCCCTGGGAAGCCCTATGTAGAGTCGCTATATAGAGGTTACGAATCCGGCTGCTATCCTCAGGGTCAGCAGTTCAAAACTACCAGCTGTTCCACGGGAGAAAGAAGAGGCTTTCTGCTCCCGTAAAGATTTATAACCTCGGAAACCCTGTACAGGGTCGCAATGAGTCGGAACCGACTCCACAGCACATAACAACATATAGACTAAAGGGCACTTTAAAAAACCCTATATAGACTAAAGGGCACTTACCAACAGCATACAGTAGTCACTATGAGTGACATTTATTCAACAATACAATTTCTTGTCTCATGGAGATGAAGATGAATGATAAGGTACCCACCTTCAAGGAGTTCACCATAAGTTCTCCCTTAAAAAGTGTTCATCCATCCCCTTTCTTAGTATGTCCCTCACATGGGAAATACTGATAGCTTTCCTTAGTCAGGGAACTTTACAGGGTGATGGGAATGAGGAAGCAGGTTTCTGATGAAGTGGGTGCTTGTGGGGGAATCATCAACCGTGGCTCCTGAAAGGAAACATGGAGAGAATGACTTTTGGGGATCTGAATCCATGCCTGGCCCCGTATGCTTTATAAGTAACATCACCTTGAAAAGGATAATGGAACTACTCTGTTCCAAGGAACCTGCTTCCTTTACACTGCTCTGATGTGTGAAGAAAATAGGGCCTAAATGTGTAATGTTTGCCACTAATACAGAATCATTTCTGCTTTGTTGGTCAGGGTTTACAGCATTAATGGACAGATTCAGCCTGACTTGCAAATCGGAGCATGACATGGACAAACTGGCCCACATCTTCAGTTATTACATTAGTGACATCGTGGAGCGTGAGTGACTGTGGTGTAGGGGAACCCGGAGGTGTGCTGGGCTCCTGGGGGCCTTGTAAGAGAAGGAGTTACCTTTAAAGTAATGTTAAAGGGCCATTCCTTTAGTAGTATTCATCTTTGATGTCTTAAGGGTGCTTCTGACAAACTAGCTTTGCCTGTATCTGCCATTGTATCCTGTTGACTCATTATTCAGAAAGGTGGGGGAAACGATTTTTTTTTTAACTTGGCATGTCTCTGTGTATTCTGTTTCAAAATAAAATATTCCTCAGGTTGTCTCTCATAATGATATGCCTCATGTTTGTACCTAAACCAAAGTTACTATGGTTGAGTTGATTCCAAATCATAGCAACCAAATAGATCGGAGTAGACCTGCACCATAGAGTTCCTGAGATTATAAATGTTTAAGGAGCCTCATCTTTCTTCTTTAGAGCAGCTGGTAGGTGTGAACCACTGACCTTGTGGTTAACAGCCTGATGCCTAACTCACTGTGCTACCAGTGCTCCTTCATGTTTGTGTTGTTGTTGTTAGGTGCCATCAAGTTGGTACCGACTCATAGCAACCTTATGCACAGCAGAACAAAACACTGCCCGATCCTGGGCCAACCTCACTACTGTTGCCACGCTTGAGTCCTTCGATGCTGCCACTTGGCCAATCCATGGCATTGGGGGTCCTCCTCTTTTTCTCTGACTCTCCACCTTACCAAACATGATATCCTTCTCCACTGACTGTTCCCTCCTGACAATATGTCCGAAGTGTAAGAGACGAAGTTTGGCTATCTTGGCCTCCACGGAACACTCTGGCTGCACTTCTTCCAAAATGGATCTGTTGGTTCTTTTGGCAGCCCACGGCACTTTCAATATTCTCCTCTAATACCATAACTCAAATACATCAATTCTTCTATAGTCTTCCTTATCCAACTTTCACATGCATATGAGGTTTTTGAAAATACCATAGCTTGGGTCAGGCACACCTTAGTCCTCAAGCTGACATCCTTGCTCTTCAAAGCTTTAAAAATGTCTTGTGCAGCAGATTTGCCTAATGCAATACACCGTTTGATTTCTTGACCGCTGCTTCCATAAGTGTTGATAGTTTGAGTGTTTATAGTTGTTCCAAAAAGAATGGAGTCCTTGACAACTTCAATCTTTTCTCCGTTGATAAAAATGTTGTTTATTGGTCCAGTGGTGAGGATTTTTTGTTTTCTTTACATTGAGATGCAATACATACCGAAGGCTGTGCTCTTTGATCTTCATCAGTAAATGTTTTAAGTCCTCTTCACTTTCAGCAAGCAAGGTTGTATCATCTGCATATCGCAGGTTGTTAATGAATCTTCCTCCAATCCTGATGCCACGTTTTTCTTCATATAACCCATCTTCTTGGATTATTTGCTCAGCATACACGTTGAATAAGTATGGTGAAAGAATACAACCTTGTCGCACACCTTTCTTAATTTTAAACTATTCAGTGTTCCCATGTTCTCTTCGAACAACTGCCTTTAGGTCCAGGTACAGATTCCTTATGAGCACAATTAAGTGTTCCAGAATACTCATACTTTGCAATGTTGTACATAGCTTGTCATGATCCACATAATTGAAAGCCTTTGTGTAGTCAATAAAACATAGGTAAACATCTTTCTGATATTCTAATGTGCTGCCGAGGTTGAAAATCACTAGTCTAGAGACAGAAGTGGAGGTATATGGGAGTGACTGTAGATTACCACAAGCAATGTGAGCACTATACAGTTCTTCTGCACCATGCAGCCCCCTCACACGTTCATTTCTGGTGTGCACTATATGAGAGTTTGCGTGGGTACGTTATATATTGGAAAATATGGTACATTCAGTAGGTTTAAAAGACAGGAGTTGTTGATAGATCAATTTCATTGGAAGGTAGTAAGGAAAGAGTTTCTTTTTCGGCTCTTGAAACTGAAATGATGGTGGAATCTTGTACCGAGATGGGAAAGACTGGGTTCAGGAAAAAAAATGAAAAGTTCTGTTTTGAATATGTTGTGTTTGAATGCCAATAAATGATTGAAGTGGAGAAGTCAAGTTGGTAGCTATAACAGAACCTGGAACTCAGAGACTAAATATATTGGAGATAAAAATGAGGCGATGTCATGGTACTGAAAGCTAAGAACTGTTTGCTTTCACCTGGGGGAGATTGTACATAAAGAGAAGGAGCCTATGGGCTAAGGCTAAAGGAGCTTCAGGTGGGGTTTAGCACTGGGAAGAAAACCAGCCAAAGAACCTGTAAAGTAGCCGTGAGGTAGGATGTGTGGTGGTCCTCAAGCTGAAGGGAAGTGAGGTCTCTAAGAGGCAGCCAACTGGATTGAAATGAAAGATGTCAAGTCCAGTGAGGTCAGAACAAAATATCATTGAATTTGGCAAGTGCTGATGATTTTGATAATTTTGGTGACATGGTAGAGATGGAAGTCAGATTGGTGTTAAGCTGAGAATGATAGAGAAAAAATGTTCAAGAGTGAATAGAAGGTAAAGAAAAGGAGAAAAATGTGTATCGTCAATACCTTTGAGAAGTTTTGCTATGAACGTAGCAGAAACATGGCATTAATAACTAGAGGGAATGGCGTGTAGAACACATGGGTTTTTGTTGTGTTTTGTTTTTAAAGATGCTGATGGGAACAGTCCAGTAGGGAGGGAATGCAGTCCTTGAGAAGGTGAAAGGAGATAGAGGCCAGAGCACAAGTAAGGGGATGACTCTGAAGGCAGCAAATGATTGGAGATATGGATAGATTTGGAAAAGAAGAAGCTTGAGCTTTGGAATAAACAATTTGGCCAGAAAAGATTGCACAAACTCACTACTAGGCTGTTCTTTTGATCATACATGATTCATAATGTAACACTAATTTTCACTCATTTCCCCCTCTCTTCCTTCAGATGTGCTCTGTTTTGGAGGGGATATCCTAAATATCACAGGTATATTAAAATTTTCTGAATATTTAAGACTGTGAAGGGGAGAGACATCATTCTGGTGGAATTTGGCATATGTGTTTATTCTGCGTTGCTTGTATCATTGAATCCTGGGGAGACAAAGATGAGGAAGACACAGTCTACCTCGAAGGATCTCCTGGTCCAAGGGGAAAGCCTTGCCCATATTAAACTCACAAGTGCTTGACATTTCTTTTAGATAGAATGACGGGAAAAGAAGTGCTCATAGAAGCATTCTTGGAAAAACTGATAAGAAGTTTGATCATTAGTAGCAGAAAGCAGGAGAAATCAAGATTCTCATATTTGTTAAATACTTAGGATCATTAATAGCTACAAAGTTCCAGAGTTGGCCCATCATCTCACATAGACTTAAAGCAGCCCTTAAATATGACATGAATTTGAACCTACATTAAAAAAAAAATTATTTGCTGTTACAGCTTTGCAGTATACTTTGTTGGGAGAAGATTACCGGAAATATTCTTAAACTTTAGGAACATTTCACATATCTACCAAGTCATGGTTTTAGTATTCTGAATGGTTTTGAGAAGCTAAGGTAGTTTTTGTTGTTGTTGTTGTTGTTTTTTAAGGTAGTTTTTTAAGCTAGCATCATGCATACATAGGGAGTCCTGGTGTGGCACTGTGGGTTAATGCACTGGACTGCAAGGTCGGATTATTGCCGCTCATCAGAAACCCTACACAGGATTGCTATGAGTCGGAACCGACTCTACAGCACTTAACAACAGCAACAAAAATCATGCATAGGGTCAAACATCTGGCCTGACACCTACACATAATGTGATATCTACACTGGATCAATTTCATTTTATTATTTCACCCTGTCATCCTAACTTACGTCTTTGCAGGGAATGTACTCCTGGCACTCTGGACAGTGGAACAGAATCAACTAAGTGACATCATTACCCTGGTGGCAAAATGCAGTCTGGAAATACAGGAGAAGTTTGGAATTTACCATACAAGAGAAGGCCAGGACCTGCAGCTAAAGATAGGTAGACGCTCCTAAAAGAGTGATTCCATTGAAAAATTGCACTGTAAAAGATTCAAATGATAAATGTTGTTAAGTGTCATTGGGTCGGTACAGACTCATAGTGACCTGATGTACAACAGAATGAAACACTGCCTGGTCCTGCGCCAATCTCACAGTCATTGCTGCGCTTGAGCCCATTGCTGTTGCTACTGTGCCAGTCCATCTCGTTTGGGGTCTTTGTCTTTTTCGCTGACCCTCCATTTTACCAAGCATGATTTCCCTCTCCAGGGACTGGTCCCTCCTGATTATACATTCGAGGTGTTATACCAGATGAAGTCTGGTCATCCTAGTTTCTAAGAAGCGTTCTAGCTGTACTTCTTCCAACACAGATTTCTTCTTCTGACCATCCATGTAACTTTTAATATTCTTCTCTAACTTCATAACTCAAATTCATCAATTCTTCTGCAGTCTGCCTTGTTCATTGTAGAAGAATCCAACTTTGACATGCATATGAGGCTATTGAAAATACCATAGTTTGAGTTGAGCGCATTTTAATCCTGAAACTGACATCTGTGCTCTTGAACACTAAAGAGGTCTTGTGCAGCTAATTTGCCTAATTGCCTAATGCAATACATTGTTTGATTTCTTGTCTACTGTTTCTATGAGTGCTGATGGTTGATCTAAGCAAACTGAAATCTTTGACAACTTCCGTTCTTTCTCCATTTATCTTGATGTTATTTATGGGTTCAGTGGTGAGGATTTTTTTCTTTACGTTGAGGTGCAACCCATACGGAAGGCTGTGCTCTTTGATCTTCATCAGTAAATATTTTAAATCCTCTTCACTTGCAGCAAGCAAGGTTGTATCATCTGCATATCGCAGTTTGTTAATGAGTCTTCCTCTAATCCTGATGCCACATTCTTCATATAATCCAGCTTCTCAGATTATTTGTTCATCATACAGGTTGAATAAGTATGGGGAAAGAATACAACCCTGGGACATATCTTTCCTGATTTTAAACGATTCTGTGTGTCCTTGTTCTGTTCATGAGTACAATTAAGTGTTCTGGAATATGATTCTCTGCAATGTTGTCCATAGCTTGTTATGATCCACACAAGCGAAATGCTTTGCATAGTCAATAAAGTACAGTCTTCCTTATTTACTGTCCAGCTTTCACATGCATATGAGGTTATTGAAAATACCATGGCTTGGGTCAGGCGCACCTTAGTCCTCAAGCTGACATCTTTGCTCTTCAACACTTTAAAAAGTTTATGTGCAGCAGATTTGCCTACTGCAATACATCATTTGATTTCTTGACTGCTGCAGAAATCATCGGACAATATCTTTGATATCCCTTGTGAGTAAAGTTTTACTAAAGGTATACAGCAATGGTTGCAAGCATACATTGACAGCGAACTTCCAGAGGTTCAAGCCAGTTTCCGAAGAGGACGTGGAACAAGAGATATCATTGCTGATGTCTGATGGAGCTTAGCTGAAAGCAGAGACTATCAGAAAGATGTTTACCTGTGCTTTATTGACTACACAAAGGCTTTCAATTGTGTGGATCATGACAAACTATGGACAACATTGCGAAGTATGAATATTTTGGAACACTTAATTGTGCTGGTGTGGAATCTGTACATGAACCAAGAGGCAGTTGTTCCAACAGAACATGGGAACACTGAATGGTTTGTCATTAAGAAAGGTGTGCGACGGAGTTGTATTCTTTCACCATACTTATTCAACCTGTATGCTGAGCAAATAATCCGAGAAGCTGGGTTATATGAAGAAAAACGTGGCATCAGGATTGGAGGATGACTCATTAACAACATGCGATATGCAGATGATACAACCTTGCTTGCTGAAAGTGAAGAGGACTTAAAACATTTGCTAATGAGGATCACAGAGCACAGCCTTCAGTATGTATTGCATCTCAATGTAAAGAAAACAAAAATCCTCACCACTGGACCAATGAACAACATACTTATCAATGGAGAAAAGATTGAAGTTGTCAAGGACTTCATTCTTCTTGGATGAACTATCAACTTATATTTATATAAACTCTTAAAACAGGCCCTTTTGACTCATGTTAATACAGATGAGAGATTAGACCCTTCAAACAAATAACCAATTACATCACGTTTGGAAAATGTTCTGCCATTATTTCTTTAAATGTATTTTTCTGTCCCCTCCTCCTTTGTCCACCCCTAGACCTCTCTCTTCAGTCACACAGCCATTACTCTTTACATGGCCCCCCAGCTTAGAGGGTAGGTTCGTTGTTTTTCTCTTTTCTTTTTCTTCGTTTTTCATTTTGTGTAGTCTCTAGTGCTGTGTCTTTAAATTTATCAACCTTTTCTTTTGCATTGTCAAAATGCACAGTTTATCCCATTTAGTTTTGTGGGGTTTTTTTAAATCTCAGACTTGAAAATGTAAAACTTGGTTTTCATTGTTAGAAGTGCAATCCTCTATATTCTTGACCATATGGCAAACAGTTATAATAACTGTTTTCATGTCGTCTACTAATTCTGTTAGTGTTGTTTACTGGGTCTGGTTCACTTGGTTTATTCTCCTCCTCATAATGGGTCATATTTTCTTTCTTTACATGCCTGCTCACTTTTTATAGGTGCCAGACGTTGTTGATAGTTGCCAGACGCAGGATTCGTCACACCCATGCACTGGTCAATAATCAGCTGAAGACTTGAGAGGGACCTAATACTAATCTTTGGAATTCTTTCTTTAAACAGTGCTCTCCTCCCCAACACTCCTCACAGTGCTTTGTGTATTCTAGCCACCTGGCCTCCTCAGATTCTCTTCAACTCATAGAATCCTCTGGGCTCCACCTAGGTTTTCCCAGGATGGGTCCTGGAAACCCTCTGAGAGTAAGCGTGGGTTTCATATGGTTCACCTCATTGGCCTTCTATTTACCAGGGATCACTGCCTTTCATTGCTTGGTATCTACAGTCTTGAAAACAGTTGTTTCATGGGTTTGGGTATTTTTCTCCACCCACCCACCCCCCACCTAATCTTTCAGTTCTTTAGTTGTTTCAGGAGGTAAAGTAAATTTAGTACCTACCATCTTGTTACTCAATCTTGGCCAAAAGTGTTAGTTTCTGCCGTTCTTTTTAAACGACTTTTTCTTTGTTCTTAGATAGGATTGGATGACCTAGCTAGTTACAGCAGGCTTCTCTTGTTTATAGTCACTTTTCCACTGGCAAGAAAGCTTTTGTCCTCCTCAACTGTATTAGCAGTGAGAAATCTCTCAGAATCGTGTAAAGAGGAGATATGACTAAAGGTAAGGTGCATGCCTGATAAAAGAATGAAGGCTCACTCAAGGTTACATGTGAGGAGAGATGCCATGCTCAGTTACTGTGCTAGATTCAAGGTACTTTTCTGTCCCAGGTCTGTGGCAGTACCTTCTAAATACAAATTACCATTTAGTCTTTTTGATTTCTCTGTCATCAAGACTTACTAGGAATTCAAAGAGCAATTTAGAACCACTTGGAAGTCTCGGATCACACATAACTCAGGTTTGTTTAAGTGTCTGTCTTTAGATGTGTTTAAGACAGAAGGAAATCTGGGGCAAGATATTTTGAAAGTTGATCTTACCTAAGACTTCTGCAAATGAAGACTATAACAAGATGGCAGGATGCTTTGAGCTTAGGTTTTCAATATCCTTATCACTAGGAATTTTAAAAACCATTAGTCAGGAGATACTATATCTTTTCCTTGTTTTTACACCTGAGCATAATGATACTCAAAAAGATAGTCACTTGCCCAAAGTTGCAGAGAACCATGTTGAAGTAGGCCCTACCCATTAACATTGTTTTCCAGTTGAGTTTGGCTGTTCTCTGCTCGTCTCTCTTTTCTCTCGATAGGTTTGTCTGCAGGTCGGATTTCCCAGGTTATTATTGGAGACGAACAACGGCAGTACCTCTTAGTCATTGGGCGGGATGTAGATGGTGTCCAATTAGCTCAGCGTTTGGCTCAAGCAAATGAGATTGTCTTGTCCTGGAACTGCTGGAAGCTCTGTGAGCAGTACATGTTTGAAGTGGAAATCATGAGGGAGGATGAAGCTGTGAAGGTAGGAAGCCAGCCCATCCATCCACTGTGTAGCCTGAAAAGGCCTTTCTATTCAGTTGGCAGTGATCTGGGGGTGCTCATATACTGCGTGACCAAACCAACAACTCTTGGAGCTCAGGTTGGTGGGGGGTCAGGAGCATTCTCTCTGAAAGATAGACAAGGCAGGGCAATAAACCTGGGAGATGTAGGGTTAGCCAGGGAGTTAGAGTCCTCAGCCCTTCTTTTATGGAACAAAAATTAATCAAGTTGGTGGGTGGGCACAGATTTCAGCAGCCTCATTTCTGCTCTTTAGTTAAGAGATATGCGGATCATTGACCCATTTGATTTTGATGAACATTTTGACAAGTGCCTGGATTACCTGCCACATTATCGTGCAAGTGCTGGTGAGTTACTTGACCCTTTCTACCAAAGCCCCAAATTTTAAAGATAAATTTTTATGACATAAGACATTTTGTCTGCTTGCTTTTTCTTAGACACTCTAAGAACTGCACTGGAATTGGATTCAGACTCTGCACTTGAGCAAACCCTGCGGAAGCACATAATGAAAAACCTTTTGAAGAAGGTTATTTCCTACTTTTTGAGTCATCTTGTAGACTGTTGTGCATGTGTTCATAAACATGTCTGTAATGGCCTTTTCGTATTGAGCCAGTTCATCTCAAGCTCCTCGTTGTAATCCCAGCAGATTTGCCCACGTGCACCAATGTCTCTGTTGTGATACAGTGTCTTATACTTTAGTCAGATTTCTCAATTCTAGAAAACAGAAGCCATATTTGTTTTTCAGTTTGCTCCCCAAGACCCTAATACACTGTAAGCAGGGTATAAGGTGTAGCATATAGTTTAATAAATATATGTTGATAGATTGTGTATGTATGTATATGTACAAAGCCCTTTATAAGGGATTTAATGCCTAAAGGACTTGGACATCTCGAACTAACACTTAGAAAATATAAAAGCTTGGCAAATTTCATATGTGAATTAAATTTAAAGTCAAGTAAGTAATTTTAATTGTAGGTGCACTGGTTTGTATGTCTGCTGTTGCTCTTGAACCTCAGCTTTCTTTTGAGTTTTTGCTTGGTACCTATAAGTTTTTTTCCCAGACTCATCATAAAATATAGACTTAAAATGCCTAACCATGATACCGAGAGTGGCAGATACAGGCAAAGTAACTTACTATACCTTTGCAGATTGATGAAGGGCAACCTATGGAATATGTATCCGAATTCCGCACTGTGACTATTGTTTTGGTCAGCTTAGAGTTCCACAAGACAGCGTGGATGTTGCATTTGTGTCACCTTGTTCAGGAGGCTGCCTTATACATCTCCACTGCCATTGAGAAAGGGGGCGGCCAGCTGAGCCGGATCTTTATGTTTGAGAAAGTAAGTACAAGGGAACTTGACCATCAGCATTACAAGGTGAGTGAGGAGTATTATTTTTGATTCCATTTCTTATTGAAAAACCCTTGTGAGAGAAGAAAGAATGTTTTCTGCATAGTAAAATGTAGCCCAGTATTTCTCTGATAATTGAGGATCTATCGTAATAAGTGACATTACAAGTAAAGAAAATGTGGGCAGATAGATTTACCTTCAGGTACGCGCTAGAAACTGAATTTTAAAGAAAGTTGTAAGTATCAGCTTTTCTTATGTTTTAAGTTGCAATTTATTGGGTAGTTAGTAGGGGGTTAGTTAAATCAAAATTTTATTTAATTTTTTAGAAGTCCACATTGTGTGACCCAGAGTGTCCATTTCATGAATCCTGTAGAATCCTCTATTCCTAAAGAAGACCAGTTAGGAAAAGGTCTGGCTTCATTCAAGGAGTTGGTTCCGTTATGGCAAGTAAACATCGCTTTCCATTCTTTATCACCTATTCCAGGGCTGCATGTTCCTTTGTGTTTTCGGCCTTCCCGGAGACAAGAAGCCGGATGAGTGTGCCCATGCCCTGGAGAGCTCCTTCAGCATCTTCAGTTTCTGCTGGGAGAATCTTGATGAGACCAAGTGAGGAGGAAGGTGGGGCAGAGAGCAGCTTCTCAGGCCCCAGGGGGCTTTTCCGGCAGTGTGTGTGTGTGTGGGGGGGGCAGCACCAAGTTGCAGGGGTTGAGGGCATCCAAACTCTCTGCCAAAAGGAGAGAGAACATGATAACGGATGCCAGGAAACAAGATTTGGTAAGAAACGTCTAGGTACAGAACTCTGTATTGAAAACCAGGGAGAATAAAGATAAATTTCATCCGATGGGGGAAACAGAACTCATATAACAAGATTCAAGTACATTGCTAAAGAACAAGCAAATGTATAACTGACTAGAGTAGAAAGTATGTACCTGTATGTGGAGGGGATGTCCATCTGGAGGAGGAGAGAACTGTGGGGCAGTGTCCTAGACAGAATGAGACACTCTGGGGAGCTACTCCTTGGCTTTCACTCTTGGTCTGTCATGGAGCCCATTGCTTGTTTTGTGCCTCACACAGATTCTCACACTGGTATCAGGGCCTCCACACCCTGTCCCTCACGCCTTCCATACAAACCTAATTAAACTCTAAGACATCCATTTTCCTACTACTTTCACTATGATGACAAAGTTGGTTGGAATTTTCCAGATGAGTTTTTTCTTTACTAGAAAGCTATGGAGACAATATATACATGAACGAATTTTAAAAACAGTAATTTTTCGTGTTAACATTGAGTCAAATATTAATTTGCTTGTTGTAGCTTAATGGAGATGAATAAAAAATTATGTTATATGGTGCTTTAACATTTACAGAATATTTTTGTAGATGCTACTGAAGTGGTGCTGTGGGTTAATGCGCTAGACTGCAAAGCCGTTTGAACTTCAAGGTTGGCAGTTTGAGCTCACCAACTGCTCCTCAGAAACCCTATACAGGGTAGCTATGAGCCGGAACCGATTAGAAGGCACTTAACAACAACAGCAACTAGTGTGAAATATTATATTATCCCTCTTTTATGCATGAAGACAAATGCCATAGATTAGCAAATACAACTGGTAATGAAAGCCATATCTTCTGTCTTCAAATCCTGTGTTATTTTCATTTGTTTTTTTCCATTAATCCACAGTTGTGAAGTCTTACAAAATATTTCCTGAAAGAGATAACTTGCATTACTTCTTTTCTTTTTTTTTTTTTATGTTTTGTTTTCTTTAAGGTTTTTATTGTGGATTGAGTGAAAGTTTACAGGGCAGATCATCAGTTTTACATTCAACAAATCATACATCTTGTTTCATTACAATGATTATAATCCCCTCCATGTACCATCAGTTAACAGTATTTCATACATCTTGTTTCATTACAATGATTATAATCCCCTCCATGAGTGTGGCGCTGTGGGTTGAGGCGCCAGACTGCAAAGCCATTTGAACTGCAAGGTCGACGGTTCAAGCTCACCAGCTGCTCCTTGGAAACCCTATACAGGGCCGCTATGGGTTGGAGTCAGTTCTACGGCACTTAGTAACAACAACACGTACCATTGGTTAACAGTATTTCTCTCTATCCACTTTAGCTTTTTTTTTTTTTTAAATAAACAAACACTTAGGCATATATAATAATTTACATCTCCAAAGGGCACATTCTGCAAGTCTACCTTCTGGCCACCAGCTCTTAGTCCCTCTCTTCCCATGAATCTAGAGTCCTCAGCCACTCTCCCTCTCCATGCCCTCATCTCTGCCTGCATCTCTGGCATCGCTGCTTCTCTGGATAAGGTCCTGCATTCTGCTTGTGCACTTCTCCCTTGGTGGTCCTAGGGTCCTCTGTTTTTTTACTGTAAGATTAGCCACTCCCCTGTTTTTGTTACAAAACTTCTACCTTTACAATTGTGACAGTCACAATTAGTCATGATAACAAATATTCACTGTTGAATCTTCCGAATCTTATCCCCATCTCTTTACACCAGACCCATTTAGACAAGATGAAATCTATTCAGCAGGGACTCTTTCTTCCCCACCCCCATACTCTTAAACTAAACTCCCTCTTGAACCTTTGTAAGCCAGTCACTTCATGCCTTTATCGCCCCCTCATTTCAGGTAGCCAATGACTAAGTTGTCCATCCCTATCTACCCTGTGTACAGAGGGGTTAGTGTTGATACTTGATGTGAAGACTCCTTCCCTTGCTGTTGATATTTAGAGTAGCTACCTCTCTGAGTATAGGTCAGGTTCTTCAAATTGTAGCAATTTACCCTTGTTTCCTTTATCCAAAAAAAAAAAATTTTTTTTTTTGTAATCTTCCTCTAGTAGAGTTCTGATAATTGAGCCATCGAGGCTAGATCAAAAGGGTACTGTCTGCAAGTTTGGGTGTTCTTGTGCATTTCCCCTCACTTCATGTCAGCTGGATGCTTCACTCTCAGCTCTAGCCCTCTGTGGCTATGTCCTTGTCCATGGGCTCAAGTGTCCTCAGGTCTCACCACACTTTGGACCAACCAGCCTTTCCTCTTCTGTCTCTCATCTCCAGGTCAATGAAGTCAATGGACTGTGGTTGAACTCAGCCCATTTCTTCATTGCTGCCTTTCCCCCTCTTCCACTCACCAGTAGACCAATGTGGTCACCAGCAAGCTTGCATGATTGTTTGTGTATTCTCTTTGAGTTTCAGTCTTAGAGGGGAGTTTGTCCGGAAAGAACTTGATTGCTAGCCTTGATGTCTTCCTGGCAAACAGCTTGCTTATTCTTGTAGCCAGTCATGCTGACATTTTTGTTGTGGGTTTTTCCTGATTATCTTTCTTTGAAGATGTACCTTCTGTCACTCTAGCTGTTCCAGACTGGTCTGCTTGTCCTTTCTAGTGGGAATGTCCCACCTCATAAAGTTCTGGATGGAACTCAGGATTTCACCTAAGGTCCTATACTTTGTAAAGGCTTTGCATGAGGACTATTTCACTGGGCAAGTTCTAGAACCCCTTTTAGGTATTCTAATCAGTTATAGGCTGAAGACGGGCTTATAAGTTTTCTGTAATCAAGTTTCCCATCATTCTTTTCTATCCCACTCAAGTGTCTATTTTACAATAGTAGGCAAGGGAAACTAATATTCTTAAGACAGTCAAGCATTTTAGTATAATTTCCCCTCTTCAAGCTATACCTAGATCCCTGTATCCCAGAGCCCTATTGTTCTGAGGTTGAGTGTGCATCACTATTTACCTCTGTCCCACTTAGGCCATGCAAACCTGTCTCAGTGTTCCCTTGTTTATCTTGTTTTTCTGCCTCCTCCACCTTCTTGTATTGCCCTTCCCAACACCTGAACTAAACCCCCCACCCTAACCCCATTGTTGTGGTTACCTTATATTTCAATAATTCTTCCCTCAGTTTAAGACAGTCTATTATCCTGTAATCTACCTGACCTTCCCACCACCTGGATCTCTGTTCCTCTGTGTTTACCTTCTTTCAATCTGTAATTGTTTTGATCATAGACTGACCTCCCAGATCCTCTGTTCTTATAATTTCATTCTGTTCTAGACTCTTCCATTAGTCAATTGAGTTCAGGGTGATGCTGCCACATACGTTATTCTGTAGTTGTCTGTTCTTGTTGGTTCTCAGTCCACAGAACTTCCTTTAGGATGTTTTTCATAGCAGGGTTGGATTTGGCAAAATCCCTTGGCTTCTGTTTATCCTGGAATGTTTTGATTACACCATCGTATTTGATTGTCAGCTTTTCTGGGTAGAGGATTCTTGGTCAGCAGTTTTTTTCTTTCAGGGTATTATATATGTCTCCCCATTGCCTTCTTGTCTGCATGGTTTCTGTTGAGAGATCCGAGCTTAAATCTGATTTGCTTGCCATTGTATGTTACACTTCTCTTCTCCCTAGCTGCTTTCAGGATTCTCTCCTTATTATCTTTGATTTTGGAGAGCTTGATTATTATATGTCTTGGTGATTGTCTTTTAGGGTCTGCCCTTCCTGGTGTTCGTTGAGCTTCTGGAATGCTTATCTTTTCACTTTTAAGGATGTTAGGAATATTTTCTTCCAGAAGCTCTTCAACTATCTCCTCTGTAGACTTGTGTGATTCTTCCTGTTCTGGAATGCCAGTAATTCCTAAGTTATTCCTCTTCATGTTGTCCAACATGAATCTTAGGCCTTCTTCAGATCTTTTTATTCTTTTTTGTGTTTGCTCTTCTATCTTAGTGGTATTGAGAGATTTATCTTCTATCTTCCTAGTTCTGGCTTCTATCTCTTCAGTTCTACTCCTTTGCCCTTTCAGTGTATTGTCTATTTCTGATATTCTATTATTAATCATTTGGACCTCTTTCGTTAGGTTTTGAATTGTTTCCAAGGCTGTATCTATCTTATTTCATTGTTCCTGAAATGCTTTCCTGAATTCTTCCTTATTTTTCGCAACTCTATTGTATACAGTGTTTTGATATGTTTTATAATCATTTTTCTGAATTCCTTCTCTGGCATTTCCAAAGCCTGCCCATCTTCCAGTATGGAGTGTAGGTCTACTTCCAGCTCATTTGCCTCAGTCACTTTATCTCGTTTCTGGACATGTGCTGATAATGGTCATCTGCTTCTGTTTTTTGGGCATATTCAGGAGTTAGCTGTGGCCTTAATACTTAGATGGGTGTGTATTTTGTGTATCTGATTGCCTCCAGATAGATGTGATCAGGAGATGGGCTTCCCTTTTCACTCTTCTTCCTGAGAAATTTCAAGATGCCACTGTTGGTCAATGTGACGTAACTCAGGATTTAATTTTCTGCCTATTTCCTTTTTAGTCTGCTTGTCCTGCTCCACAATCCCTATTCAGGCCTATTTTCTGGTTATAAACAGTTCAGGGCCGGCTGTGGCTGTTTGGTTTTAAGTGGAAACTGTCTCTTTAAATTTTGAGGAGATCTGTGCACATGCGTAGTAGAACCCTCCAGAGGTGGGGGTGGGGTGTCCACTCACTCAGGTACCCACTCTAGTCACCAGAATGGAAGTGCACAGACAGCGAGAGAGCAATGATCAGATATCAAAAAAAAAAAAAAAAAGAATGTCCACACCTTTATCTCCATGGTTCTGCCAGGCGCCCGTGGCTGCTATGATCCTTCCCCCGCTTGGTCTTGCCCAAGATGACACCTCCGGGAGCAGCTGAGCGTCTTGAATTAGAAAGCAATGGATTTCTTGCTTCTGCTACAAATTCCCCTAGCTGTAAGCACTTCCAACCTTCTAAATATCCCTTTATATGTGGTTCAGAGTTCTGGCACCATCCCCTGAGTCTGCTTGGTCCAGTGTTCTGTGTTGTTGCTGATGGAGCTCCTTACTGCACTTCTACCCCCTCTGCCATCTTGTTTGTTCTCCCATGCATTACTTCTTGTTAAGTGGTTCCAGGGACCCTGTATAGGATTTCCAAGGAACAGCTGGTGGTTCTGAACCGCTAACCTTGTGATTAGTAGTCCAGTCCTTATCTTACAGCGCCATACCAGGACTCCTACATTACCAGTTACTAATGTCATGTCATGTATATTGTGAACCTCTGTAAGGGAAACACAATTAGTGCCACTCCCCAGCCATTTATTTTTTCATAAATCTCTGAAGGGACTGTTGTTTTAGAATATTACTACTAGAAAGGAATCTGAATCATCTCCTTATTTTATAGGTAACAGAGATTCTACAGTTGATTAACAGATGCTCAAACTTTTAGCCCAAAGCAGATGTGTTGGTACTTCTTTTAGGCTTGGTGGTGTTGTTAGGTGCTATTGAGTCACTTCCAACTCTTAGCAACCCTGTGGACAGTAGAATAAAATACTGCTCAATCCAGCACCATCCTTACAATTCTTGTTAAACTTGAACCCATTGTTGCTGCCACAGTGCCTGCCAGTCTATCTCACTGAGGGGGTCTTCCTCTTTTTCACTGACCTTCCATTTTACCAAGCGAGATATCCTTCTCTGGGGACTGGTATCTCCTGATAGCATGTGTCAAGTATGAGAGACGAAGTCTTAACATCCTGGCTTTTAAGAATCATTCTGGCTGTACTTTTTCCAACTCAGATTGGTTTGGTCTTCTGGTTGTCCATGATACTTTCAGTATTCTCTGCCAACACCATGATTCAAATGCATCAATTCTTCTACAGTGTTCCTTTGTAGGAGCCACAGATATTCCTACAACCTACCTCATTGTCTTATCTCCAATATGGGTGTGCTAGGCTGTCCCTTCTAGTACAGGTCTGTTCTTTCCTGAATTTTGCAATGATCTGCGGCCTTCAAGCATGCTGCCCTCATCCTTTAGCCCTGGGTGACTTAGTCATTTCTTTGGGACTGTCTTACAGTGCCCTTAAGGATGTCTTTTTAGATTTTAGGTCCTATCCTAACTTGATGCTTTGAGGAACGCTAGTGGCATAGTGGGTTAAGCATTGGACTTCTAACCACAAGATTAGTGATTCAAACCCAGCAATCACTCCATCAAAGAAAAATGAGGTTTTCTGCTCCTGTAAGGATTGATAGCTTCAGAAACATTATGGAACAGTTCTGTTCTGTCTGTTTTCTGTGAATTACTCATTGCCACCTTTGGGTCTTTGCAATACCTGAAATACAAAAGCATGTCCCCACTCCTTTAAAAACTAGTTTTATGTCTCTAATACATTTCCTCGGTAGGAACGCTACTCCTTTCACCTCTCCGTGTATCAAACCCCTTTGCTTTCGTCTGGAGATACTTTTGCATAAACACACCAGATGCCTTTTCCCATGGATAGAATGCTGTTACCCCATTTTGGCAGTGTCTTCAGTTGTCAAGGATCAGATCAGATGCCTTCTTCTTTATGAGTGTTCTTTCTACTCTCCAGTATGAATTTCTACATTCTTTCTCTTTGTTCTGTTAACAGGCAGTATTGATCCTTCGTTTATAGAATTTGTCTTGCTGGCCTATAAATGTGAATTCACCTCCCTTAATTGTAAACACCCCCTTTCACAGACTGCACTTCTTCAGGGCAGAGTATCTTAAACATCCAGTCCAGTACTTAGTACTGTAAGTACTCCTTGGTGCTTGTTGAGAGAATGAATGTATGCATGTGGACAACTATTATTCATTTAAAAATGTATTACAAACATTAATTTACTTCCAAAAGTCTTCCATTAGTAGTCCTGATGTTCGGATTATTCCTTTACTCTGACAATTTAGCATATGTGATGAATCTTGTACCATTTTGAGGTTTTATCTGAGGCAGTGTAGGTGACATAGTGGAAATAGCACTGGTCTAGCTACTAAGGAGGAGTCCTGGTGTGGCGCTGTGGGTTAATGTGCTGGACTGCAAAGCCATTTGAATTGCAAGGTCAGTGCTTCAAGCTCACCAGCTGCTCCTCGGAAACCCTACACAGGGTTGCTATGGGTTGGAACCAACTTGACGGCACTTCACAACAACAACAGCTACTAAGGAGGCCTGGAGTTCCATTCTGACTCTGCTGTTAACTTTTTCTGGACATGTTCATTTGCTCCTGGTTTTTCATTTGTCAAAAGATTAGATGACAAAATCAATATAAAAGTATTTCAAAAGAGCACATATAAAGCATTTGGCAGATATAATATTTTTTTCATTTTTTAAAAATAGCTTCCCAGCTAGAACTCCTGGGGTGAAAGGACCATTCTGGTTCTTTGGGTTACCTCACTAATCTTTAGTGCTTTATATCCATCATGTGACCTAAACTGACAGCAGCCCTGGGTCTTGCCTGTTCTGAGCTCTGAAGCCAAACTTCTGGATCTAGAGAATGGCAGATCTCTTGCCTTACATGGAGGCCTCTGACTTGGAGGTATTTCTGACAGTTTTATCCATTATTGCTTTTCTGATCTCCAGACTTGTTTCCATCAGTATCACCAATGGACCAGTATTCTGTGGCGTGGTCGGTGCAGTAGCAAGACATGAATATACAGGTAGACTTGATTGGACTGTAAGGTCTGTAATTCAAGGGATTCAAGTGGAGGAGGTAGTCCAAAAGTCCCTTACCCTTTTCTTTCCTGTCTTCTGACAGTCATTGGCCCCAAAGTGAGCCTAGTGGCCAGAATGATAACTGCTTATCCAGGATTGGTATCCTGTGATGAGGTCACATATCTAAGATCGATGCTTCCTGCTTATAACTTCAAGAAACTCCCAGAGAAGACGATGAAAAACATCTCCAACCCAGGGACAATGTATGCATATCTTGGCCATAGAAGATGTATGTAAGTGTCATTGTGTGATCAGTCATTCCCATTTCTCCCCAGAATCAGGACATGGGAATAGTACGTATTCAATTGTATATAATTAGAAAGGTGTTGTGAACAGTGGGCTGTTGTGAAATATGGAACACAAGGGAAGGGTAGTGTCCAAGATCTCTATCTTCTATGTTAGCTCTTAACTCATTCCTCTATGAACTCTTTGCGCTCTCAGAGGAAGAGAATAGCCTTAGGTTACTAACCCAGGTGTTTTCTTCCTCTTGCGTCTTTCATAACTGACTCACTTTCCTGAACCTAGAACAATCAATCATACTCTTCCCCCTCCTAAATTTTTTCATTTAAAAAAAATCCCTATATACCAAGCTCTGCACTTTGTTATATGAAAATATTTGCTTATGAGGACAATTTGTTCTTGATGACATATCTGCTTTTGTTTGTTTCCCAGAATGTTTGGGAAGAGACATTTGGCCAGAGAGAGAAATGAAAATCAACCTTTATTAGGTAAGTTGTTTTTTGTTTTTTAACTTAAGTCATGTTTTCATCAGCTGTAGATAGTTAAATGTGATTTAAAAAAACAAAAAGCAAAAGATTGAATGCTTCTAGAATTGCATTAGTAAACAAAGTGAGCAGCCTTCTTAATGAAGTCGTGGTCATTTTGAAGAGGAGCTGCCATTTCTTTCCCATGTTGAATGCACAGATATTAAGGGGAGTCCCTACTACTCTGCCAAAGAAGTAGCAGCATGTAAGAAAACTCTTTGAAAGTCTGAGCTTCCCCATTGAATGCTGGACCAGATTGTTATCATCTTTAGAGGAAAATTTCCCATCCCTAGGGTAGTGGTTGTTAAGTGCCATCGAGTCATTTCAGACTCATAGTAACCCTGTTCAGAATTTCCAAGGAGCAGAGCAGAAAAGGAGTGTGTCACGTTGTATCCTCACAACATACTTGTTCCATCTGTATGCTAAGAGATGTCTAAAAAGTTAGAATCCATGAAGATGAATATGGCATTAGGATTGAAGGAAGACTGATTAACAACCTGTGATATGCAGATGATACAACCTTGCTTGCTGAAAGCTAAGAGGACAGGAAGCACTTATTGATGAAGATCCAAGACTACTTTCTACTGGAAGTATGGATTACACCACAATATAAAGAAAACAAAAAGCCTCAGAACTGAACCAACAAGTAGCATCATGATAAACAGGGAGGGTGTTGGCATTGTCAGGACTTCATTGTACTGAACCTGCACTCAGTGTCCATGAAACTAGCAGTCAAGAAATGAAATCATGTAGCACACAGGGCAAATCTGCTGCCAACCTCAGACCCACCGCCATTAAGTCAATCCCGACTCAGGTTGTTGTTAAGTGCTGTTGAGTCACTTCTGACCCATCACAACCCTGTAAAGGGTTTCCAGGGAGCAGCGGTGAGCTTGAACCGCCAACCTTGTAGTTCAAAGCTGCTTTGCAATCCAGTGCATTTAACCTACAGCGCCACACCATAAAACTCATTGTTAAGTGCCGTCAAGTTGGGTCCAACCCATAGTGACCCTGTAAAGGATTTCTGAGGAGCAGCTGATGAGCTTGAACTGCAGACCGTGTAGATCAAGCCGACTTGCAGTCCAGTACATTAAACCATAGTGTCATACCAGGACTCCATACAAGTTATCTTGTTATTGTTGTTAAGTGTTGTCAAGTCAGTTCTGACCCATAGCGACCCTGTATGGGGTTTCTGAGGAATAGCTGGTAAGCTTGAACCACTGACCTTGCAGTTCAGATGGCATTACAGTCTGGCGCATTAACCCACAGCGCCACACCAGGACTCCATACAACTCGTTGTTATATGCTGTGGAGTCAGTTCCGACTCATAACAACAGGGTTCATACAACTCAAAGCAACCTATAAATAGAGTAGAACCCCATTTTGGGGTTTCTGAGACTGTAAGTCTTTATAAGCAGACAGCCTCTTCTTTCTCCCTCAGAGCGGCTGATGGATTTGTTGTTATCAGCCCAGTGCTTAACCCACTATGCCACCAAGACTTAGTTAAAGTTAGTGAGCATAGCACTTTGAAGACTAAGATGTGCTGGACCTTAGCCATTGTATTTTCAGTCGCCTCATATACATGCCAAAGCAGGACAGTGAATCAGGAAGACTGAAAAAGAATTGTTGTTACATGCCCTGGAGTCAGTTCCAACTCCTAGTACGCCTGTATCTGGTTTCCAGCCTTTAAAACTTGGAGGGAGCAGAAAGACTCATCTTTCTTCTGTGGAATGACTGGGGGGCTTGAACTGAGAGCTCTGTGGTTTGAAGTCCAGTGCTTATCCTATGGAGCCAGATGTCTTTAAATCATGGTGTTGGCTAAGCATACTGAATATACTATAGACTTCCAGAAGAACAAGCAAATCTATTGTAGAAGAAGTAAAGCCAGAATGTTCCTTAGAAGTAAGGATGCTGAGACTTCATCCCATATACTTAGGACATAGTATCAGGAAAGATCAATCACTAGAAAACACATTATGCTTGAAAAATGGAGTCAGCGACAAAGAGAAAGACCCTCACGGTGATGGCTTGACACAGCAGCTGCAACAATAGATGATATAACCTTGATACAATTAGCACCAGTTGTGATGATGGCTCAGGACCAGGAAGCACTACAAGTCAGAGCCAACTTGATGGCACCTAACAGTACCAACAAGGGGAATAAAGGTAGTACCAACACTCTATTGCCTTCAACACTATATGTTCTTGTTGTTAGATAACTATTGCGTCAATAATGACTCATAGCAACCTTATGCACAACAGAATGAAACACTGCCTGGTCCTGGGCCAACCTCACAATCATTGCTATGCCTGAGCCCAGTGCTGCTGGCACTGTGCCAATCCATCTTGTTGGGGTCTCCTCTTTTTCTCCAACCTGTCGCTTTAGCAAGCATGATATCATTCTCTAGGGACTGGTCCCTTCTCATAATACGTCCAAAATATGAGAGACAAAGTCTGGCCAGCCTGACTTCCAAAGAGCATTTCTGGCTATACTTCTTCCAACACAGATATGTTTGTTCTTTTGGCAGTCCATGGTACTTTTAATATTCTCTTCCAACACTGTAACTCAGATATATCACTTCTTCTATGGGCTTCCTTATTCACTGTTCAACTTTCACATGCATATGAGGTTATTAAAAATACCATGACTTGGGTCAGGTCCACCTTAGTCCTCAAACTGACATCTTTGCCCTTCAACACTTTAAAGAGGTCTTGTGCAGCAGATTTGCCTAATGCAGTATGTCGTTTGATTTCTTGACTGATGCCTCCATGAGTGTTGATGGCTGAACCAAAAAAAAAAACAAAAGAAGTCTTTGACAACTTCAGTATTTTCAATCTTTTCTCCATTTACATGGATGTTGTTTATTAGTTCAGTGGTTAGGATTTTTGTGTCCTTTATATAGCTGAAGGCTGGAGTCTTTAATCTTCTTCAGTATTTTAAGTCCCCTTAGCTTTCAGCAAGCAAGCTTGTATCATGTGCACAATGCAGGTTAATGAGTTTTCCTTCAATCCTGATGCCACGTTTTTCTTCATGTAATCCAGCTTCTCAGGTTATTTGCTTAGCATACAGATTCAATAATATGGTAAAAGAATACAACCCAGGCACTCACCTTTCCTAATTTTAAACCATTTGGTGTTCCTTTGTTCTGTTCAAACAACTGCCTCTTGGTCTATGTACAGTTTCCTCATGAGAACAGTTAAGTGTTCTGAAATACTTATTCTCTGCAGCGTTGTCCATAGCTCTCATTATGATCCACAAAACTGAAAGACGTTTCATGGTCAATAAAGCACAGGTAAACATCATTCTGGTATTCTTATGCTATCAGCCAAATTCAGTTTGATGTCAGCAATGATATCTTTCTTTCCATGTCCTCTTCTGAATCTGACTTCAACCTTTTGAAGTTCTCTGTTAATGTATGGCTGTAGTCAGTTTTGTATTATCTTTAGCAAAATTTTACTTGCATGCAAATTAATGATACTGTCCAGTGATTTCTGCATTCCTCAGTCACCTTTCTTTGCAATATGCACAAATATGGTT
The DNA here is from genome assembly GCF_000296735.1 of Chrysochloris asiatica. Lineage (NCBI taxonomy): Eukaryota > Metazoa > Chordata > Mammalia > Afrosoricida > Chrysochloridae > Chrysochloris > Chrysochloris asiatica. The sequence continues at coordinate 11,888,762 of NW_006408556.1, forward strand.
CTTCCAGTCAGACAGCTGTCTTCCAAATTTCTTGGCCTAGATGATTGAGTGCCTTCAGTGCTGTATCAGTTTGTTGAAAGATTACAATTGGTATTGCATCAATTACCAGTGCCTTGTTCTTTCCCATTACCTTCAATGCACCTTGGACTTCTTCCTTCATTACCATTGGCTCTTGATCATATGCTACCTTTTGAAATGGTTGAACATCAACCATTTCTTTTTGGTACAGTGACTGTACATTCTTTCTATCGTCTTTTGATGCTTTCTGCTTCATTCAGCATTTTGCTGATAGAAGCATTCAGTTTTACAAGTTGAGGCTTAAATTTTTTTTTTTTCAGGTTCTTTCAGCTTAAGAAATGTTGAGGTTGTTCTTCCCTTTTGGTTTTCTAACTCCAGGTCTGTGCACATTTCATTATAACATTTGACTTTGTCTTCTCAAGCTGCTCTTTTAAATTTTCTGTTCAGCTCTTTTTACCTCCTTATTTCTTCTATTTGCTTTAGCATCTCTATAATGGAAAGCATGTTTCAGTCTCTTCTGACATCCTTTTTGGTCTTTTTCTTCCTGTCTACTTAATGACCTTTTGCTTTCTTCCTGTATAATGTTCTTGATTTCATCCCACAACTCTTCTGGGCTTTTGTCATTACTGTTTAATGCATCAAATCTGTTCTTCATATGATCTGAGAACTCAGGAGCAATATGTTCAAGGTCATAATTTGGCCCTCATGGATTTGTTTTCTTGAGCTTCAGCATAAACTTGCATATGAGCAGTTGGTGGTCTGTTCCACAGTCTGCCCTGGCCTTGTTTTGGCTGATGATATGGAGCTTTTCCATATCAGTTTGATTTCTGTGTATTCCATCTGGTGAGGTCCATGCATGCAGTCATCTTTTAGGTTGTTTTAAAAAGGTATTGCAATGAAGAAGTCATTGGTCTTACAAAATTCTGTCATGCAATCTCCAGCATCATTTCTATCACCAGAACCGTATTTTTCAACTACTGATCTTTCCTCTTTGTTTCCAACCTCAGATTTCCAGTTGCCAGTCATAAATGATCAGTATATCTTGATTGCATGTTTGATCAATTTCAGACTGAAGAAGTTAGTAGAATTCTTCAGTTTCATTATCACTGGCTTTAGTGGTTGGTACATAAATTTGAATAATAATAGTATTTTCTGGTCTCCATGGAGACGTGTGGATATTATTCTATCACAGACAGCGTTGTACTTCAAGACAGATCTTGATATGTTCTTTTTCATGATGATTGTGACACTATGTATACTTTATATATGTTAGTCCATTATCTTAACATGGCAGTAAGAGACTTTGAAGATTTTAAATGATTATTATGGAAATTTCTGCAAAGAACTAAGTATATAATGTGAAAGAATTTCAAAAGTTCATGGATAAATGGAATTAAAAGATACTGGAATTGCCCCAGAAACTTTTTGAAGCTTCGTTGTAGCCCGCATGTCTCTGTGGTGCCCGATTATTCTGAATGCTGTCACTTAAGCTCTGCATCAGACTCTCAAGAGCAGCACATATGTCTGTAGTGCTACTTTGTTATTGTTTACAAATAATATAAATGCCATCAAAGAAGAGGGTTCTCCCAAGAATTCTGTGGACAAAGAGCTATCTGGAAACTTAGCTTTGCAAATGAAATCAAAATAGAAAAATAGAATGTCTGCTGAAAAAACAAGAATAAAGCTCAAGAGTGTTAGGTACTCCCTGTCTCTCTACAGACCGGGAGAAAGAACTAGAAGCTTTCCAAATGGCACAGCAGAGCTGTTTGTACCAGGAGAAGGGGCAAGCAGTTGTGTATGAAGGTGGAAAAGGCTATGGAAAAAGCCAGTTGTTGGCAGAAATAAACTTCCTATCCCAGAAGGCAGGACACAGGTAAAGACTCTACTTTCTGACTTAGAGCCTACTCCTTTTGGGGCTTCTTTGCCTTTTTGGTGGAACTCTCATATCTTTAGTTTCGGCATTTTTATACTGATTGAGCAAGTAATCTCTATGGATCCAGGGGATCCTGGTGACCATAGTGACATTCACCAGGGTGTTGCCAGTGAAGCTGAAGGAAGCCGATTACAAGCAGTGCTTCTATGCCATCCAGACTCTCATGGCCATCTTCTTTGAGATTGATGTATGCCCACCCTACTACCGGCAAGAATGCCTTCACCAACAACTCCGTGGGATGGTGGAGGAACCGCTTCATTGCCTTTTTAATGACCTCTTCTTTGTGAAGGTAATGACAGAATCAGCTTCCTGAATCATGTTACTGATGTTATTTTTTGTACTTAGACCCAGAACTCTATCTTCTAGTATTAGGCCATTGTTGTTGCTAAGTGCCGTTGAGTCAGTTCCAATACGTTGTATAGGATTTCTGAGCAGCACCTGGTGGTTTTGGACCCCTGACCTTGTGGTTAGCTGTCCAATGCTTATTCTACCACACCACAGCAGAACTTCCATTAGGCCCTGACTTTTCTGTTTTTAAACTTTATACTTTTTCATTTCTTTTTATCTATTTTAAAATGATTGTCTAATGAAGTACAATTGGAAGTCAAGGAAAGAGAACAAATATTTATGGAATTCCCAGTGTATGCTAAGCACCGTGCCAGGCACTTTGTATGTATTTTCTCATTTAATTCTCATTGTGGATAATACAGATTTATCCACAATTTATACATTGCAAACCCAGAGATTTATTTGTGTGTGGGTGTGTGTATTCCAAGCACACATACTTAGCTTTAGCAATGGCAGGGTTGAGATTTGAAATTCCTTTGGCACTAAAACCAGGCTTTCTCCTTTATAAGGAAAGTAGATTCTAGAACTGACTCTGCCACTTACTAGTTGTATGTCTAGGAGCAAGTTAGTCAGTCATTCTGAGCTGAGAAAAACAATGTTTTTCTGTGAAATGGCAGTAAATGGTAATGATAGTACTTCATATGATTTTTGTATGAATTTTAAAGGAGAAAGTAATGAGATTGCATTGTAAGTTTTTAAGTGCTAAATATATTAAGGTGATCCTGACCAGTAAAGCATTTCCAGCAATTATATCCATGTGTTCTTGAACCATTTACAGCTATAAATTCTCTAGCCCTACCTCCCTGTTCCTTAGTCACAGAGGCTAGCCCTTTAATGAACACCTGAATGTCAAGAGCTTCCGGGAGTCTTTGGTTTATGTGGAACCCAAAACTGAGCAGATTAAGAATTCCTATAATTTCATGTATTCATCCCCCTTGCTTCTAATCTGACCACCCTATAGATTAAAATAGCGAAAACGATGATCCTATCCCTTATCATAACCCTCTCTGCAGACGAACCTCAGCCCAGGGCTTTGACTCTGCCAAAGGAGTAGAGGAGTGATCTCACTTTGACTACTCAGGGTCCATGGTAGCTTCTCTGCCTCAGCCTAGCACAGAAAACATGGGAGGCCATGTCTACAGTGTCTCTTTCTGACAAGTCTCGTATCCAGATTCATCCTGGAGCACGGAAGCGGTCCAGAGTGACACTGTACTGTGTTGCATTCCTCTTTAGTCATCCCCCTTTATGGATTTTCCAGAGTCTAGCATAGAAAAGAGAAGTCCTGCTCTAGGATAAACTCTAGACCCCTAACTGCAAGGCTGACGACTCAAACCCACCAGCTACTGCTCAGAAACCCTGTATGAGTTGGAACCAACTTGACAGCACTTAACAACTACAACAGTATAGAAAGAAGATGTTTCTCTCTAACCCTCAGTGGACTTTGATTCTTACCCTCTACACTGTATACTGATGTTGGATTGACCATTAGTAGCTTGAAACTTAATCCTGCAGAAACTTTGTCTCATTCCAAATAGAAGAGCTTTCTGTTCCCTTTGGAGACCCTGTGTGTTTTCACTAAATTATACAATTTTGAATGCTAATATGTAAATAATTTTCTTCGTCAGTTTCCCTTATCCTTCAAAGTTTCACACATGGATAACCTGACCAGACAGAAGAAGGTTAAAGCTTGTTTTATTCAAGTGCTTCAGGAGGTGGGTACTTTTGTCACTTACCTTTACCTCTTAGTATGTGGAGATGGTTTATGGTCATTTTAATCTAGCCATACTTCACCAGGGCATTCCTTTGCCTGCCTATTTGTTGTCATCTTCACTGTTTGTACCTGCCCTTGACCTTGAATCAGTACTACAGCTCAGCACAGTACATATGAGCAAGTCTCTGCTCTTTCGGTTCATGTTTCTTAATGAAATTTTAATCACTTAATTTAGAACGTTGGCTTCTTGTGCAAAGTGGGATAGATATTTTACCTACTTTTTATTGAAAATGTGGCTACTCGGGCTACGCTCTAAGACTACTCAACCCAAGATCTGTATCAGTAGAAACTGCTGTAGACATTCTAGAAGTAGCCAAATTTTAATGACATGCATCATTTAGACCCTGGAATTCAACTTCTGGATATATGAGGGGACTTCAAAAAGTCCATGGAAAAACTCCATGATCTTTTCACTCTATTTTCCCACAAACGTTTTGAAGTCCCCTTGTATATCCCAGGTTGCAGTGTTTGTATGTGGAGGCCAGGGATGTCTTGATGTTATTAATACATGGATGACTATGATAAAATGTAATGAGAAGTAAAAGAATCGATAAAAACATGGAAGGATCTTTAAGATATGCCTGGAGTAAAAAAAAGAGAGAGTGAGAAAGAAATAATGAGATATGTAATACAGTAACACTGCACCGAAAAAATCCACTTGGCAAAACAACAACATACAATACAAACGGCTGTGCTTTAAACAGAATAGTTCCGTACTGCAGTTGGAATGGATGGCAGTGAGGAACGTGGTTAAGTTAATACACAGACTTTTCAGCCTTCACAAATGGGGTTTAGTCATTTGTGTTTTTAGCAAGTGATTCTGACATGAAGCCTGATTTGGGAGTTGCCGGTTGAAAGTATTAGGAATGCCCAGAAAGGATAAAGTTTTTGCCAAAATGAAAAATTTGAACACTTCAGACTTGCTTTGAAGAATATTTTGATGTTTATTTCATTTTTCATTTATTTTTTTACGTAAAGAAACTTATTCCCAAAGAACAGTACGTTTCTGTAGGAATTACACCTATAAACCCTATATTTTAGGTTAGCCAGTAAGATATTAGCTGGATCCAGGATGCAGTTTGCTGTGAGAGTCCTGGCTTATGTTAACATTTTATGTAAATGATTGGTGGCGAAACCCATGGTAGAGTTGAACATCAAGTGACTTCGTTTCTAATCCGATGTTGTTATTGTTTCTTTGCTGTGTATTTCCAGGCAGTGAGGGAAAGACCACTGATTTTCCTCATTGATGAGGCCCAGTATATGGATGCAGCTTCCTGGGAGTTTTTGGGCACCTTGCTGTCCAGTGTGCCCATCATCATGGCGATGACGTTGACCCCCATCTTCACTCTATGTGGCTGGGCCCAGCACTTCCTGAAGAGTCCTCAGGCAACCCTTGTGCCCATTTCCATGTTGGCAGCAACCTCACTATTCAGAATGGCATGTTGGGAACTGGGGGTGGTGAGCATGCCCCCAGAGCTGCAGATGTGAGTGATAGGACTAGCTGGGTGCTTCATTAAGGGAGGAGCCAATGCTATAGTAACAGTGGAAAGCCACGGGTCTCACTGGAGCTGGGGGAGAGAATGCCATTCGGAACCAGGAGGAGGTCCAGGACTAGATTTCAGTCAACAAGTAAGGGGCTATCTTTTTGAGCTCTCCACCCAGGTTTGCACAGTACAGTTAGGATTTGGATGACTTGCTTGCTATGTGAATCACATGTGGTCAAGCCAGCTCTTGCCTGGGCCCTTTAGCAATACGTATTCTTAGTTCCTATTAACATAAATAACTAGAAGCAAGGTATTTGAAAAAGAAAAGTTTCAGCCAAAATGTATTTCCAAGCCAAATAGAATTGATGTTTTTGCATTTTTGTGTTGCTACTTCCCTCTGTTAATGCCTCAAAAATTTACTTTAAACGAAAGAAGAAAGAATCAGTATCCAATACCCTTATGCTTGACTCCCTTCAAGTGGGCAGTTTAATCAGCAATCTATTTACCTGTCTGCAGTTACCTTCTCCATAGGTGCTTTGGAAACCCCCTCTACTGTGAGGTCCTATGCCAGGACCTTCTCTCGAAGGACATACTGCTCTTTCATGACCTACAAAAGGAGGAGAAGGAGAACAGCAAGTGGGAGACCCTCTCAGGTACGCTCAGCCTCCCATGTTATGCTCTCCACCATGGCATCCCCTGAACCTTGTAAAACAGGTACTTATTTTGGCGACCAGATGAGGTTTTCCCAGATAAGCACTCTGCCCACATATTGTGTGACTAGGATGAAAACACTAAATACCTGTCTCACAGAACTTAATTCAGATAATCAATATATTATAGTTCTTTTTTGAACAGCTAAAGGGATGGGAAATTGGATTTATACAAACGAGAATCCAAAATAGACAGTTGAACATTACTGATGTGAAAAGGATGACTTGAAGATTTGGATGGGGAGTAGGAGAGGAAGAAAAGGTAGAAGTATGTGTAAATCAAGAAAGGGATCCCAGAGTTGTGATGGAATGGAAGGAAGTGAGCATTATTGTAAGCTACCAAGGAATAAGGCAGCATGTGGTACAGAGAATATCACTTTGTAAGAGAAAATTGACAACAGGCAGAAGGCCTGTTAAACTGTAGTGTGCTCTATTCATCTTCATCTTTTTTGTTTCTTGTCTACATTCTTGTATTTTGATGCCTTTGAAACCCTAATCAGTGAGCATGGCATTTTCCTCAGCTATAGTCTTCTTTCCCTACAGCGAATGCCATGAAATTCACAATGTGTAGTATTTCTCCTGCCAGCGTCCAAGAAGACCAGGAGCTTTATGTCTGCACAGTCAAGGACGATGTGAACTTGGATACAGTGCTTCTCCCACCATTGTTAAAAGGCAGGTCTCTGGAGGTCCTCAAATGAACCAATTTGAGATGTCATTACCACTAGTAATTTGGTGGGTAATTGAGTATAGGCCTCTCACTATTGTTCTGGCTTCATTTTTCTCTTGAAAGAAAACAACCCTGCTTTTCAGCAATCAGTTCTGGCACTGCCTTAAGAGACCACTAAAGGTTTGTAGTTTTACTTGAGTGGCATTTTAATTGAGCCTATTATGCTCAATGAGATACACTGACACATTGGCAGCCACAATGGGTTCAAACAGCAATAGTTGTGAGGTTGCTGCTGGATTGGGTTTCAGTGTTTCAGTCTGTTGTATTGACTCCACAGCAGTGATTGTTTTCTTTGGGACTGACTGGTGACCTCAAAATGTTTCCAGTTACTTAATAAACAATAGGGAGGTCCTGAATTCCCTTTGTGTATATTTTTTTTGATGGAGAAAATAGTAGGCAAGAAAACAATGCTGCTGAAATTTAAGGAGGTCTGAGTACTGAGGAAGAGTGTTACACATGTTGTAGGCGTTCAGTATACAGAATGTCAGAGTCAATTAATAATGACTGATTGAAGAAACCATAAAAATGGGGTCAATCTAATTGGAGTAGTATTCTTAGAGGAAGTCAGTTTTTTGTTTAATGTTCTAGTCAGGTGTTTGGTAGTCACGATGCTATTTTAAGCCATGCGAGGAATGGTGTGGTGCTGTAGGATCAACACTGGACTGCTAACCACATGACTGGTGATTCAAACCCTCCAGCTGCTCCTCGGGAACCCTGTACAAGGTTGCTATAAGTTGGGACCAACTCAGCAGCACTTAACAACAAGTATAACTTAAATCAAGTTTGGTCTTGTTGAGAATAAATGACATAAACACTTGTAACAGCAGGACGAAGACTATGGTAGTTAAGAATTGGGCTCTGGAGTCAGGAAAACCTGGACACCCTTGGTTCCTCCATTTATAGGTTGAAGAGCATTGGATAAGTTAGCTAATCTATCTAAGCTTTAGTCTTCTCATCAGTCAAATGAGGGTAATAATAGCCCCTGTTTCTATAGGAGTCCTGGTACGGCACTGTAGGACAAGCAGTGCCCTGCTAACCACAAGGTCGGTGGTTCTAGTATACCAGCCACTCCTCAGAAACCTATCTTTACAGGATTGCTATGAGTCAGAACCTACTTGACATACTCAACATTTCTATAGGATAAGGTCCGGACTGCTTACCTCAAAGTCAGCAGTTCAATCCCACCAGCTACTTCTCAGAAACCCTGTACAGAGTCAGTCATGGGGTTTGTTGAGGATTAAATGAAATCGTTGTTGTTAGGTGCCATCAAGTCAGTACTGACTCATAGTGACTTATGCACAGCAGAATGAAACACTGCCCAGTCCTGGGCCAACCTCACTGCTGTTGCCACGCTTGAGTCCATCGATGTTGTCACTTGGCCAATCCGTCTCATTGGGGGTCTTTCTCTTTTTCTCTGACCTTCCACCTTACCAAACATGATATCCTTCTCCATCAACTGGTCCCTCCTAACAATATGTCCGAAGTATGAGAGATGAAGTTTGGCCATCTTGGCCTCCAAGGAGCACTCTGGCTGCACTTCTTCCAACACGGATCTGTTGGTTCTTTTGGCCCCATGGCACTTTCAGTATTCGCCTCCAACATCATAACTGAAAGACATCAATTCTTCTACGGTCTTCCTTATTCACTGTCCAGCTCTCTCATGCATATGAGGTTACTGAAAATACCATGGCTTGGGTCAGGCGCATCTTAGTCTTCAAGCTGACATCTTTGCCCTTCAACACTTTCAAAAGGTCTTGTGCAGCAGATTTGCATAATGCAATATGTTGTATGATTTCTTGACTGCTACTTCCATGTGTGTTGATAATTGATCAAGAAGAATGAAGTCCTTGACAACTTCAATCTTTTCTCCATTGATAAGAGTGTTGTTCATTGGTCCAGTGATAAGAATTTTTATTTTCTTTACATTGAGATGTAATCCATACTGAAAGCTATGCTCTTTGATCTTCATCAGTAAATGTTTTAAGTCCTCTTCACTTTCAGCAAGCAAGGTTGTTAAGGAATCTTCCTCCAATCCTGATGCCACATTTTTCTTCATATAACCCAGCTTCTCGGATGATTTCCTCAGCATACCGGTTGAATAAGTATGGTGAAAGAATACAACCCTGTCACACACCTTTCTTAATTTTAAACCATTCAGTGTTCCCATGTTCTGTTCAAACAACTGCCTCTTGGTCCAGGTACAGATTCCTCATGAGCTCAATTAAGTGTTCCAGAATACTCATACTTCACAACGTTGTCCATAGCTTGTCATGATCCATACAATCGAAAGCCTTTGCATAGTCAATAAAGCACAGGTAAACATCTTTCTGATATTCTCTGCTTTCAGCCAAGATCCATCGGACATCAGCAATGAATGATATCCCTCGTTCTACGGCCTCTTCTGAATCCGGCTTGAACCTCTGAAAATTCTCTGTCAGTGTATGCTTGCAGCCATTTCTGTATTACCTTTAGTAAAACTTTACTCGCATGGAATATCAAAGAGATTGTCCAATGATTTCCGCATTCCATTGGGTCACCTCTCTTTGGAATGGGCACAAATATGTATCTCTTTCAATCAGTTGGCCAGATAGTTGTCTTCCAAATTTCTTGCCAGAGATGAGTGAATGCCTCCTGTGCCACCTCACTTTCTTGAAAAATTTCGATTTTTATTCCATCAATTCCTGGTGCCTTGTTCTTTGCCAATTCCTTCAATGCACCTTGGACTTTCCTCTTTCAGTATCATTGGCTCTTGGTCATATGCTACCTCTTGAAACAGTTGAGCACATTTCCTTTTGGTACAGTGGCTCTGTGTACTCCTTCCATCTTCACTTGATGCTTTCTGCATCATTCAGTAATTTGCCCAGAGAATCTTTTAATAACAAAAGTCGAGGCTTGAATTTTTTCTTCAGTTCCCCCAGCATGAGAAATGCTGAGTGTGTTCTTCCTTTTTGGTTTTCTGATTCCAGATCTTTGCACATTTTGTTGTAATATTTGGCTTTATCTTCTCGAGCTGATCTTTGAAATTTTCTGTTCAGCTCTTGGACCTCCTCATTTCTTACATTTGCTTTAGCATCTTTGTGCTGGAGAGCAAGTTTCAGTGTCTCTTCTGACCTCCATTTTGACCTTTTCCTTCTTTCTTGTCTTCTTAATGACTTTTTGCTTTACAAATATTCAATGAATTTTAACTGTTATGAGCCTATTACATGCTTATAATGCTCACTTTGAATGGATGCTTAGACGCTCTATGTCCCAAATAGAAACCAGTGATCTCTTACAACAGCCCGATAAACCTAACTTGCAGGCCCTGCAAGGGGAGGGGGTATGATCAGTTTCAAGAATTACTGCTCCCAAAGTAGCCCAAAGCTGTTCCTTACCATTAGATATTTATAGAGCATTCACAGTCCTCCCAGTCCAAATTCAGTCCAATCATGGGTCACTTTGAATGTAAGCAGTGTTACATGGTATGAACTAAGGGTTTATGTCAGCATTGTCATAGGGAAGGAAGAAGTTGTTAACTCACAAACTACTATGACTAGCTCAGTCAGCAAAGCCTTGGTTGAAATGAAAGGCTAGATTAGTTTAGATTAGATTGTGAATGGCCACATAAATTATAAAATTGTTCATGAAGGGGATGAACATGATTATATTTGTACTTTAGATATATAATTCTGTCTCTTGTTAATCTATTATTAGAATGGTGGTTATGTGCTGTGGAATTGATTCCGACCCATAGCGACCCTGTATAAGTGTTTCCGAGGCTGTAAATCTTTATGGGAGCAGAAAGTCTCATCTTTCTCTCGTGGAACATATGGTAGTTTCGAACTGCTGACCTAAAGGTTTGCAGCCCGTTTCATAACCTCTGCACTACCAGAGCTCCTTGTTAGAATAAGAATAAGGAAACTGGAGATGTACAAAAAACAGGAGACAGTATTGTAGTAATCCAGGTGAAACTGACTATATGTACTAAAATTACTAGGAGGCGATGTATTCAAAAGGAAAAGACAGAAGAGCAAGGCGGATGGGAGAACAATTAGCCAGGTTTACATGGGCTAAGTGGTATAGAGTTAAATAATGATGTATGCACAACCTTGGGACAACAGGGCCCTGGGATACAGGGATTGAGGCATGGTTGGAATGGCCAAAACGTGGGAAATAATGTTAAGATGCTTGGCTGTTTTTTGAATCTTGGTTTCTCTTGCATACCATTATAAAATAGACACTTGAGGGGAAGAGAAAGGAATAGCCAGAAATATCACCATAGTCAGCTTGTAAGTTCGTCTTCTGCCTATAACTGATTTGAATACCTAAAATGGGGCTACAATGTGCCCAGTGAAGGAGGCTTCCTGTGGAGCCTTTGTATTGCATAAGACCATAG
>NW_006408556.1:11901312-11913197 GCF_000296735.1 Chrysochloris asiatica
AGGGGGCAGGCTTGTAGTGTATACCCTTTGGTTGGTTGATGATGAAACAATATATGATAGGATGAATGTAAAGCTAATGTTCTCCCATGTAAGCTATCACATAATTCACAAAAAAACATTTAAAAAAAGGAAAAGCACATTTTAGAAGGAGGATGAATGAGTGACATTTGGTTATGAGGGAAAGGAAAGAACTTAGAAGTAGACCAGTGATTTGGCTATGGTGACTACCTGGCCCAATACCAAGTGCTTTTATGTGTGGATCAGAATATGGAGAGATTACAACAATACTTGGATTTAAGTAAGTTGTTTATAAGTACCAGAGATCTGGAAGCAAGAAACCTGACCTATATGTTTAGTTGGCAGTAGCAAACAAAGATCTGGGTATTAATAGGGCATGAAATGGAGTGATTCGAGCACTGGCTTGGGTTTTAGTGTCCATGGGGAGAGCAGTTTCTGTGGTATGGTAGAAACCTGCCTGAAGAGTGTGTGGGAAGTGAGGACAGAGAGAGAAGGCTCTAGAGATGGGGCTAGTGTAGCAGAGAGGGTTAAAGCAAGGCAGTAGGAGAGTGGACAAAATGTAAACTTCTGATTTCGTTAAAGGATGAACCAATTATCAACATAGTGTATTCTAGATGTGTACAAGTCTTGTTCATTGTTCATTTAATTTTATTTTTGTTACAGAAATAGCAGTGAACCAACTGGATCAGTTGAGCCCAGAAGAGCAGTTACTGGTCAAGTGTGCTGCTGTCATCGGTCATTCCTTCCACATAGATCTGCTGCAGCACCTCCTGCCTGGCTGGGATAAGCATAAGCTACTGCAGGTTCTGAGGGCTCTTGTGGATATGCATGTGTTCCATTGGCTCAACAAGAGCCAAGAGCTTCCTGCTCAGCCAGTAGTGGTACCTTCCTCTATCAACATTATTGAACAAACCAAAGAGAAGACAGAAAAATCAGGTGAGGAGAGCTGCTCCCTTGTTCTGAGACCTGAACAGAGAACACCAGGTTGGAGTATCCCTGTTCAGACAGGTCATCAATATCGTATACAAGGGACCTCTGCCTCTTAAAGCATATGGCTAACAAACAGGAAAAGAATAATCATTTTAATCTTAAAGGAGCCAGTCTTGTAGTGAGAAAATGTGCAGTAGTTTTGCATTCATGAATTCTACTTCCTTGTTCATCTGTGTGTCAGTATTGCATTTTGATTTTTGGTTCAGAAAATATTGCATAGTCTTTTACTGACATAGTCTTTTACTGATGAGGAAAAAAGGACAACCCATTTCTCTTTATAGAAATCAACAAGGAAGATAAACATGGTATTAAAACAGACGTGAACAAAAGCAAAATATAAATTAAATAGCTCCCAATCTCAAAATCTTCACATGAAAAATAAAATTGTGGCTTAGACTACCCAGAGCATGTATAACCAGCAAGGAATTTCCCTTTTACCTTCCATGTTTGGGCCCTATATTTGAATAGGGCATTTTTGATGATTTGATGTTCACAATAATCAAAAGTAAAACAAAAAAGCTCACACACTCCACTTATCCAAATGAAAGCCAAACTCATTGCTACCGAGTCAGTTGTAAAACATAGCAACCCTTTAGCACAGCGTCGGTGTTAAGTGTCGTTGAGTCGATTCTGACTCATAGCGAGCGTACACAGCACAGAGTAGGGCTGTAAAACCCACAGCAGCAGACTGCCACATCTTCTCCCACAGAGCAGTTGGTGCGTGTGAACCATCAAGCGATGTTTTAAACACTGTGCTACCAGAGCTCTGAAGCTCAATTTAGGAAGAGGAATTAAGAAATCTATTCAGTGTATATATGTCCCCCTGATGCTTTAATCCCCTTTGTACATTATCTTTGATCTGGCCTATATCATTCTCAGATTTGTGCAGAATTCTTTATACAAAGGAAACAGTGATACTAACCAGGAGATGTAAATAAGTGTTTCTTGTAAACTAGCACCTCTATCCTGGGGGATTTGCTACATTGTGGCTTGCACGGGACTTGAAGAGAGACTGTCACGTAACTTTTTCTGCATTTCAGATACTGGCTCAGCCTCTCCTTTCAGACTGCATGAGGAACAACCCCCACCTGAAACTGAGGTGCTAGAATTTGGAGTACCTCTCTTACGGGAAGCTGCTTGGGAGCTGTGGCCCAAGGAACAGCAGATAGCCCTGCACCTTGAATGTGCCTGCTTTCTCCGAGATCTGGCCTGCCGCTGTGGGAGCTGCCATGGGGGAGACTTTGTCCCCTTCCACCGTTTTGCCATCTGTTCTACTAAGCACTCCAGTGGGACCTCCCGATTCTGTAGTTACAAAGATACTGGCTCAGTGCTAACACAAGCAGTCACAGACAAATTGCACCTGCCTTCTCCTCAAGGTAAAGCCAGGGCAGAGAGTAAACATGGGGGCAGCACTTCTCTTGATTCATGTACTTGAATCTCTTCTTCAAAAAGTAGAAATAAGATTAAGGGAGGAAAGAGGTAGAAAGAAGCATTCATCTTTGAAACACCAGTGATTTCAAAAAATGTAATTTCAGAGTTAAATGGAACCTTGAAGATCATTCTTGGTTTCATTGTCAACTTTGGGCAAGTTATTTAACATCAGTGATTTGGGGAACAGTGTTTTTAAAAGGGTTGTTTGAGGATTCAGTGAGTTAAAATAGATAGTATGCTTTGAATAGTTCTGAATTCTTTTTAGTTACTCAGTTTAGTATACATATATTGAGACTTACATGTACCAGATACTGCACTAGGTGTTAGGAATACAAAATAAAAAGCCTTCAGTCTGTCTACCTGAAGCTATCAGGGGGAGGTAATCCCAACATAGAATTCCAGTATGGCATGGCAAAGGTAATGGAAGTAGCTATTAACCCAGCCTGTGCAAGAGTCAGAGAGGACTCTCTATTGAGGGAGGTAACCCCAGAACTGTGTCTGGAGTTAGCTCCTTGAAGAAGTTTGGATTAGTAGATGGATGTTCTTCATAGCCTAGTCCTTCCGTTGCATCCCAGTAATCTTGTTTTACGATCTTCAGTTAGCTTACCTGACAGGACAGCGTGTCCTTGTCTCTGGCCATAAAGAAGTTTCTTCTTTCATCAAGCTTAAATCTACCTCTTTGTTACTTCATCCATTTTTCATAGTGGTGTCCTTGTCCATATTTGAAGACAACTGAATTTTCGCTTTCTCTACACTTCGATAGAAGATGGGTGTTGGTATTGGCAGTGGCATTGGCGGTAGTAGGAGAATATAGGGACATGATAGATTGTTGGTGGTGAAGCGCTCAAAGGAGGAAGTTGGTCTATGTTCCTAATGCATATCTTCTAGCTGTAGCATTCTGATGACTGTGAAGATGGACTGGTGCCTTGGTCATTGGCTGATGAACTCTATAGCATCTATACTTTTTGTACTTCAAGAGCATGAAAAGGAAAAGAGCAGTGAATATCCTGCTCTGGTATTGTGAAGAAAATATGCCATCATTAACATTTGCTGTATGGCTCTTTGCTTTAGATAGGTCAGTGTCAGTTTTAAAGCAGACAACTCGTCAGCTAATGAGAGAGACTCAAGATGTTTCCAGCACAGCTGCATCCTGAAGGGAGCCAGGACCTCTGTGCACGGCTGTACAAAGTAGGCACCACACAGTTCCTCAGAGTGCTTGCTAATCACAGACTGAACATAACGAATAGGACACAACAAACCATTCCTCCCACAGCCTTCTCTATTCAGCTGGGTTCCATCATTGATTACAGTGGCCACACAGAACTCAGACAACGTTCTCACAGTTATTGGGCTTACTAGGGAAGTTGTTGTAAAGTGCCACTGAAGTTGGTTCTGACTCATAGCGACCCTATATAGGGTTTCAGAGGCGCGAGCACCTGGTGGATTTGAACCACCGACCTTGTGATTCAAACCAACATTGCAGTCTAGTGCTTTATCCCACAGCACCAAGCAGGCTACAGTTCAGGGTCAGAACTGCTCAGAGCACATTTGTTCCTGTTAGGACAGCCTCTCCTCAGCTGTGCCCACAGACAGGCCTCTCTCTGTCTGGCCAGTGTGACAAAACTCTGTTGGTGTTGCTGATAAATAACCAAAGGACACACCATTCTAGTTGACTCTAGCTCTGTGGGTCAGCAAGCCTAGCTCCCCCAATTAACTTCCTGGAGGCACCCCACTCTGCAAACAAGTCTCCTGCTGAAAGTCCCTCGGCTTTACTTGCTCTGTGGGCTGGGAAGCCCCCTGTTCTGTGTAGTGCTCAGGCCCTTGGTTTTGCTGCTGCTGCTCCTCTACCACTCCTTCAGTGCCATAGCTTTCTGTCCCTGGGTTGAGGAGGATCGATGTACAGGGATCTCAAGGTCCAGAGGACATGCTTCACTCCCCCGGTTCATCTTCCATTGTGTAATAAGATCTCCCACATCCTGCTCCAAGATGGTTCATTTTATACCCATTGCTAGAGTTTCAGATTTTTTCAATTGCAATTAGCTCTGAACATCCACAGCTAAATCTGCTATCCTATCCGTCTCTTCCCATACCCAGCAGGGGTTACAGCTTAGGACCAGAAGAGCTATTAGTCACTTCAGTAGATCACAGACACTGTGATGTGATTCACTGCAGCAGTGCTGCCAGACTTCACTTAGCTCAGCTGTCATTTGACATCATTACCCTCAGAGAGCCAGTCCTTCCTACAGCAATTCTCATAGACTCCTCTTCAGTTCTACCACCCATGCTTCTGAGGACTGATCGATAAAATCTCAGTGTCATTCCTAGAGCTAACTGGAGAAGGAGAATCAAATCTGGAGGACAAAGGCTATTTGAGACCTGCTAGGAGTCCTGGTGTGGCACTGTAGGATAATATACTAGACCGCAAGGTCGGCAGTTCAAACCCACCAGCCGCTCCTTGGAAACCCTACACAGGGTCACTGTGAGTCGGAACTGACTCTATGGCAATTAACAAGAACAACAACAGGAGTTCTGGTGTGGCACTGTAGGATAAACACTGGACAGCTAACCACAGGTTTAGTGATTCAAATCCACTAGCTACTCCTCAGAAACCTTATATAGGGTCACTATGAGTCAGAACTGACTCAACGACACTTCACAATAACAACAACAGGCAAAGCTGGAAATATGTTGGTCACTGTGACTCTAGCATCTTGTGCTCTTGTGATTTTCTTAACTGTGTCTTCGGCTCTGGTTCAATCTGATCTGGTCAGGAACCTGACCCTGACCCAAGGATTTCTACTAGGAGTAGTCATCAATCCAGGACAGACAAATTCTGTGTTCATTTCTTCCTTCATCTCGCAGACATTGAGTGCCTCCTATTGAGTTGGGAACTGGTTGGGAGGATTGGAAATAAAGGAGTTACTATTTGAATCTCAACAAGACACTGCCAGAAATTCATGTCTGATTCAGAAAAGGATGTGGAATGAGGGATATCATTGCTGATGTCAGATAGATCTTAGATGAAAGCAGAGAATACAAGAAGGTGTTCACCTGTATTTTATTGACTGCACAAAGGCATTAAACTGTGTGGGTCATAATAAATTATGGATGACATTGTGAAGAATGGGAATTCCAGGAAACTTAATTGTACTTATCTGGAACCTGTACACAGACCAAGAGGCAATTGTTCAAACAGACCAAGGGGATACTGAAATTTAAAATCAGAAAAGATATACATCAGGACCATATCCTTTTACCATATGTATTCAAACTGTATTCTGAGCAAGCAATCCGAGAAGCTTGACTGTATGAAAAACGTGCCATCAGGATTGGAGAAAGACTTACATGTAGATAACCCAGTAGCCTGTGATATGCAGATGATACAACCTTGTTTGCTGAAAACAAAGAGGACTTGAAGATCAGAGATTAAAACCTTCTGTGTGGATTACACTTTAATATAAAGAAAACAAAAATCCTCACAACTAGACCAATAAGAGAAAAGATAGAAGTTGTCAAGTATTGTGTTTTACTTGGATTCACAGTCACTGCACTTGGAAGCAGCAGTGAAGAAATAAATGATGTATTGCATCTGACAGATCTGTTGCATTGACCTCTTTAATGTGTTGAAAAGCAAAGACTAAGGTGTACCGACTCAAGCCTGGCTATTTTCAGTCCCCTCACATGCATGTGAAATTGTATAATGAATAAGGAAGACTGTCAAATGGTGTTGACAAAGAATGTTGAATATACTATGGACTGCCAAAAGAACAATGAAGTGTGTCTTGGAAAAAGTACAGCCAGAATGTTCATTAGAGGCAAGGATAGTGAGACTTTGTCTCATGTACTTTAGACATGTTATCAGGAGGGACCAGTCCATGGAGAAAGACATCATTCTTAGTAAAAGTGGAGGGTCAGCAATAAAAGGGGACTCTGAGATGGATTGACCCAGTGGCTCCAACAGTGAGCTCTAACAGCAGTGATTGGGAGGATGGTGTAGACTCACTGGAACTGCCTCAATAGCACCTAACAACAGCAGCTGTTGGATCACAAATAGTTGCCATTAAGAAATTTGCTATCTACCATCGTAATTTTGCTTTTGTAGGCTAATAATGAGACCACTTGTTTTTATCAAGGTGATGACAGGTAAGTTCTTAGCTGAGCTGTGGAGGAAAGGAAGTCAGGAATGTTAAATGTTCTCAGGTAAACCAAACACTGCTAACTACAGATAACCATCTTTTTCTCCCTACAGATAGTTTTCAGTTCCAGACTAAACCATTCAGCAGGCAGGAGACCTCCTCAAGTGATCCCTGCAGGTAGATGGAGATACTGAGGGTGGGCATAGAGAGACAGATGCCTACTGAAATGGGGCACACATCTTATTCAGGGTGGTTTTCCTGCCACCCAGGAATAGTGACTCTTACACTCAGCCCAGAAGTCAAGTGAACAAGAGATTTAGAAAGTCAGTTCTCTATAGGGAAATTATTTCTTAGTGGTTTCAAACAAATAGCTTTCTAATGCATTATACATATAACAGATCTCTCTCAGCTATAACTTGCCTTCTTCGATACTTTCAACCCCAAATGATATGAAAATGAATTTGTTTCCTGTGTACCACCTACCTCTCTAATACCTGTCCATCTGTTTTCAGTGTTCTTACCTTGAGTTCAGCTACTCTGTATAGTTTCCCATTTCACTTATTCAGCCTCATTTCCTACTGTTTTCAAACCAAAGTCTTTTCTATGGGAACCAATTCCTCACTCAACTTTGTATGTCCTTGCTCACACAACTCTCCCTTTTTAAAATGGTGAACGACCTTCATCGCTCTCCACTGAGCCAAAGGTTCACTGTCCTTCAAGGCCCTGCTTGGTTCCCACCTGAGCTCTGTTCACGCTCAGAGTGGTCCTACCTCAGGGTACCTGTGGAAAGTGCACTGTGGTAGTAGTCAGAAGAGGCGTTCTCGCGTTTTGGTTGTATTTCTCAGTAGCTGTGAGGCCATATCACTGAATCTTTCTGAGCCTCAAATTGCCTCCTATGTAAAAGAGAGATCATTTGTACTGGCCCAAGCTGCAGAATTGATATAGGCTCAGGTGAAGTAGCGTAGTGGTTACGAATCAGGCTTGGTAACCTCAAGGTTGGCAGTTCGAAACTACCAGCTGTTCTGCAGGAAAAAGATGAGGCTTTCTGCTCCCGTAAAGATTTGCAGCCTCGGAAACCCTGTGCAGGGTCGCTATGAGTCAGAACCGACTCCACAGTACTTAACAACAACAGGTGAAATAATCAGGTATAAAATTGCATAAAGTCATGCGCAAGTGTGCTTTTGCAAAATTGAAATATGCTAATACACAAATGTACTATTGCCTTGTGTTGTTTTTATGCTTTTATTTAACTCTTCAGGTACATAATGTTTTCCCAGTTAGATTGTGACTGCAGGTAAGTATCTGCTTCCTCACTTTCAAAAACGTGTAGGGACATGGAGGGAAAGGATAGGTAAAGAATTAACACGGTGTACAGGAAAGCTTCTTGTGGAAAAAATAGCTTTGAAACCTAGTAAGACTCTGATGCAAGTGTCAGCTTTATGGCCTCTCTCAGTTCTTCATCTTTTCTCTGTAAAGAACAGAGGAAGAGTTCCTGGACCGAGTGAGCAGGATGCTGGCTCAGATCGACCCTGAGGAAGACATGTTGACCACAAAGGCCTGTCACTGTGAGGAAATTCTGAAGTTAGTGCTCTCACCCCTCACCCTACACTGCTTGGTGATTGGAGAAACCACTTGTGCATTTTATTACCTGCTAGAGGCTGCCGCTGCCTCCTTGGATCTGGCGGATAATTACATGGTAAGCAGCTCTGCTCTCTGCCTGGAGTGGAGCCCCTTTACTTTGGGAATTTGATGGGGATTTCTTAGGTCAAGTAACTTGGATGAAGGGTAAAAGAAAGTGGGAGGAGAAAGGAAGTGGAAAGGTTTTAGAGGGGGTGCTACTCCTACCTCTGACACTGGATGGGATGCTTAGCTTCCGTTTCTAACTTTAAATCCAACCCCAATTCAGATTCTAACCTTGACCACCACTGCACCCTTACTCCAGCCCTCAGCCCAGTCTCACTCCCAGCAGCATCCTAATCCTGATCTAGGTTCTTCATCCCCACAACCTTTGTTTCTGGAGGCCTTCTTTTACTTGAGGAAGGCAAGCAGTCTTCTGGGACCACCCTCAGCCTTCTCATTCTTGAAAAGGCACAAGGTGAAGATCTGTCAGTTTGAGGAGGCCACTTTCTGCAGTCTTCGGTCAGAGGTGAGGAAGAAGGGAATAACCTCGAAACTTTGGTTATTTCCCTCTGAGGGCTACCCTGTTAATTCTTTTAAAATCAAAGGTTACACAGCTTCAAAACACAGAAATTTTCAATGTAGATAGTAGTTGTGTGCCGTCAAGCTGATTCTGACTCATAGCGACCCTGTAGACTGGGACAGGGCTGCCCTATAGGGCTTCTTCCTAGGCTGTCGTCTTTATAGGAGCAGATCACCTGGACAGGCCCCACTGAACCCTTATCATAATTCGGAATTTGGTGCATAGCCCACCAATGTTACACACACAGTCTTATCATTAACCGTTTTTAAATAGAATTCTCTTCTGCAGCTGGCTTTGATTCTTAGTAGTCCAAATTGAGCATGCGTGCATATCGGTGTGCGTACCCATCACGCAGATAACTCCATTGAGGGATGGTACATCACAGTTTATGTAACAGTTCTTCATGTGCATTTGTGTCACCTTGAATATGGAGTTGTTACAAACATTGCTGCAGTGAATAGTTGTATAAATTACTCTTTCTTCCCTTGTGAGACTGTTTCTGTAAGAGAAATTTCTAGAGGTAAAGATGCTAAGAGAAAATATAGGCAATTTTACATTTAATAAAAATTGCCAAATCGGCCACTAAAATATTATATCAACTGAATTTTTCCCCATTTCTTCATATCCTTGCCAGCATCCAATATTAATCTCTGTAAGCGTGGTAATCCATAAATGAAAGTTATACAGTGGTTTAATATGTATTTCTTCATAAGAAGCATTCTCATACATTTATTGATCATCTGTATGTATGCATATATCTATTTTTCTGTGCAGTGCCCATTCATGTCCTGTGTTCATTGGAGTATATAAACTTATTCTAATGTAAAACTGAAAATAATCTGGTTAGGAGAGTAAGCCTACTGTGTACAATGCAGTTGAGTACCAAAGGGAATATTTGAGTTGTCCACAGTGTGGCGCTGTGGGCTAATGCATCAGACTGCAAAGTTGTTTGAACTGCAAGGTTGGTAGTTCAAGCTCACCAGCTGCTCCTTGGAAACCCTATACAGTGTTGCTATGGGTCGGAATTGACTCAGTGGCACTTAACAACAACTGTGTTGCGTTATTTGTGCTTTAACCAAGAGGTCTTTGGAGCAAAATGAAATAATTATTCCTGTTTCTTTATAAGAAGTTATTGTGCAGCCTTCCCAAGATTATTCTGGAATCACATAGAATGTCAATGTACAGGATAACCTGAAGGTAGCTCCCCACCCCCACCCATGTCAGCTGTGGTGGTGTGGCCTGTTAAGAGAGAGATGGGGGTTTGGGTGATATTTTGATTGTTCTATGGCATTGAGAGCACCTGAGTCTCCACCCAGATGGAGACTCTCTTCCTTGTCTAGTAGCCTCTTTCTAAAGCCTAGCCTTCCTCTGCCATTCACTACCAAATGTGTGGAATGTGAGGAAGGAGGTGCCTTTTCCATCAATCTATTTTCTCAGCCCTTTACTTGTTTATTGGGGGCCCCAAAGGCACAATGCTTAAGAACTTGGCTGGTAACTGAAAGATTGGCAGTTCTAACCTATCAGCTGTTCCTGGGAGAAAGAGATGAGGCAGTCTACTTCTGTAAAGATTTACAGCCTTGTGAGTCAGACTGGACTTGATGGCAGTGGGATTTGGGGGGGAATGGGGAGCTTCCTTGTTTAGGGCCCTGCTGGTGCTTGTTAGTGTGACTGCTAACTAGGCTCTGCTCCAACCCAACTCACTACGGCACCCCACGGACCTCAACTACATTTCCCCAAATATCCAACCTGTAACATTCAGGTCTATGCCACAGGACTCTTCCCACATTCACATTACCATTCCTCATTTTCTACAGGTCTGTTTCAACATGGGACAAATCACCTTGGCCAAAAAACTGGCTAGACAAGCCCTTCGACTGCTGAAAAGGGATTTCCCTTGGACCTGGTTTGGTGTTCTTTTCCAAACATTCCTGGAAAAATATTGGCATTCCTGGTTCCAGAGCCAGTCTCCAAACAACCTTAGTGAGAAGTGAGTAGCTAGGCCAAATTTCATGGTCCTCTCTAGGGCCACAGAGAACAGCACCTGAATGAGGACCCAGCCTGGAGCTGTGCTTATATTGATCTGAAATTCTGCTTCTCAAGCACATACACTTGACATTTTTAGGTCTTCCACTTTATTTCCCCAGCCAGTTAAACATAGCAAAATGAGGACTCATTTTAAGAATATCATGTTACCCTGGTTCTTTCAATTTAAAGATGTTGCTGTTAATTCAGCTCTGACTCACAGTGACTCTGTATAACAGAACAAAACACCCCTAGTCCTGTGCCATCGTCAACATCATTGCTGTGTTTGAGCCCAGGGTTGCTGCCACTGCGTCAGTCCATCTCATTAAGGGTTTTTCTCTTTTACACCGACGCTCGACTTTACCAAGTCTCCGGGAACAGGTCCCTCCTGATAACAGAGCCAAAATACATGAGATGAAGTTTCTCTCCAGCCTTGTTTCTAAGAAATATTCTGGCTTTATTTCTTACAACACAGATTTATTTATTCTTCTGACTGTTGTGATTGTTAAGTACCATTGAGTCGGTTCCATCTCATAGCAACCCTATATAGCGTTTCCAAGGAGCAGCAGGTGGGTTTGAACTGCTGACCTTGTGGTTCCCAGTCCAGTGCTGATATACAACACCATGTGGTATGGTCTATGTTCTTCGCCATATCACAATTCAGATGCATCAATTCTTTAATCTTTCTTATTCATTGTCCAGCTTGCGGGTAAAGTGATTTCATACATGTTGTTATTGTTAGGTGCCATCGAGTGGGTACCGACTTATAGCAACCTTATGCACAGAAGAACGAAACACTGCCTGATCTTGGGCCAACCTCACTATTGTTGCCATGCTTGAGTCCAGCGATGCTGCCACTTGGCCAATCCATCTCGTTGGGGGTCTTCCTCTTTTTCTCTGACCCTCAACCTTACCAAACACGATATCCTTCTCCAGCGACTGGTCCCTCCTGACAATATGTCCGAAGTATGAGAGACGAAGTTTGGACATCTTGGCCTCCAAAGAGCACTCTGGCTGTACTTCTTCCAAAACAGATCTACTGGTTCTTTTGTCAGCCCATGGCACTTTCAATATTCTCCTCCAACACC
>NW_006408556.1:11914702-11932337 GCF_000296735.1 Chrysochloris asiatica
ACCAGCTGTTCCTTGGAAAACCTCTACAGGGTCACTATGGGTCAGAATTGACTCAACAGCACTTACCAACAACAGCATGTCATTTATACATACTTATGGATAGATATGGAGTCCTGGGATGGTACTGTAGGATAAGCACTGAACCACAAGGTCAGTAGTTGTGACTCACCAGCCGCTCCTTGGAAACCCTATACAGGGTCACTATGAGTTGCAACCAACTCGACAGCACTTAACAACAGCAACAATATATACATATGCATGTAAGTCTACAGATGGTGTGGCATTGTAGGACAAGCACTGGACTGCAAGGTCAGTTTGAAGCACTAGGTTGGCTGTTCAAACTCACCAGCCGCTCCTCAGAAACCCTAATCAGGGTCGATATGCATTGGAACCAACTTGACAGCACTTAGCAATAAACACAAGCATACGTACACATAGCAGAGAAATTATATTAATTGCCACCTAGTTATTAAGCTGGAATCCTGGTGTGGTGTGACAGGATAATGCACTGGACCACAAGGTTGGCAGTTCAACTATTGGAACTGACTCTATGGCACTGAACCAAAATAGAAAGTCAAAGAAGGAACTTTTGTTAAAAAGCTGCAGCTTAAACTTTTCCTGTTCAAGAGGGAAGAATTACAGGGGCATGGCTTAGGATGTTAGAAGCAATGGGATCCCAGGAACATTTCTGAGTTTAAAGTCTGGAGCTGCCCCTGTGCTGAGTAGATTTGAATTTCCCGTGGGTGTGGGGAGCGGAGGAGGTACAGTTGGGTGGTGGTGCAGAATAAGAATGTACTAACCACCCTGTGATTCAAAACAGTAAGAAGAAGTTGGCAGTCCTGCAGCAGCAGGTGCATTGCCTGTCCCTACTCTGGCAGCTCTATAACCTGGAGGCCACAGCCAGCAATCGCAGGTTTGCCTACCTGGCCACTCTCATGCAGAAGAATTTAGCCGAGGAGTTTGCAAACGAAGCCCAGGTGAGCACAGCCATGCTATACTCTTGAACCCGGTTCAGGAACCTGAAATGCTGGAGAGAGAGACTCTGCCAAGTCCTTGGTTGTAACATGGTTCCACAGCAACCCAGACTGATTGTGTGTTTGAGCAGGATTCATCAGTTTGGAGTTTATGGATGGTTTGTTTCCAGGTATAGAGTTTCCAGGTATGGAGTTATCCTGAACTCCCTGAACTGAAGACAGAATTGTGTTCAGACGAACACCTTGAATAGCACAAATGGTTAAGTGATTGCTAACTGAACTGTTGGTAGTTCAGATCCACTCAGAAATACCAATGACCTATGTTTGAAACTCTCCAGCCATTGAAACGCCTCTAAAACAGTTCTGCTCAGGAACACATGCGGTTACCATGAATTGGAATCGACTTGACAACAGATTATAGGGTAGTAGGAAAGGGGTCATCACTTTTGGCAAGTTCTCAAGGAAGTCTTTGTTCTAGAAGAATTAGAATTGTTGATTTAGGAAAAAAGGAAAGAGAAAGTGTTTTCTGAATTTTCATTTCTGTCTCACCTATCCATCAGCAAATATTTAATGAACAAGTAAGTATGTGCTGATCTTGGCACTGAGAAAGCAGGCAGTAGATAAGAAAAATACATGGTATAGCGTGTTCAAACCAAGCCCAACCCAACCTGCTGCCATCGAGTCAATTCCAACTCACAGTGACTCAAGGCTGTAAGGACTTATGGGAGTCAGAAGCCTCCAGTTTCTCCTGCAGAGCAACTGGTGGATTCGAACTGTTGACCTTGCAGTTAGCAGTTCAATGCGTAACCCACTATGCCACTATTGTTGTTGTTGTTGCTGTCAAGTCAGTTCCGACTCTTAGTAACCCTGTACAGGGTTTTTGTGGAGCAACCAGTGAGTTTGAGCCGACTTTGTGGTCCAGTGCTTAACCTATAGTACCACACAGTATATTGTTGTTGTTATTAAGTGCTGTTGAGGTTATTCCAACTCATAACGTTCCAAAGGATCCCTGGTAGAGTAGTGGGTTATAAGTTGGGACTGTTAACTACAAGGTCAGCAGTTCAAATCTAGCAGACACTCTGTGGGATAAAGATGAGACTTTGTGCTTCCATAAGGATTTGTAGCCTTGGAAACCCTCTGCACAGTCACTTTGAGTCTGAATCAAGTCGACAGCACACCACCACCACCACCATAGGGTCCCAAGGCTGTGGTGCAAGTGGGAGTGAGTGATCTTTTGTAAAGGTAGAGCTGATTATCAGTCTTTTAAAATTTGGTAATGTGTAAATGAAAATACTCTGTAAAAGAGAGTTCTATGGTAGTTCAGTAGGTATTTCTTAATAAGGAACAGCCTCCTGTTTTTTGTCATGTGTCTTGTCCTTTGAGATGTCCATTCATGTCCTTCTGTTAGGAGATTAAACCTACTGCATATAATGCACTTGAGCACCAAAGGGAATATTTGAGTTGTCCACCGTGTTGCATTACGTGTGCTTTAACCAAGAGGTCTTTGGAGAGCAACTAATGGATCCATTTTGGAATATGAGAGAAAAATGCCAAAGATAACTTTAAGACTTGAGGCTTCTAAAAGGATACAGATGTTCTTTATTGGGAAGAGAAAGTCTGAAGGTGGAACATACTTAGGGGAAATTTGGGAATTGGGTTTCAGCCTTGTTTAATTTGAGAAAGAAAGAAGCAAAAAACCAAAATGGATGTCAGAAGAGACTCTAAAACCTGCTCTCCAGCATAGCGATGCTAAAGCAAATGGAAGAAATGAGGAAGTAAAAGAGTTGAGCAGAAAATTTCAAAGGGTAGCACAAGAAGACAAAGTCAAGTATTATAATGAAATGTGCAAAAAACTGGAGTTAGAAAACCAAAAGGGAAGAATAGGTTCAGCACTTCTCAAGTTGAAAACTGGAGAAGCCTCAACTTGCAGTATTGACGGATTCTATGGCCAATTTATTGACTGATACACAAAGCATCAAAAGAAGATGGAAGAAATACACAGAATCACTGTACCAAAATGAAATGGATGATGTTCAACCATTTCAAGAGGTAGCATATGATCAAGAGCCAATGATAATAAAAGAAGAACTCCAAGGCACACTGAAGGCATTGGTTCTGGGAATTTATGGAATGCAAATTGAAATCTTTCAACAAACCGATGCAACACTGGAGGCACTCATTCATCTATGCCAAGAAATTTGGGAGACATCTACCTGGCCAAATGACTGGAAGAGATCCCTATTTGTGCATATTCCAAAGAGAGGTGACCCATCAGAATGTGGAAATCACTGGAGAATGTCATTAATATTAACATACAAGTAAAATTTTGCTAAAGATACTTCAAAAATGACTGCAGCAGTACATTGAAAAGGAACTGCCAAAGGTTCAAGTCAGATTTAGATGAGGATGTGGAATGAGGGATATAATTGTTGGTGGATCTTGGCTGAAAGCAGAGAATACCAGAAAGATGTTTACCTGTGCTTTATTGTGACTACAAAAAGGCTTTCGATTGTGTGGATCATGACAAGCTATGGACAACATTGAGGAGAATGAGTGTTCTAGAACATTTAATTGTGCTAATGAGGAACCTGTACATAAACCAATAGGTAGTTGTTCAAACAGAACAAGGAAACATTGAATGGTTTAAAATCAGGAAGGGTGTGCACCAGGGTTATATTCTTTCACCATACTTATTCAATCTGTATGCTGAGCAAATAATCTGAGAAGTTGGATTATATGAAGAAAAATGTGGCATCAGGATTGGAGGAAGACTCATTAATAACCTGTGATATGCAGATGATACAACCTTGCTTGCTGAAAGTGAAGAGGGTTTTAAAAACTTACTGATGAAAATCATAGACCGCAGCCTTCAGTATGAGTTGCACCTCAGTGTAAAGAACACAAAAATCCTCACCACTGAACCAATAAACAACATCCATATAAATGGAGAAAAGATTGACGTTTTCCAAGACTTCATTTTGCTCATTTGACCATCAATATTCATGGAAGCAGCAGTCAAGAAATTACATGACGCATTGTGCAGGAGATGGATTCGATGGCACCTAACAGCAATTTGAGATGCCCATCAGACCTGGCTTGGTGTGCTGTAAGATAAACCCTGGACCACAAGGTTGGTTTGAACCACAAGGTCAGCGGTTCAAATTCACCAGCCATTCATCCTCGGAAACCCTACACAGGGTTGCTATGAATTGGAACTAACTCTGTGGCACTTAACAAGAACAACAGTTGGACATCCATGTGGCAATGTTGAATAGGCAGTTGACTGTATGCATCTAGGGTTCAGGGAAGCCTCTGAGTGGGAAATAGAAATGTGGGATTCATCAGTGTGTAGATGCTATTTAAAACCATGAAATTGAACCAAGGTCACCAAAGGACTGAGTATAGAAAAGAGAAGAGGTTCAAAGACTGACTTAAAATCAATACTGCTAAGAAGTCAGGGTGATAAGAAGAAACCGATAAAAGAAACTGAGAAGAAAATTCCAGGAAGGTAGGAGGAAAACCAAGAGAGCATGTTGTTAGATGCCATCACGTCGGCTCCAACCCATGATGATCTTATGCACAACAGAATGAAACACTGCCCAATCCTGTGCCAGCCTCACAATGGTTGCTACATGTTAGTCCATTGCTACTGCCACTGTGCTGATCCATTTTGTTGGGGGTATTTTTCGCTAACCCTCCACTTTACCAAACTTGATGTCCTTCTCCAGGAACTGGTCCCTTCTGATAGTATGTCCTAAGTATGAGACACAAAGTCTGGCCATCCTGGCTCCTACAGAGCGTCTGCCTATTGTTTTTCCAACACAGATTTGTTTGTTCTTCTGGCACTCCATGGTATTTTGAATATTTTTCTCCAGCACCATAACTCAAATGCGTTAATTCTGTGGGCTTTATTCATTGTCCAACTTTCATATGCATGTGAGGCTATTAAAAATACCATGGCTAGGATCAAGAGAACATGATATCCTGGAAACCTAGTGAAGACAGTGTTTCAAGAAGAGGAGACTGTGAACTCTGCCAGATATGCACAGAGCTATACAGACATTTTAGGCCACAGTTCTGAAGAGTTATAAGGTGCAAGCACCAGAGGCTTTAACTTTAGAAAACATATGAGAGGTACAGTCTGATCAGTGTTCTGAGACAGACATGGGTTAGAGAGGAAGGGATAGAGCAATTAGAAAAAGTGGCTTGTTTCAAGATGTTGTTGTTATGTGCTGTCAAGTTGGTTGTGACTCATAACGACTCTGTATAGCATTTCCAAGGAGCAGCAGGTGAGTTTGATTCACCAACCTTACGGTTCAAACCAACCTTGTGGTCCAGTGCTAATTCTACAGCACCACACCAGGACTCCATCAAATTAGAAGTATAGGGGCCAGAAGGAGTATGTCTTGAGAGCTAGAGTAGAGACAAGTGGTCGGGGCACCAAGAGTTCAAAGTGGGGGAGCAGCAAGAGCTATAATGGAAAAGGACAAGATGGGTATAAAGCGTGTAAGTACAGCGAGGATGTTTTGCCCATGTTTGCTGCCCCACAGGTTATCTCTACCTATGTGGACCTCTCCCAGTACTCACAAAGCATGGGCGACAGGGAGAAGTGGCTGCACTCTGAGAAGATGGCCATTCAGAAAAGCAGTGGATATTGGTTCTCCAGGGAAGAACTGGTGGCCACAGCCCGGCTCATGCAGGCCTTGGCCTACACCAAACTCTGCCTTGGCCATCTTGACTTCTCCATCAGCCTCGGTAAGAGTGGTTGGGGCCTTTGGGCCTAGGGCTATTAGAGAATGCAGGCTCCCAGCTAGATCTCACACAATGCTCTTGCACCTCCTTAGGTTTTCAAGCCCATGAGATATGCAGACACTTCAAGAAGCCAGCTCTGGAGAATCTGGTTCTGTCGGTTCTCTTCAGATCTGCATTTCTGAAGAAGAAGTATTGAGATCATTTTCTCTCATTTGTATTTATTGTCTAAGAGGGGTGGGTATGTTCTCTGAGAGAAGTTTGGGGTGGAGAAGGAGATGCTGTTCAGTTTCCACAGTGGAGTTGTCTTGCCCCTGGCTCCTCAGGAAGCATTATGTCAGTGTGTGGGCTCAGCGGTGAAATGCAGAATCAGAGCAGCTTCATCTTAAGCAGCACTTCATGCTTTTCATCAGGGGCAATCTTTCCTTTTCTGTTTCTTTTTCAGTTTTCTGCAGGGAGGTGGAGAATCGCAAAAGTTTAGCCCTAGAAACTGTCTTGGAGGCATTTTCCCATCTCCTTTAACTAGGGGGAGGTCTGGTCCCATGTAGGGATGCTCCCTATGCAGAGAAGGTCTGGAATATTAGATGCCCCTCCTTCTACATCACCCTCCTTACTCCCTTGCTGATCCCAGTGGCTCTGGCTCTGTCTCTTGGCAGATTTGAGCTGTGTGTTCGTGTTCTGGAGAGCCAGTGGGCACTCATTTCCCAGGGTCATGATGTCCTTGGCCTGGCCTGCTTCTATTCTGCTTGCTTAGATCTGCTGCTCTATGGAAAAGGTAAATGTTACTCCTGAGTGGTCAGACCTTAAATGGGGCCCTTGGTTTGGAACATAGGTAGTCATAAGCTTGTCCCTGAGGCATGGCTGAGGTCTCTGTTCCTTAAGGACTAGGAACCACTTTATGGTTCTGGGCTATCTGACTTTCAGGTCTTAATCTCCTCTGCCCGGTACCACATACCTTCTTATACCTAGTTCCTGCCTTGACAACATAGACTAACCTGGTGATCCTCTCTCCCCACAGGATTGCTGTGTCGACCCTTCAGGGAGTGTCTGCGTTTCATTCAGGACTATGAACACAGCTGTGTTCTAACCTCGCAGAGCAATGTCATGCTGGGGGTCCACTCCTCTCTGGCCATGTGGTAATGTGGGACATCAGAGTCTCTGGAAAAGGGTAGAAATTTAAGGATACCCCGAGATCATTTAAGCTATTGCCTTTTACCCTTCCAGGCAGGAAAATGCTTACCAGTCCTTATCAGCATGGCCTCCCATCTGCTAGAAGAGTTCTGTAGATTCAGGGTTAAATTTCTGTGATCCTGTAGCCCGTTGAGTGAGTGGGAGTAACCTGTAAGTGGTAACGTAGCTACAGCAAGACTGAGTGTCACTGGTGTCTTTATACATCTCTTTCATATGAGTTGTTAGCCTTGGCTACTTCCAGCATCAGAATCCTGACTGTTCAGAATTAGAGCCTTAAAGAAGTGATGATTTTATGAAGGTGCCATGGTTGGTAAGCAGGGTCTAGAACTGAGAGCAGTGACTCCTTCCCTCCAGGTTTGCCCAGGACTCACAGTGGGACCTGTTTGAATACCACCTCTCCAAGGCTCACCAGTTGGTGGAAAGAACCAACGCCTCATTATTTGGTTCACATGGCTTTGTTCGATTCCTAGAGTGCCAAGTGCTGATGTTACACAGAATGCTAGACGGTGTTTTCGTGCATATGTCCCCAGAGACTCACAGCCAAACCCTCAAGGTACCTGTTTCTCTGCTGTCCTTTAAGGAACAACTCATTTGGTTACACTCCGTTACCCTTTCTACTGCCTGCATCTCTCCCTTACTCTTCTCCATGGCGTTGTCTCCCTTTCCTACTTGAGCCCTTTGTTTCCCCAACTCTAAAGTCTTCCTGCCAACCCTGTTATTCTCCCAGATGAACTTGAGTCTGAGTCACAGTTACTACCAAATCCCACTCGCATTTTGCCTCCTCTGTGGCTCAGTGTATAACTGATACATCTCCCTACAGCTCTGTCTTCTGAGTTTAAAAGGCACATTTCAATCCCTTTGCATCCCAGAACCAGATTTCTGGACCAACTTGGCCATCAATCTACCTCCTCCCTGCCCTCCCAGTCCTGAGCAACTATACGGAGTGAGAACAGACTAGGGGAAGAAAGTGCAAGTCTGTGAGCTAACAAGCCTTCCTTTCCTTTCAGTACTTTAAAGAGTTCTTCTCTCGATGTGTCACCTGCCCTGTCTATCACCAGAGGGTCTCTGAGCTTAAAGCATTGGTCATGAGATGTGGAAAGACAGGACCCATGTCCTTGACTAACATGCCAAGACCCTTTGAAACCTGCTTGACCAAGATTTGGGTAGAGGAAGAATTCCTGGACGATAACAACTCTTGTAAAGAACATTTTGGAATACAGGGTAAGCACTCCTCCCTGAAACTCCTGTCTGAGAGCCATATAGTCTCAGATTCTTGTTCACAAGCAGTGGAAGGCTACACCTCTAAAGTAAAGGAACACACAGATGTAAGGAATTAGTCCTTGCTCCAGAAGGAATCATAGTCCTCTCCCTAGTGCTGGACCCAGCCTAGGCACACAGGGATCCATTAGATTTGAACCATAGCAACATCAGCCCCTCTCAGCTGTGTTTCAGCATCTGTAAGCCTTGGGCATAGAAAGTTCTTTCTTGGTCCTAGCTAAAACAAGTAGGCCATTCCCATGGAGTATCTGAAGGGTCACTAAGGGGAAAAGAAGGCCTTAGATGTCACATACAACGTCTGTGGTCTGTGATGGTAAATGGTGAGATGTGTGGGATAAGATAAAAGGCAAAAGAGAGATAGCTCCTTGACTTGGGACCTAGAAAACCTCCTCCTTTTCCAGGGCCATGAGTTAAATTTATAATTGCTAAGAACAGTCTTTGTTTTCCTGGTATATTTTATATGCCTGCTTTCAGGATTTGACAGAGTGGCTGATGTCAAGGAGACTAAAGATGAAGATGAAATTCAAGAATGTGTATGTTAAAACAATTACAGAAAATCATCTGAAGGGACGTGATTCTCTGTATTATATATAACACAAGGGAATGTCCCCAAGTCCTCCTTTTTAGGATACTGTATAGTGTACATATTAAATATCCTAGACTTTTATAGTCACTACTATCTATATCTTTGTCAGAATAAAAGCTTATGTTTCTGAGAGCATAACCTTTGTTGTTGTTAGGTACTGTTGAGTCGGTTCCAACTCATAGCAACGCTCTGTACAACAGAACAAAACACTGCCTGGTCCTGCGCCAATCTCACAATCATTGCTACACTTGAGCCAATTTCTGCTGCCACTCTGTCAGTCCATCTTTTTGGGAGTCTTCCTGTTTTTCTCTGACCCTCCACTTTACCAAGCATGATGTCCTTTTCCAGGGACTGGTCCCTCCTGATAATATGTCCAAAGTATGAAACACGAAATTTCACCATCCTGGCTTCTAAGGAGCATTCTGGGTGTACTTCTTCCAGCACAGATTTGTTCTTCTGTCAGTCCATGGTACTCTGAATATCCTTCTGCAACATCATAACTCAAATGCACTAGTTCTCCGATGGTCTTCATTTGTTCACTGTCCAACTTTCACATGGATATGAGGTTCCTGAAAATACCATGGTTTAGGGCAAATGCACCTTAGTCTTCAAACTGACATCTTTGATTTTGAACACTTTAGAAAGGCCCTGTGCAGCAGATTTGCCTAATGCAATACGTTGTTTTACTTCTTGGCTGCTGCTTCCATGAGTGTTGATAGTGGATCCAAGCAAAATGAAGTCTTAAGACAACTTCAAGCTTTTCTCCATTTATCATGATGTTATTTATTGGTCCAATAGTAAGGATTTT
The DNA here is from genome assembly GCF_000296735.1 of Chrysochloris asiatica. NCBI lineage: Eukaryota > Metazoa > Chordata > Mammalia > Afrosoricida > Chrysochloridae > Chrysochloris > Chrysochloris asiatica. The sequence goes on from NW_006408556.1 coordinate 11,924,289, forward strand.
TGTTTCCTTTACATTTGAAGTACAACCCATACTGAAGGCTGTATGGTTGTACTGTCTTTGATCTTCATCAGTGAGTATATTAAGTCCTCTTAGCTTTCAGCAAGCAGGTTGTATCATCTGCATATCGTAGGTTGTTAATGAGTATAACTTCAATCCTGATGCCATGTTCTTCATATAATCCAACTTCTCATATTATGTGCTAAGCATAAAGACTGAATAAATATGATGAAGGAATACAACCCTGCCATACCCCTTTCCTGATTTTAAACCATTCAGCGTCCCCTTGTTCTGTTCAAACGACTGCCTTCTTGGTCTCTGTACTGGTTCTTCATGAACACAATTAGGTGTTAGTCATAAAACACAGGTAAATATCTTTCTGATATTCTCTGCTTTCACTCAAGATCCATGTTTCTGAGAGCATGACCCTTAGATCTTTCTTAATTCTTAACAGTCATTAGTGTAACTGTTGTTGAAACTCAAAACTGGGAAGAAGGAAGGCTTGGGAGTGGAGGTTTTGGGATGAATTGTTTCCATCTTATTTAAAGTGAGGTCCATTGTTGTTAGGTGCCTTCAAGGCAGTTCCAACTCATAACAATCAAATGTACAACAGAATAAAACACTACCTAAGGAGCTCTGGTAGTGTAGTGGTTGCGAATCAGGCTGTGAACCGCAAGGTCAGCAGTTCGAAACTACCAGCTGTTCCATGGGAGAAAGATGAGGTTTTCTGCTCCCGTAAAGATTTACAGCCTCGGAAACCCAGTGCAGGGTCGCTATGAGTCGGAACCTACTCCACTGCACATAACAACAACAACAACAACAAGTCCTATGCCAGCCTTACAGTCATTACTATGTTTGATCCCATTGGTGCAGACATTGTCAGTCCATCTCAGTGAAGGTCTTCCTCTTTTTCTCTGACCCTCTACTTTACCAAGCATGATGTCCTTCTCAAGGGTGGGCCTGATAACATGTCCAAAGTACATGTTATCACCATCCTCACTTTTAAGGAGCATTCTGGCTATACTTCTTCTAGGACAGAGATTGTTCTTCTGACGATCCATAGTACATTGAATATTCTATGTCAACACCATAATTCAAATGCATACATTCTTTGATCTTCTTTCATCATTGTCCATCTTTTGCATGCATATGATCTATGAGTTGGGTCAGGTACACCTTAGTCCTCAAAGTGTCATCTTTACACTCGAAAGATGTCTTTTGTGGCTGATTTTCCTGGTACAATGCATCGTTTGATTTCTTGACTGCTGCTTCCATGGGTGTTGGTTGTGAAGCCAAGTAAAATGAGATCCTTGACAACTTCAATACTTTCTTCCCTGATCTTAAAGTTACTCATTGGCCTAATTATTAGAATTTTTGTTTTCTGTATGTTGAAGTGTTACCCACACTAAAGGTTATAGTCTTTGATCGTCACCAGTAAGTGCTTCAATTCCTCTTCACTTTCAGCAAGCCAGGTTGTGCCATCTGCATTTCTCAGGTTGTGACTAAGTCTTCTTCCAATCTGATGTCACTCTCTTCTTCATATGGTACAGCTTCTCGGATTATTTGCTCAGCCTACCCTTATTCAGATTGAATAAGTACTGTGAAAGAATACAGTCCTGATGCTTACCTACCCTGATCTTAAAACACACACTATCCCTTTGCTCTAAGGAGCTCTGGAAGTGTAGTGGTTACGAATCGGGCTGTGAACCTTAAGGTCAGCGTTTCGAAACTACCAGCTGCTCCGCGGGAGAAAGATCAGGCTTTCTACTCCCATAAAGATTTATACCCTTGGAAACCCTGTACAGGGTCGTTATGGGTCAGACCCAACTCGATGGCACTTAACAATAACAACAACAATCTAAAGAAAGGAGCTCTGGTAGCATAGTGGTTACAAATCGGGCTGTGAACCTTAAGGTCAGCGGTTCGAAACTACCAGCTGCTCTGTGGGAGAAAGATCAGGCTTTCTACTCCCATAAAGATTTATACCCTCGGAAACCCTGTACAGGGTCGCTATGGGTCGAAACCGACTCGACGGCACTTAACAACAACAACAACATCCCTTTGTTCTATTCGAACTGCTACTTCATCTATATACAGGTCCCATATGAGCACAAGTAAGTGTCCTGGGATTCCCATTTGCATTGCTATCCATAACTTGTTATGATCCACACAGTCAAAAGCTTTTGCATAGCCAATGAAATCCAGGAAAACATCTTTCTAGTGTTCTCTACTTTCAGCCAAGATCCATCTAATATCAGCAGTGATCGCCGTCATTTCCTATCCTCTTTTGAATTGGGCTTGAGTCTCTGGAAGTTCCCTGTTGATGTATTGCTATAACTCTTTTTGAAATACCTTCAGCAAAATTTTACTTATGTTTAATATTAATGATATTGTACCACAATTTCTACATTCTGTCTGATGTCTGATCACCTTTCTGTGGGCACAAAAATGCCAAAATTCTTGGTGTAGATGAGTTAGTACTTTGAGCTTTGTTGAAACATCTCATTTTTGTTCTGTCAGTGTAGCTTGGACTTCTTCCTCCAGTACTGCTGGCTTTTGATCATTGACTGTCTCCTGAAATAGAGGAATAGCAACCTGTTCTTGTTGTTACAGTGACTGTGTCCCTTCCATCTTTTGATACTTCTTGCATCCTTCAATATCTTGCTTATAGAATCCTTCAGTATTGCAACCCAAGGCTTGAATTTGTTCTGTCAGCTTGAGAAGTGCTGAATGTCTGCTTCCCTTTTAGTGTTTTTAACTCCAGGTTCAGAAAAGACCAAAATAGTGTAGACTATGAAACTTGCTCTTTAACAAAGAGTAACTAAAGTAAATGGAAGAAATGATGAAATAAAAGATCTGAACAGAAGATTTCAAAGGGCAATTTGAAAAGACAGAGTAAAATATTGTACTTACCCCTCACTTATCGACTATCTCATTATCTAACATGTTGCATTTAAAACACTAAAAACATATCCAACTATTTTGCTCAGTAATGACTTATGTCTGGCACTAATGGGCGCTGAGGTGCGAGGCAAGGGTAATGCTGGCTGTGATGGCTGAGGTGGTATGTCAGCTTGACTGGGACTTTCAGTGGTTTAATAGTTATGTAATGATGTAATTTGGTAGTTATGTAATGATATAGTCATCTTCCTGTTTGTGATTGGCTGTGGTTATGCTCCATTTCACATAATGCAAATTTTCCGTAACAACATGGTCTTTGGAACCTAACCCTTTAAAACTTCCTTTGTACTAGGTATGTATGTGACTGCAGTCCAGAGTTATGTTTAATAAGTTAGTTCTAACCCAATGATGTTTACCTATATGATGACAACTGATTGGTCTTGTTCTATCATATAATATATCATACTGTCTTACCAGGTCTTCTGCACTTTGTTAGCTTAGTTGTGTGTGCGTTTCTTGTAATTTAGGGGGCTCCGTATGATAAGTTCAACGTTCGAGCATACCAGCCATTCTGGGGGAGCAAGATGAGGCTTTCTGCTCCCACAAAAATTTTAAAACCCTCAGAAATCCTATACATGGTCACTATGAGTCAGAACCAACTTGAAGGCAATTGACAAGTTTCGTTTTAGAAGTTACTTTTCTAACTCTGACTTTGAGTGGTACTCCCTAGCATGTGCAATGATGGAATTAATTACCCCCTCTCACTGACGTGGTAAGGCTCCAATGACCAGATTGTTATGTGAAATCAGTGTGACATGATACTTGGGGGTTGTTCCCTACCTTTGCCGATGGTGTCTCCCTGCCTCAGTCACTCACCACTCATCAGCTGCCCCTGGTGCATCTTGGGATGCATGTGGCATAGTGGGCCTCCTCTTCCTCCATACCTTCCCACTACTGCAGAGCCAGTGGGGCCTAGGAGTGGAGGTGGTAGTGGTTGGGTGTTACCCACTACTCATCATCTCCTGGTGCCTGACCTGGGAAGAGACTCTGCTCCTTCTCCATCCATCCTGTTCCAAAAGCCCTTCCTTCCCCCACCAGCCTCCCCAGCAGTTTCAGGTGCTCACCCAGCTGCCTCTGTCCACCAGATACGTTATACTGTCTTGCATCGCTGCACTGCCATGGCCAGACCAAGACACTAGATGAACAGGAGAAGGTATCCTGAAACTGATTGGCTGCCACTTCTCGTGTCCCAGTCTGTTGGGGACTGTCCTCGACATAGTTGTGTTGTTCATGAGTGTTTGGTTCACGAGGAGGGGAGATCCAGTGGCGATAGGGATAGCGAAAGAATACACAGACAGACAAACAGAGGGAGACAATGAGGCACCCCGAAACCAGGGTGGATGCATCACTGGTGGGCAGACTTGGGACTACAGGCATCGTGGCCTCTGCAGGCAGCAACTCACTGCTCTGCAATCTTTACTGCATGCCCTCCAACCTGTAATGCACACCTGGGCTGGCCTGGGCCTCTGTTTTATTTAGGGGAGGAGCTTCACACCAAGCTGGGAGGGACTAAGACAAGGTACAGCTAACATCAGTAATTTTGCAGACATTAAGGTAACTTTACATCGTACCTCGCTGGTTCGAATCCCAGGCCCGCAACTTGGTTTCTCAGGCTCAATTAACATATGTATAGCCCCTGAGCTCAGTTGGGGCAAGGTGAAAGGGAAGGACAAAAGGCTTGGGCGGAGTCCCACTGTTTTGGCTTCCTGAGCCAGGCTTTCAGGAACTTGGCTGAAAAGCTAACACCTGGGACAGATCTAGGGAAGATGACTTTTTTGTCTGTAGAACAAAGAACTGCAAAGTAGCTAAGATATTTTTAGTTAATCCTTTGGAGGAAGGCTTGACCTTTGAAACCTCTACAGTCTTCGGCTTTAGGAAAATAGTGCATTTATCTGTGGACATTAAGGGCTCATGTTTGGAATGAATAAATATAACTGAACACTAAGATGAAAAACAATTTGCTATTAACTGCCAAGTGGCTAGATCTGTTCCACAGAGCCTGCGACCTGTAACACTCGGGCCTATAGGGCCTCGAACTTCTGACCAGGCTTACACGGTCTGCAACACCAGTCGTTGCTGGGGCATTGGTGTATCATTCAGAGTGGCCCGTGGAGGGTGCCCTGACCCTTGCATGGGGCCCAGACTGTCCGAGATGCCACATGAGAATTTGTACAAGTTGTAAATGTAAAATGTTGGATAACAAGCTAGTCAATAAAGGAGAAGTGAGGTGTATTTCCTCTTCCTTCTTCTCACTCTCCCATCACTGATCAAATCATATTATCTGCCTTAGTGTTGTCCTTTATAATGTTAAACATACTTTTACTTCCGTCAGGTTCTCAGAAGTTCTAAATACATTGAGACCAGGGCAGATTTTTACCAGAAGGTTCTTTTTCCATTTTAATTGGCTTCTTCCCTTGCTCCTAGGAAGTCCCTCATGTCTGATCCAAGCTGAATGAAGTCTTGGTTGTTTGTTGGGCTGCCTGCCTGCTGCTGCCTCCTCATTGGCCAGCAGTAAAACCTGGTTCTGTCACAGGCAGGGGCTTCACCAGGAGGTGCTCAGCACACTCTGCCAGAGCTCCCCAAAATGAGGAGCGCTAGTCCTGCACAGCTAGGTGCTCAAAACTTGCTTTCTCCTGAGGTACTTAGGTTAGGAAAATCTCTTTGCCTAGCTCTCCAAAGTCGTAACAAGATTGCATTCCTGGGCACCTCATTCCCTTCATTTCAGCTTCTCATGCTAATATGAACAAATATTTTCAAACTCAACAGTGTCAGAAGAAATCCTGGTAGACATTGAAAAGACCTTCTGACCCCCAACCTGGCCACACTTTTACCACACCACCACCACCAGGTCGTCCAGCCCCACGTGCCTTTTTCTTCACTGGGCTCTTCCTGGCTCCAGAGTTCAGGTCACTTTTGATGCTATCACAGCGCCACCTGGCTGAGAGAGAGCCGGGTCTGGTAAAACTGATGTCTGCAAAGGTCTTTTAGCTCCTTCTAGGAGCCCTGGTGTGGCACTGTGGGTTAATGCGCTGGACTGCAAAAGTTTGAACTGCAAGGTCAATGGTTCAAGCTCACCAGTAGCTCCTTCGAAACCCTATATGGGGTCACTATGGCACTTAACGAGTCCTAATGTGGCGCCGTGGGCTAATGTATCAGACTGCAAAGTCATTTGAACTGCAAGGTCGGTGGTTCAAGCTCATCAGTTGCTCCTTGGAAACCCTATACAGGGTTGCTATGGGTTGGAATCGACTCAATGGCACTTACCAACAACACATTCTCTTTCAGTGTCTGTCCTTCCTCATGTTTCTTTGTAGCCCCTCCGCTCACACCTAATCTGTTTTGGGTTTCCTTTAATTCATAGTGACACCAACACCCCAATCATAAAGGCATCAAACAGAAAGCAGAATAATTTCCTAGACTCCAGCAAATGAACCTGTACTTTAGGCATTCTGAGAGAGGCAGGAAATACTTTTGAAGAAGTCTTGGTGCCCCTTGAATCCTTCTGTTCACAGGCCATGGGGTTAGTCAAACTCAAACCCTGTCCTCCTCCCCACACACCCACCTCACCAGCGCCACCGCCACCACCACACAAGCTAACACAGCATCATCAGTTAGGGTTTATTTAGCCCAGTGCTATAATGGTAGAGGAGCCAGCATGTGGGAGGGGGCTGGAGTGGGGCCAGTTCTCCTGGCACAGACACCCCTCTCATACCCAAGCATCACTTCATGGTCACTAAAATGGAGACCTATAGTTAGAGCCTACATCCCCTAGTTGCTCTGATATCCTATGGAGCTAGCATGTGAACTGGATGAATGAACACAGAGCCCCTAGGGATGGTCTCTGAGCAGGCAGTATGGTGAACAGCTTAGTTAGGTGGGTTCTGGACTGGTCCACAGGAAGCCCCTCCACCTTTGTCCCCTCCAGGGAAGATGACTGTGGCATATGTCACAGGGCTGGAGCAGATTAGGGCCTTAGGAGGCAGAGAGGAGGATGGCGATGGGAGTGGGGGTTTCCCTGATATGCTGGCATAGGTGGTATTGTCAAAGGAGGGTGGTGAGTCGAGCCTAACATATGGCACACTCGATGGCGAATCCACAGCCTGTCCAGGATCACCGATACAATGAGCCACTGAGGAGGGGTCCTGTAAGAAAAGCAGGTGAATCAGGAAAAGCGAGGGTACCTCCCTGGCCTCGTTCCCTTTGGTTGGAAGCCTGAGAGCACACGGCGCTGGCTAGGGCTTCACATGTTCCAGTAGTAAATTTCTCCCCAGGTCTGGGAAGGTGGGCACCACAAGGGAAGCCACCGGTGCCAAGTCTATAGCATTTAGGACCAGAGCTTGAGTCCTTTCTCCAGCTCATCATCCTGGGACCTCTCAAGAGCATGTGGAGTGGAGGGTTTGAGGATCTGGGGAATGTGGTGTTGGGGTCTGCAGAGGCCTCTTACCATGCCTGGAGCTGTGCTATTCTGGAATGGACAACTAGCAGCGAGCCTGTTCCCTGCAGGACAGAAAACAGCAGCACCTTCTGCTTCCTGTGCAGGCTCTGCACCCATCCCCCACTCCCTTCACTGCCCCTGAAGCCCCTGTCCTGGTCTAGCCTGTTGCTCTCTCACCCTCCCCACCGCCAAGCCTTTCTTCTGTCTTTCCAGACCCCAACTGTCCTTATAACCAACTGCTTCCACAGTTCCCACCAACCTGCCTCCCGAAACCCTCCCCCTTGCCTCCTCCAATCCCACTGCCCCACCCTTTCCAAGTCCTTTCTTTTCCCACCCAGACCTGCACCCACCAAATCTCCTTCCTCCCCCTTCATCCCTCAGCCACATAAACCCTAGGGTATAGGGACTTTATAAAAAAGTCTGACAACCATTTGTAGGGGCGTGGATCTAGGCTCCTGGCCTAGTGGGCAAAGCTAGTAGATACCAGACCATCGGGACCAGGCTGGGGCAGGTGAGTACACAGCTATCCACCTTTCCTTTTGGCCATCGCAGCAAACAGCACCACTGCCACTGCCACCACCAGCAGGCCTAGCAGGACCACCGCGCCCCAGATCAGTGGGATGCTGTGTGACAGAAAGGGGCAGCTAGCTTAGCTC
>NW_006408556.1:11932437-11935293 GCF_000296735.1 Chrysochloris asiatica
GGGGGGGGAGGAGAAGTGGGGGGTGCTGCTTGCCAGGAGCCCTAGTGTCAGAGGGTTCACATTCTAGGGGAACTGCATTTGAAAGAAAGAAGAACATTTGGGGAATGGAATGAGGAGGGCAGAACCCAGGGCAGGCAGGAGAGACGTGCATTCTCAGGGCATGCTGATTGAAGACCCACCCATCACTGAACTGAGGTATAGAAGTCTGCCTATCTGCCTGATCAGAGGTTCTCCAGGGTGGAAGAAATGATAAGGGTCCCCTTTGATTTTATCTGGGCCTCTAAGCAAGTCATCCTTTTCCTGGTCACCCAAATGTAGTTCTTGTCAGTACCTCTTCTCATCCTGGCTGGGTTCTGGAGGACTGGCACTGCCCACAAGGTCTGAGGAGGCCTCCTTCTCCTCTTCTTTCAGGCTAGAAACTGAGTCAGAAGGAAATATTAATGAGCACATATCAGTGTTAGGGTCTGTGGGACTAGGAGTGTGGGTCTGAGGAAAGAGAAGCTTGGGATGTTCCTTCTCGAGGGTTAGGGACCAGCACTGGCTCATCATGTCTGTTAAGTGCCATCAAATGGATTCCATTGGCACAGACTAGAACTGCCCCATTGGGCTTTCTAGGATCATAGTCTTTAGAGAGCCCTATCTTGAGGTCGTTCTCCCATCGAACTGCTGTGGGGTTCAAAGCACGACCACAGCAGGAACCGGAGATGCTGTGGTCCACATCTTGCTGCTGCCTCTCAGGCCACCTAGAACAAACCTCCCTGAAGAAAACTGACTGAGCTGTTCCCACTATCTCGCTGGCAGTTAGGTTCCACTTGCCTGCCCGAACACCCATCTTCTACACCCGTTGAAAACAAGGTTGAAAATATTGGTTTCCATATTGGTGAGACTATTTCCATTTCTGAAACTGAATGAGATAAAACAGCTCAGGAATCAAATGCACACTGCCTCTGGGCGAGGCACATACTTACCACTAGAGGTTAATAAAAATATAAAAATTAAATAAGATTAATTCATTATACCCATTCCAAGAATCAAAAACTGAAAACTATAAAAAATGAATTCCAATTTCTATGCCGAAATTGCACTTCGTCAAAAGCATTCCTAAGTAAAGAACAGATAGCATAAAGTATGCTGAAAATACTGGAAGAAGAGCCCAGAACATGGCGTGGGGAAGCAGACTGGCCTTCCTGTGGGGAAGCCAGCTTCTCTGGGGGTCAGGAGAATTGGGCACTGTGTGGCTAACTTATCGCAGGCTTCCCGAACAGTAAGGTTTCCGTTCTCTGCAGCATTGGGGAAAGCATGTCTCCTCCCAGTGTTTTCCTCCAGGGGCCTCTGCCCTCCAAGGGTCCCTACGCCCAGGGCCCTGGCCACTAAGAGGTCCTCACTCCCCAGGGGCTCAAGAGCCCAGGCACCCAGAGGGGAACCCGAGGGTATAACTAGATGAAAACTCACCAGTAGGGAGAATCTCCAGAATCACTCGGTGCACAGTCTGCGGCCCGGAGGCTCCCTCTACCACACAGCCATACTCGCCCGCATCCTCCTCCTCCAAGTTGACCATCTCCACCTGGAGCAGGCCCCCACCCAGGTCAGTGAGAAATGGGTGCCTGCCTCCTGACACTCTGCGGTCCACTGCCGAGGACACCACAGGCTGGCAGCCCTCCGGCATGAACCGGCACCACACCTTCCGAGCCTTGCTGTCTTGGAGTCGGTAGTGGCACTGCACCACAATGGAGCCCCCCAGGGACGCCTGCAGCACCTCAGGGAGGCTGTACACTGAGCTCTGACCTAGGGAAGGAAAGAAAGCGGGGATGCTGGGCAGGCGCTGAGGACACTGGTCCCTAGCTGCCTGCTCACCGATGTCCCTGGGCAGGGGACTGAGAATATAGGGCCCAAAAGGCCTTACCTCCTAAGCCTTACCTGCCGGTATCAGGAGCAGCAGCAGGAGCAAGTTGGGGCCCATGGCTGGGCACGGCGAGGTCAGCTCTGAGGCTTGCCTGGGCAGTGACATGGCACTCCTCTGAGGACAGGAAACATCTGCTACAATCTGTCACATGACCATGGACTAGTGGGCACCTCAGTGGGTGTGGTGGGGGTGGTCAAGGAGTGCCTTTCCAATTCACTGCTGACCTTGGGGGCAGGGGTGGCAAGGCAGCGTGAGAAGCCTGGAAACCCAGGGACCTGGGACCCTGGGAAAGGAGGAGGTGGAAGGAAGATGGTGGCACCTGGAGGACAATAGAGAAAGAGGAAAGTTTATCTTTGTTGTTCTTGTTAAGTGCTCTCAAGTCGGTTCTGACTCATAGTGACCCTGTATAGGGTTTCTGAGGAGCAGCTGGTAGGTTTGAACTTCTGACCTTGTGGTTCCCAGTCCAGTGCTGTTCCACAACACCACTTCCAAATACAAAGATGAGACACAAAGCTGTGAGGGAGGAGGGAGAGGCCCCCTCCCTGTGGCCCAAGGGCATTCGGATTCTAAACTCTTTTTGTGTGACCCCCTGCCCCCACACCAAGCTTTCAGGAGTTTGTCTCTCTGCCTGCAATCTCACAAGAGGACGATCCACCTGGATCATGGGCCCTACGCTGGATCTTTTCATTTATTACGCTGGGCACTTTTTACTAAACAGTTGCCATAGCATGTGAACATGTAAGCATATAAACATTGCAATCCTATGTGTGTGAGAGTAGAGCTGTGCTCCATAGGGTTTTCCATGGCTAATGGTTCTAGAGAAGTCCTGGTGTGGTGCTGTAGGATAAGCACTCACCTCAAGGTCAGTTTGAACCTCAAGGTCGGCAGTTCAAACTCACCAGCCACTCCTCAGAAACCCTATACAGGGTTGCTATGGGTTGGAATCGACTCAA
>NW_006408556.1:11936007-11937448 GCF_000296735.1 Chrysochloris asiatica
TGATAGTTGATCCAAGAAGAATGAAGTCCTTGGCAACTTCAATCTTTTCTCCATCAATAAGAATGTTGTTTATTGGTCCAGTGGTGAGGATTTTTATTTTCTTTACACTGAGATGGAATCCACACCGAAGGCTGTGCTTTTTGATCAGTAACTATTTTAAGGGTCTTCACTTTAGACCCTTTCAATCTAGTCTTTTCTTCTGAGTTGGCAAGTTTCCCCCAGAGAAGTCTCCAGTCTCATATCTCAGAGTGATGATGGCAGTGTTGGTGGTGGAGGGTGGGGGTCATGTTCAATTTCTGACTGATAAATCCATGCTGCCGTCTCTACTCAATGATGGCAATGCCTAGGTGAGCATAGGGCCAAATGCTTAGCTTAAGTTCTTTTTGTCTTTAGATTGTGATATCTATCTGGAAATATTTTGAATGCAACTCCACTTTCTGAGTTTCAAACCTGGGAGCAGTGAGAATAGGCACTTAACTTTCTTCTCTCTCTTTTTTTCTCTCTAGGCTCCACCCTCCATTCCAGAAGGAGTTTGTATTACTTTCCTTGGTAGAACGGAGCTATCTTTATACCTATCTATCATCTCCACTACCCTATTCTATGGCTTATGATAGAACTCTACTTTGTCTTTCAAAGTCAGGTTTTTCCAGTTTAATGTAATATTAATACATTCCAATGGTTCAAAATACAAAAAGTATGCAGAATTACAGTGAAGTTCCCCACCTTCTGCAGCCACCTAGCTCCCCTCTCCATATGCAGCCAAGGTCTACCCTTCCTTCCCTAGTTACATTTGGAAGACATACACCTGTTACGGATTGAATTGTGTCCCCCACAGAATATGTGTTGTAAATCCAAACCTCTATACCTGTGGTTATAATCCCATTTGGGAAAGGGTTGTCTTTGTTATATTAATGGGATATGGTTTGTATAATGTGTCCTTGAACCAATCAATTACAAGATATAAAAGGAGAGGATTAAGCAGAACAGGGGGAGGGCAGATAGATACCAAGCCACGTGGAGATCTCTAAGGAACCTGGAAGCAGAATCTAATGAAACTAGGCCGGACGTTCCCCTAAAGTAGAAATCCTTCCCCTAAAGCTGGTGTCCTGAATTCAGACATCTAGCTCCTCACCTGTGAAAACATAAGTTTGTTTGTTAAAGTCACCCATTTGTGGTATTTCTGTTATACTAGCTCCAGGTAACAAAGACAACATCTAAAAGTGAAAAATATATTTCCCCTTATTTTTTTTTTCTCAAATGATTTATTATGAATTATATGACAGTTTACATGGGAGAACATTAGTTTTACATTCATTCTATCATATATTGTCTCATTGCCATGCTTACAATCCCCTCCATGTAATCCTTCCCCTGTACCCTCCAGGTCTTCAGCACACAGTCGCTCTCCCTCTCTGGATCTAAAGTCTCCAGCTGCTTCATC
>NW_006408556.1:11937895-11940398 GCF_000296735.1 Chrysochloris asiatica
TGTAAGGACTTGTTCCCTCTTTTGAGCTACTGCTTCCATAGGTGTAGGTCAAGTTCATCAAATTGTTTGAGAATATATATATATATATTTTTTTCCTCTTCTTTTTGCTTCTGGTTGAGCTCCGATTGTTTCCCCTTATTTTTTACACAAATGGCAGCGTATATTACTATATACACAGTTCTACACCTTGCTGTGTTTATAAAACAACATATAGCAGAGAATGTTCTATGTGAGTCCATAAAGAGCTAGCCTCTTTTTTCTTGTTCTTTTTTATTTACAAGGGGATGGTATATTCTATTCTGTGAATATACCACACAGTTAATTTTAACAACCCCCTATTGAAGAACACTGAAGTTGTTCCTAAGCTTTCTATTACAAACAAGGCTACAATGAATAACCATCTTCATATACCATCTTGGTTGTGTCTGAATAGGTCTGCAGGGAACATTCTGGAAGGAACAGCATGAACAGAATGTCTGTAATTTTGATAGGTACTAACAATGTAAGTTGGAATCAGAACTTTGAACAAATTAATGCGGCATTGGAGGCAGTCACTCATCTATACCAAGAAATTTGGAAGACAGCTACCTGGCCAACTGATTAGAAGACATCCATACTTGCGACCATTCCAAAGAGAGGTGACCCAACAGAATGCAGTAATCATTGAACGATATCATTAATATCACATGCAAGTAAAATTTCATTGAAGATAGTTCAAAAACACATGCAACAGTTCATTGACAGGGATCTGCAAAAGATTCAAGCTGGATTCAGACAAGGGGTATCATTGCTGACCTTGGATGAATGTTGGCTGAAAGCAGAGAATGCCTGAAAGATATTCACCTGTGCTTTATTGACTATGTGAAAGCTTTCAACTGTGTTATTCATGACAAGCTATGGATAACATTGCAAAAAATGGGTATCTCAGAAAACTTCATTGTACTCAGGCAGCTCTCATGTGATGCAATCTATGTGGCACAGTGGATCAGCAGTGAACTGCAAACCACAAGGTCGGCAGTTCAAACCCACCAGCTGCTCCTCGGAAACTCTATACAGGGTCGCTATGAGTCAGAACCAACTTAACAACAACAACAAATAGTATAGAAGGATTTCTAAATCTAGTGGAAACTTTAAAAATCCTGAGATTTTCTGCAGTGTGAGTGAGGCTCAGGCGTTAGCACCTTTGATGACTCATCCCTACCATGGATCCCAATGTGTTGCCAACGTTAAGGATTACTGCTCTAGGCTTAATAGGCTCTCATCCCCGTACCATTGGTCCAGTAGATGAGAACTACAGGGTAGGCAGGGGAACATGAATAAATACCAGAGGTAGAGAAATGTGGAACAAAACTCAAAATCATAAAAAAGACCAGGCTTAACTAATTGGCTAGAGATTGGTGGGACACCTGGAACTTCACTCACCCATCTCCCAGTCTCTCCCCCCACCCCCCTGCCTGTGGCTCAATTTTTAGTCAATTAATAGAACTACAAAGGAAACATTATCACAAGGGCAGTGTGCACACCTTAGAATAATCAACTATTCGAGATTAAAAGGGTAGCATTTACCAAAAGACAAAGTTCATAACCACCACTCATCTGTCAATTTATCATACTGCTGTGGCTTGCGTGTTGCTGTGATGCTGGAAGCTATGGCATTGGTATTTTAAATATCAGCAGGGTCACCCATGGTGGTCAGGTTTCAGCAGAGCTTCCAGACTGAGACAGACTAGGAGGAAGGCGAGACAGACTACTTCTGAATGAGTAGCCACTGAAAACCTATGAATAGTAGTGAAATATTGTCAGATATAGTGCCAGGAGATGAGAGCATTATGAATAGTAGTAGAACATGGTCAGATCTAGCACTGGAAGATGAGCCCCTCTGATTGGAAGGCATTCACAATACAACTTTAGAAGCGCTCTCAAAGTGGAGCTGGCCATAATGATGTGAATGGAGTAAAACTTTTGGGACCTTCATTTGCCAATGATGCAAACATCTGTTAATAATTGGAACATAGAAGTATGAACTATGAATCTAGGAAAATTGGAAATTGTCAAAAATGACATGTAACACATAAAGATCAGTATCCTAGGCATTAGTGAGCTGAAATGGGCTGCTACTGGCCGTTTTAAATCTGACAATCAAACAATGCCAGGAACCACAAATTGAAGAGGAATGGCATTGTCAAAAAGAACATTTCAAGATCTATCTTGAAGTACAATGTTATCTATGATGGATAATATCCATACGTCTACAAGGAAGATGAGTTAATACTACTATTACTCAAACTTATGAACCAAACACTAAAGTCAGTGATGATGGAATTGAAGAATTCTACCAACATCCTGGTGTAGCAATGTAGGATAAACATTTGACTGCTAACGACAAGGTCAGCAGTTCAGACCCACCAGCTGCTCCTTGAAAACCCTATATAGGGTTGCTATGAGTCAGAGCTGACTCAATGACACTTAACAACAACAACATGAGTCAGAACTGACTCAATAG
>NW_006408556.1:11941863-11961435 GCF_000296735.1 Chrysochloris asiatica
ATGACGTGGTGCGATGGAGCAGCTGGAGACTTTAGATCCAGAGAGGGAGAGCGACTGTGTGCTGAAGACCTAGGGGATACGGGGGAAGGATTGCATGGAGGGGATTGTAAGCATGGCAATGAGATGATATACGATAGAACGAATGTAAAACTAATGTTCTCCCATGTAAACTATCACATAATTCACAATAAAACATTCAAGAAAAAAAAAAAGAACTTATGGCACTTAAGGAAGAAGTTCAAGTTGCATTGAAGGTATTGGCAAAAAACAAGTCTCCTGGAATTGATGGAATAAAAATGGAAATCTTTCAACAAAGGGATGCAACACTGGAGATGCTCACTCATCTATGTCAAGAAAATTTGAAAACAGCTTCTTAGCCAATCTATCAGAAGAGATTCACATCTGTGCCCATTCTAGAACTCATCAGACAATATAATTTACATTGTTGTTATTAAGTGACGTTGAGTCAGTTCTGACCCATAGCGACCCTGTATTGGGTTTCCGAGGAGCAGTTGGTGAGCTTGAATCGCGGACCTTACAGTTCAAACAGCTTTGCAAAGTGGCGTATTAACCCACAGCGCCACACAAGGACTCCATAATTAACATTACATGCAAGTAAATTTTGCTGAAGATAATTCAAAATCAATTACAACAGTACATTGACAGAGAAATGTCAGAAATTCAGGCCAGATTCAAAAGAGGATATATATAACTAGGGATATCATTGCTAATGTCAGATGGATCTTGGATGAAAGCAAAGAATATCAGAAAGATGTTTAACTTGTGCTTTATTGAGTATGCAAACTTTTGACTATGTAGATCATGACAAACTATGGATAACATTATAAAGAATGGGTATTTCAGAACACTTATTTGTGATCATGAGTTGTTAGAACAGAACAAGGGGACACTGAATGATTTAAAACCAGGAAAGTTCTGTGCCAGAGTTGTATCTTTTCACCACATTTTTTTCAATCTCTATGCTTAACAAATAATCCGAGAAGCTGGATTATATGAAGAAGGATGTGGCATCGGGATTGGAGGTTGTTGTTGTTGTTGTTGTTGTTAAGTGCCATCGAGTCGGATCCGACCCATAGCGACCCTGTACAGGGTTTCCGAGGGGGTAAATCTTTACGGGAGTAGAAAGCCTCATCTTTCTCCCGCGGAGCAGCTGGTAGTTTCGAACCGCTGACCTTAAGGTTCGCAGCCCAATTCGTAACCACTACGCTACCAGGATTGGAAGAAGACTCATTAATAACCTGCGATATGCAGATGATACACACTTGCTGAAAGGAAAGAGGACTTAAAATACTCGTTGATGAAGATCGAAGACCACAGCCTTCAGTATGGGTTACACTTAAATGTAAAGGAAACAAAAAATCCTTACCATTGGACCAATAAATAACGTCATGATAAATGGAGAAGAGATTGAAGTTGTCTAAGACTTCATTTTACTTAGATTCACTATCAACATTCAAGCAGCAGTCATGAAATCAAAGGATGTATTGCAGTAGGTAAATCTGCTGTATAAGAACTCTTAAGGATGTTCAAGAGCAAAGATGTCAGTCTGAGGACTAAGGAGCGCCTGACCCAATCCGTAGTATTTTCAATGAATAAGGAAAACCATAGAAGAAAGGATGCACTTAAATTATGGTGTTAGAAAAAATTATTACAAGTATCGTAGATTGCCAGAAGAACAAACAAATCTGTGTTGGAACAAGTACAACCAGAATGCGCATTAGAAGTCAGGATAGTGAGACTTCATGTCTCATACTTCAGAAATGTTTCATGAAGGACCAGTCCCTGGAAAAGGACATCAATCTTGGTAAAGTGAAGGGTCAGCATAAAAGAGGAAGACCCTGACGAGATGGATTGACACAGTGGCAGCAGCAATGGGCTCAAGTGTAGTGACCATTGTGGGGATGGTGCAGGACCGGGCAGTGTTTTGTTCCGTTGCACATAGTGTCGCTTATGTGTTGGCATTGACTCTACAGAACCTAACAACAACAGCAAACTTCAGGAGGATTAGGGAACACAAAGGGATTGAAGCTGGGAGGACATGGGATAAGTGATATTACATTGGGGAGATTGCAATTAGTGAGATGAAACAAAAGTGTATGGATTGTTGACTATAAAGCTAAGGATCTGCTCTGTAAACCCAATCCACAATAAGGAATATAAATATTGCCCGGGAATGGGTGAGTCTTTTGATGGGTGGGGTGATCTTTAATTTAAAAACTCCACATGATGACTCTGTTTATCAGCTGGAGCTCTTGTTGTATGTAACCCACTTAAGCAGAAAAGCAGCCTGTTGCAAGGATCTCGGACATACACAGATTCCCTGGAGAGGCAAGGGATCCAGGCCTAGGAAATAATTAGGGACAAATGGAGCCTGAAGAGCCAGAGCTGACGCGGCAGCAGCCCTGTGAGGACAGCCTTGCCACCAGCATGCACGGTAAAGCCACAGTTATCATAGTTGTCCTTATGTCAGGAAGCTGCCCTCCTCTGTGTCGCTGGCTCCGGAGTCACAGTGAGGGGGTGGTGGTGCATCTGACTGCGCTGTAACTGTGTGAAGCCTGCAGAGTCAAAGGTCTGGAATTTTGCTCAGGAGGTAGAGAAGATGAATGTATGTGGTCGTGCTACCTTGTGGATCCAGATGTGCTGGGCTTCTCAATATTAATTACTAGTTTGCTGAGACCTTGGTATTCTGAGATTTAACTGGAAGTCCATTATGAGTGCACATGGACTCAAGCATGGCAACAATAGTGAGGTTAGCCCAGGATCGGGCAGTGTTCCGTTTTGCTGTGCATAAGGTCGCTATGAGTCAGTACTGACTCAATGGCACCTAACAACAATAAAAACATAGTTAATGAGCTCAGTTAGTAACAGAAAGGTTGGAGGTTTGAGTTCCCCTAGAGGTGGCTCAGAAAAACCCAAACCCAAACCTGTGGTTGTTATGTGCCGTGGAGTCGGTTCAGACTCATAGCAACCCTGTACAGGGTTTCCGAGGCTGTTAATCTTCACGGCGCAGAAAGCCTCATCTTTCTCCCATAGAACAGCTGGTAGTTTTGAACTGCTGTCCCTGAGGTTCGCAGCCCGAAACGTAACCACTACGCTACCAGAGCTCCTTCCTGTTGTTATTCTTGCATTCCGTGGAGTCGGTTCTGACTCATAGCGACCTGTTGTTGTTAAGTGCCATCGAGTCGGTTCCAACCCATAGCGACCCTGTACAGGGTTTCCGAGGCTGTAAATCTTTACGGGAGCAGAAAGCCTCCTCTTTCTCCCGCAGAGCAGCTAGTAGTTTCGAACTGCTGACCTTGCGGTTCATAGCCCGATTCGTAACCACTACACTACCAGAGCTCCTTCATAGCAACCTACTACCATCGAATTCATTCCAACTCCATGTAACCCTATATAGAGTTTCTGAGACGATAAGTCTTCAGGGAAGTAGATACCTCATCTTTCTCCCATGGAACCACTGATGGATTTGAACTGCTGACCTTGTGAATCGCAGTCCAGCGCTTATCCTACAGAACCACTAGAGCGCCTTAGCTCAGAAGAAAGACCTGGTGATCTATTCCAAAATATCTGCCATTGGTAACGCTATGGCGCACAATTCTACTCTGACGCACGTGAGGTCATGAGTCAGCAGTGACTTGGTGGCAATGGTTAGAAAAACGTTACTGCTCCTAATTCACCAGCTTTCCAGCTCATGTTTGCTTGTCACTGTGAGCCTGGCATGAAGAGGCAGAATCCTCAGTCAGTGGTGGATCTTGCGGGTACCCCACCTGGGTGCTCTATCCCAGAGCTGACTGAAGGGGCCACTTACATTTCCATGTAACCCCTTACTCTGCTTTCAGGGGTGTGTTGTGGGACTATGCTTACAGACTGCCAAGTCTCCCCACGCAGTGAGTACAGCTGTGCAGCTAGACAGACCTGCTGGGGCAGCAGGATGGAGCAAGACTGGACATTTGACCGCAGAAGATGGCCAGGGCTGGGTGCTAAGGGGAGCTGTCTGGAGGAGGAGGTCCTCGATAAGAGGATCCCAGCTAGAGCTGGCCTTGGGCAGCAGGGGGAGCACAGTGCTCACTGAGCATGTATGGGACCTAGAAACAGTTACAGTTGCCAGTGAGCTGATGTAACTCAAGGGAACTCTGTGCTCCCTAGAGTTTTCAATGGCTAACTTTTCAAGGGTGCCTCATCAGGACTTTTGAGGTGACTCTGGATGTACAAAGTTTGGGTTAGCAGCTGAGCATGTTAACCATTCACACCACCCAGGGAGTCCAAGTCCCAGAAAAGGGGCTGAGACAGCTGGTCTTCCACTTTTGTTTTCCTTTCTCCTTCCCTCTCTGTTTAAGTCTCTTAAGAATGGAAAACTGATGCGTGAGTCTGAAAAGACCAATAGGGTGTTAGGCTGAGGGCAGTGGAAGTGGCTGATGGGGTGGCCAAGCATCCAGGTTTGCTTGGATTGGGGATTGTCTAGGATTTGGGTTTCCCAGAATTGGTTCCAAAGGTGCCCAAGATCACTAAAACCAGGAAAGACCTGAATGTATGTGGATGAATGGGTTACCCTTGAAGGTGATGTGGTTGTATTTATTGATTTTCCTATCAGAAAGTTACTTTTCATGCTAACAATACAATAGTATGGAGAGGGAACATAGTCCACACTTATGGTGTGTCTATAACTGGTTACTGCCCATGGCTGGAGGCCTAGGACAAAGGTGACCTAGAAGATCCTGGCCTCCAGGGAGTTGTTGTGTTGCTGGGCATTAGAGAAGAGGAAGGAAACCAGTGTTTATGCAGTCCCTGGGTAGCTCAAATGGCTAAGCACTCAACTACTAGTCAATAAATTGGCGGTCTGAACCCACCCGGAGGTACCTCAGAAGGAAGACCTGGTGATCTGCTTCTGAACCGTTACAGCCAAGAAAACCTGTGCACACGAGGGCACCATGAGTCAGAATCCACGTGACGGCAACTAGCAACTTTGTCCCAACATCTCACCAGGTGTTTTTGCTGTTATTTCTTTTAATCTCACAAAAACCCTACAAAGAAGCGTTTGTTGCAATTAAGGAAGACACAGAAGCTCAGAGGAATTAAGGAACTTGCAGGAGGTGGGTGAGGAAGACTTGGTACTCCCTCGGGTCTGAGGACCTCACGGGGCCCAATGAGGAAATGTTCCTTGCCACTGAGTCAGGGATGCTAAGAAAAGCAGATTACACCGAAGTCTGAGATCTCTGGAGGGCCAAAAAGGGAGAGTGGAGTGAGGCAGGGCTGGGGCCCCACTGGGACTGAACAACCACATATTGAAATGCACTGAATGATGCCAGAGCTTCAGGGCTCTGTTAGGGTTTCCTTCCCAAGGCTTCAAAACTCACCCTAACCTAGGCCTGGTGACAGAGTGATCATGTGTGACTGTGGGCTGAGGGGCTCTTGAGACTCTACCTTCCTGAGATCCAGGACAGAGAGACCCGAGGATGAGGTCTATTTGGTTCCTTCTCTTCCCTTCCCTGCAGTCTAGTCTTAGGGCCTCACAGCCAGACTGTGGACCAGGTCCTCAGAGGTGAGAGTCTTCAGTCTGCCCATCCGCCTCTCACTCTTGACTAGCGTGATGGGGATGTATTGAGAAGAGAGATGAATTTTCGTGAGCTACCTGACGGCTTCCTCTGCCCCAGTCACTCTCCCTCCAGTACACTCATGGTTCACCCTACCTCCTGCAAGCTTGCCTCAAATGCTACCTCCTGAGAACCCTGTTGAAAACTGTACCGTCTCACATCCCTTCAGTTCCCACTCAGGGGTCCCCATGTGTGCAGGTGGAGCACAGCTGCTCCATAGGTTTTCAAGGCTGTGACCTTTTGGAAGCAGATCACTAGAGCTGTCTTCAGAGGAGACTCTGGGTAGGTTTGCACCTTCAAACTTCTGGTTAGCAGTCATGAGCCACCCAAGTATTCCTCCTAATACTCTGTGCTTGATTTACAATTTTCCTGAGTACTTTTTGTTGTGTTTATTGTCTGTCTCATCCCCAGTTTCCACCCTATGCCACCCAGGGAGTCCAAGTTCATGTTCTCTGTGTCAGCAGAAATCTTCGCCTGTCTTGTTCACAAGGCAGAGCCTAAAATAGTACCAGCCACATACAAACAAAACAGAAAACATACATTTCCCTTTAGTTCATTCTGACACATAGTGACCCTACTGGACACAGTAGAACTGCCCCATAGAGTTTCCAAGGCTGTCATCTTCACAGAAGCAGACTGCCACATCCGTCTTCTGCGAAACACCTGCTGGATTTGAACCGCTGACCTTTCCATGCCCGGTCAAGTGCTTTAGTCACTGGGCCACCAGAGCTTCTTTGCCACATGGTAAATGCTCAAATATTAGTTGAGTAAATGAATGAATAAATGAGCCAGATAGCTAGAGGAAAGGGTGCCTTCAATGCCAAATGATATTTAGATTTCTAGAAGGTTGGCGGTTCAAACTCACCATCTGCTCCTCAGAAACCTGCCACAGGGTTATTATGAGTCGGGACTGACTCAATGACACTTAACAACAACAGACACAACAGAGGAGCATAGGTAAATCCGTTTCTCTCTTTGAGCCTCAATTTCCCTTCTGAACAATGAGTGGTTTGGACCACATTACAGTTTTCTAGTGTTGCTCTAATAATAGAAATACCACACACAAATGGATGGTTTCAGTGAACAGAATTTTATTTTCTCACAGTTTAGGAGACTACAGGGAAGGTTCTGTCTCTGACAGATCTTGGGGAAAATCCTTTTCTCTTAGCTTTTGCCACCCTGGTATTCCTTGATTCCTTGACTGTTTTCCTTTGGCATCTGTCTTCCCCCAGTTTGTGTATGCTTATCTCCCTGGGAGACACAAATGGTTCAGCAATTGACTACTAACTGAAAAGTTGACAGTTTGAGTTCAACCAGAGATGTCTTGGAAGGAAGGTCTGGCAATCTTCTTCCTAACGGTCATATCCTTGAAAACCCTATGGAGCAGTTGGACTCTAAAACACATGGAGTCAGCATGAATCGGAATTGACTACATGGCAACTGGTTTTTAAGTCAGAAGCGATTGGGTTTAGGACACACCATTATGGCTTCATTGTTGTTGCTGTTAAGTGCCGTCGAGTTGGTTCCGACCCATAGCGACCCTGAACAGGGTTTCCGAGTTATAAATCTTTACAGGAGCAGAAAGACTCATCTTTCTCCCGCGGAGCAGCTGGTAGTTTCAAACTGCTGACCTTGTGGTTCGTTGCCTGATTCATAACCACTATGCTACCAGCACCAAAAAACCCTTCTGCCATACAGGATTATATCCAATGTATAGTAGTTAGGATTTGGGAGATACGCAATTTAAGCCCTAACAGGCCAGCTCTGATACACAATGGCTCATGCCCAGTTGTGTCTCAGGAGTGGAAGCTGGATGAGTTAAGTGGGAGATGGATGGACCTGGGGGAGGGGCTGGGAAGTTGTGGAGCTCAGCAATAGTCCAAGGGAAGCTGATGCTAAGGGTGAAGCCAGGAGGAGCGGAGAGGAGAGGCAGCACTTGGTGATTTCATCTAGGAAGGGCCCACACAGAGGAAACAAGAGCTGCCTGCCTGGTTTGGAGCCTGTGAGCATTGGAGGGAGTTGATATCCCAGCAGCCAAACCTTTTCTCTTTTCTTACCCCGATTGATTCTCCCAGCCCTGGCCAAGAGACAACCATCATGCCGTTGACGTGAAAGTCTAGAATTTATTTGTGAGAATGTTCATATCCAGTGCTCAGAAGCTGACAGATACCCTTCACACCCCTCTTCCCAAGAAGTCCCTCCTGGGGGGAGCCCAGGGAAGTCCAGGATACAGGAACAGTGGCCTCTTGTCAAGGCAGAACCAGGGGTCAGAGGTCTTGGAGGTGGAGGGGGCGAATGTGCAGAAGGGTGGATCCTGGCTGGACTTCTGTCCTCTCCTTTCATTTGGGTTCTTGTCTCTTTAGGTGTCTCGCAACTCTGTAATAAAACAAATCCTCAATGGCTCTCTTAGCCCCTGGCCACCTCTGCCCAACCTACCACCATGTTCTCAAGCTCACCTGTCAGGGTTTGGAGCTGGTGCTCTGGTTCATAGTCATAGCTGAACTCACTGGCTGGGGGAGTCTTCATTTTCTTCCCACGCCAGGCTGCAACCCAGAGGATACTTGCTACTAGAAACTTGCTGAGAAAGATGCAGGCCAGGAGTAGAAAGACAGGAGTGTATGAGGAGAAGGCCTCTTCAGAGGGGCTCCTTAGAGAGGGAAGGAAGGCAGGTTGGGGAGATCTTGAGGTGGAGCACAGATGGGAGAAACCACAAGCTTCTGGGGGCTCAGACTGCTTTTCTCCCAGCATTCACCTCATATGGTGATCTATGGGGTTCAGGGGAGCCTGTAGTCAGGAGTCCCAAGTTCTAGTCATGGATATGCGGCTGAATTGCTGAGTGCACTGAACACATAACTTTGCCCCTCAGAGTGATTTTCTGCAGTACACGATAATATGGTGTGTGTGTGTATCTGTGTGTATATACACATGGACCATTCAGAACTGATTCTGGTCTTACCAAAGGGGTCCCTGTTTTGCAACGTCTTAACACTTTCACTGTTGCTGAATTGTGGGAGTTTGGTGAGGCTGCTGGAGAAGGGTAGAAGGTGCACAGTCAGGAGACGTGGAGCAGCAGCAATTTACAAGTTACCATGGACATAGCTCACTATTTTAATGCGTGCAGCCACATTCATCTGTACCGGCTGGCTGGAGGAGTGTTTAGACAAAACCACGACCAGGCCCTTAGATGCTCTAATTGCCTCTAGATGTGTAGTTCTGGGAGCCTCACCCTCTACCCCACACAGGGCTACGGCAAGAAGAAAGTCTGCCCAGGGGCCTTGGGGAAGTACCTGGAAATGCTGTGCTCCACTCGGGCATCCTCAAATCTCTTGGGTTCCTCGGGCACCCAGAAATCTCCGGAGTCCTGGGAGTTGAGGGGATCTGTAGGAAACAGTCTGTGAGTTTCTAGCCCCCTTATTCCTCAGGCAGTCTGCAACAGAGGGTAAGGGGAACTCTGCATGTGGGGTTAGGCCCTCTGGACTGTGTGCATCAAGCCATTTCACTTCTCTGAGTCTCAGTCTGCTCACCTGTAAAGTGGGGCAATGAAGCCAGGATTCGATGAGAGAACCTCTGAATAGTTCCCAGCACCTCCTAAGAGCTTGCAGCTCCAACACCACTTCCTATCACATAGGGCTTGATGGGGACTAGATGAAACCATGAATATATTTGAAAGTCCTATGTAAATAAACTGTCAAGCAGTCTACACAAGCTAGGATTCTTGTTGCTATTATGATTATCCTGCCATTGTCTTGGGAGTTGGCTAAGAGTACCATTGGGCTGATTCCAACTCATGTGTCCCCCATATGTTACAGAGTAGAATTGCTGCATTGGGTTTCTTGGCTGTCAAACCCACCAGCCGCTCCTCAGAAACCCTAGACAGGATCACTACGAGTTGGAACTGACTCAACGGCAATTACTAACAACAATCTTTATGGAAGGAGATTGTCAGGCCTTTCTTCCACAGCACTATGGGGCAGGTTTCGATGACCAACTTTCAGTTGTTATTGTTAAGTGCCATTGAGCTGGTTCCAACTCAAAGCAATCCTGCATAGGGTTTCCAAAGAGCAGCTGGTGGGTTTGAACTGCTGACCTTAGGTAAGAAGCCAAGTGCAAGCTGTTTATGCTACCCAAGGACCTTATAGTTGAGCCTTGTGGTAGTGATTGGCAACTCTGTATAGGGTTTCCGAGGCTGTGAATTTTTATGGGAGTGGAAAGCCTCCTTACACCTTGAAACTTCCTGTTCTTCCTACCTCCCACAGACATTTAGAGAAGTGGTGGAGGGCAGTCTACCATGCTCCCTCCCCTGAAGCCCAGGCAAATACCATTCTAGATCCTCTGTCCCATAATAGGGACCATGTTTAGGGGAGGAGTCCTCTCCTCTGTGCCTCATGGGAGCCCC
Source organism: Chrysochloris asiatica (assembly GCF_000296735.1). Classification (NCBI taxonomy): domain Eukaryota; kingdom Metazoa; phylum Chordata; class Mammalia; order Afrosoricida; family Chrysochloridae; genus Chrysochloris; species Chrysochloris asiatica. Next base: position 11,951,872 of record NW_006408556.1, read on the forward strand.
TGGGGTCAGCAGGACAGACACCATGGGGCCCAAGGAAGGAAAGTAACGTGCCCTATGTCACAACAAGTGTTTTTCTGCTCCAGGTTGGTGCTTAATTGATGTTGGTAAATTTATTGGTTGGTTGGATGAGGGGTGAAATGAATCTCCTCCTACTCCTTAAAGACCACCTCCAGTGTTCACAAATGTGTCTTGGAAGAAATGCACCCAGCATGCTCCTTGGAAGTAGGGATGCTGAGACTTCATTTCACAATACTTTGGACTAATCCCCGGAAAAGGGCATCATGCTTTGCAAAGTCGAGGATCAACAAAAAAGAGGAAGAGCCTCCCAACAGAAAGAAAAGTGTCTGCCACACAATGGGCTCAAACATAACAACAATTGTGAGGATCGCACAATGCTTCGTTCTGTTGTACATAGGGTCGATATGAGTCAGAACCGACTTGACAGCACTTAACACCAACAACACAGAGTTCACTTCTTACCAGTTGCCTTCAAGTCAGTTCCAGCTCAGCTTAGAGTAGAACTCTGTTGTTGTTGTTAAGTGCCGTTGAGTCGGGTCCGACCCATAGCGACCCTGTACAGGGTTTCCGAGGGTGTAAATCTTTATGGGAGTAGAAAGCCTCATCTTTCTCCCGCGGAGCAGCTGGTAGTTTCGAACCGCTGACCTTAAGGTTCGCAGCCCGATTCATAACCACTACGCTACCAGAGCTCCTTAGAGTAGAACTCTGCTCCATATGATTTCCAATGACTGATTTGGGGGGAAGCAATCTGCTAGGCCTTTCTTCCAATGCATTTCTGGATGGACTCAAATCTCCAACCTTTCGGTTAGCAGCCAGGTGTGTTAACCCTTCGCACACACTTCATTCACATAATAATCTAATGCCAAATGCCTACGACTGTTTGGGGAAGTAGGGCTCATACAAGGAATGCCTTATGCAAATGAAAGAACGTGCCCTTCCTCCAGGTGTGCAGTCTTGTAACAGGGAGCTCAGCCTGCTGCGAGGAGTCCAGGCTGGATGTTGGTCCCCTTGTGCAAGGAGTCCCAGGTGAGGCCAATGGCTCAGCATCTGACTACTAACCAAAAGGTTAATGGTTTGAACCCACCCATAGGCTCCTCAGAAGACAGGCCTGGCATTTACATCTTTTCCAGCCTTGAAATCCTACAGAGCAGTTCTTTCTTGTCTGCAACACATGGGCTTCCATGGGTTGGAATGGACTCAGTGACATCTGGTTTGTGTGTGTGTGTGTGTGTCTGTGTGTAACCCTGAGTCAGGAGGGCAAGGTCTGCACTGTAAGTTCTCCAAGGGTATCCAAAGCCCAGCGGGTGGTAACCCTGTCCCATGGATGGATCAGAGGTGTGGTCAGCTGCCTACTCACCAGTCAACACCTCCACCAGGACCTTGCTGAGGACGTCAGCCTCACTGCCACGGAGGCTCTGGCACAGGTAGAGCCCAGCATCGTGGGCTTGAAGGTTCCGAAGTGTGACGGTGAGTGTGCCGCCCAGGACGTCGTCTGTGATGGTTGTGCTCCCATTCCGCCTCTTCAGGAAGGACAGCAGCCATGAGTGGTGGGTGCTGACCACCTGCTGGCACGGGCCTGCCTCCTCCAGCTGCCGGCACCAGGCCTTGCGTCTCTTCCAGTGCTTTGAGGAGTCGTAGGGGCAGGAGACCTGCAGGGGCCAGCCCTCCATGCCCTGGACCACCGTGGTGTTGTGGGCTCTGGACAGTCCTGTGGAGGGGACATTTGTCCACTTCTTCACTCACTTACACACTGCTGTTGACTCGATTCTGCCTACTAGCAGCCGCACGGGGCAGACTAGAACAGCCCCATGGGGTTTCCGAGCCTACAGAGCACACAGGAGCACACAGTCTCATCTTTCTCCTGAGAAGCAGCTGCTGGGTTTGAACCACTGACCTTTCAGTTAGCAGTCCAACCTTTTACCCACTGTGCCACCAGGGTCCTTCCTTCACCCATTTACCAGGTGTTTACTGAACACCTATGTGCACTGAGCAAATTAGACAAAAATCCTGCCTCTAAGGAGCTTGAATTCCTATACAGGCTGGAAGAAGGGAGCACAGCCTAGACACGAACATAGGAAGCTGTTGTTGTTTTGTGCCGTTGAGTCAGTTCTGACTTAGAGCCATCCAGTATAGGGTTGATGAGGAGCGGCTGGTGAGTTTGAACAGCTGAACTTGTGGTTCAAACTAGGAGCCAGGAAGTCTAGCTCCTGGGTCTGTTGGACTTGCTGGTCATTTTTGAAGAACCAGCTGACCTTCTATGGGCCTATTTCCAGAGACATTTGGTCTTGACATCCACTCTAGCTCTATTCTGCACATCTTCTCCCATCATATGGGGTCAAAATTTCTCTTATCTCCTCTCCACCTCAAGTGGGGCCCTGGTAGGCCTGGGGCTGGACCCATTCCCTGTCCTGGCCCAAGTTGCTTACACTGCAGCTGCCCACGCTGGTACTAGCTTCCCATACTCCATCTTTAGCTTCCAGCTTCCCCATTTCTGTGGCTTTGTTCCCCTTTCAGAAGGGATTCGTCTCAGAGCTATTTGGGGGAGACATGAGGCTGCTATTTTGGGGGCACTCCTTAAGGTGGGGCAGATGGACTTACAGCACCAGCCTATTGCCAATGTAAGGACTCCAGGGGATTCAGCTTTGACCTCAGCACCCTCTGCCCCCTGCCTCCTTGGTCCTCCTCCTCCCTTTATCCCGTCTACAAGCAGATAGTGACCGAATCTCGAAGGATGAGTCCAGGGAACTGGTGGCTTGCTGTATGGAAGTGGATGGGCTGTGTCCCTCTGCACATGTCCCCCATCCATCTCACTGCCTCAGGCCAACACATCCAGCTTCCCTCTCCACTTTGAACTAAAAAGCTATAGGAGCAAGAGCTCCTTGTGACTCCTGTCAGCCAGGTTTACCCACTGCTCTGAGGGAGCCAAAGAGACCTTTTCCTGATGGGAAGAGGTAGTTGGTTCCAAGAACTTGGAGTGTCCATCTCCCATCTCAGAGACAGACATTTTCTGCCCATCACCTCCCATCAAGGACTGAGGGCAACATGGACAAGAAGGTCTTCAAAGTTCAGGAAGAGGCTCCCTGAAGATACAGACAGCCCATCTCCCAGTCTCCTCCATCTTTTCCCTCTCACCTTCTCACTCCTCTGGGCTGACCCTATGTGTGACCTGAAGGGCCACTTTTAGAAGTCCCCTGCCTATGTGGCCAGATACATGAAGAGCTTGATACTACAGGGCTGAGGAAAGGAATAGAAGGTTATGGGAGACGACAGGGGTTACGGGGCAGGAGGATCCTCCCTTCATAGTTTGCTTAAGTTATCCTCTCAGTACCAGCTCAAGGAAGGGGAGGAAAGAGGCTTGGAGGAGGAGGAGGAGGATGGGGACCCTACCTGTGAGAGCAAGCAGCAGGACCAGCTGGAGAGGCTCCATGTCACCGTTTCTGGGGGATGATAGGCACGGGGTGCCTTGTGCAGGATGTCGTTTTCCCTTGGACTGCAGAAAGGAGAGGGCCAGGCACGTCAGGCGCTGCCCACAGGAACTGGGCTCCTGGAGATTGAGCAACTTTCAAGACTGGGGTCTGGCTTTATGATTCAGAACCAGGGTGCAGTGTGGGGAAAGGGGGAGGAGGAGCTGCCACTGCAGCCGAGGCAGCCAGCTATCCTTCAGTGTCAACAAGGCCCAGGGCTAGGGCTAGTCAGGGTCCGAGGCTGCTTGGTCTCCCTGCAGAGCCTAGTACAGGGACATGAGTCTCGCTGCTGGGTTCAGACCCTCCTGCAGCTGCTGGGCTGTCATCTAGTTTCAACCTTGCATCGGATGAAGAGCAACTGCTGTCTCTGAAGCCAGGACCCTTAGCCAGCCCCTCTAGTTTGTCTCTCTGGGGCCAACATACCTTAGTGTGACACCAGTTAAGAGCATGATAGTGAAGCCAGACTGCCTTCCAGTCCTTCCTTGTCCACTTCCTGCATGTATGAATACATGTCTGTAACCCTCTGGAAAGGTGGAGGGTCAGAGAAAACGAGGAAGACCCCAGAGAGATGAATTGTCAAAGTGGCAGCATCAATGGGCTCAAACGTGGCAACAATTGTGAAGTTGGCCCACAACCGGGCAGTGCTTCGTTCTGTTGTACATAGAGTCGCTATGAGTAGGTACCGACACGATGGCACCTAACAACAAAAACAACCCCTCTGGGTCTACAACCTATATCCATGAAGTGGGGGAAGTGGTAGTATTTAGAGTGGTTGAAAGACTAACATTCATTTCTGCAGGTAAAGTGCTTTAAAACAGCCTGCCATGAGCTAAAGAGGATAGAGAGAAACACTGTAAACTGATGATATATAGCGGGGATAATAATCAATGTAATGAAACAAGCTATATGAATGGTTGAATGTGAAGCTGATGATGTGCCCTGTAAACTTTCACTCAATGCAAAATAAAAACATTTAATTAAAAACAAAACAAAACAAAACAAAAAAAAAACAGCCTGCCATGGCGTTATGCTGTTAGGTGTTCTCAACTTGGTTCACACTCAGCGACACTATGAACAACAGAAGAAAACATTCTCTGGTCTTGTGCCGTTCTCACAATTGTTGCTAGATTTGAATCCATTGTTGCAGTTGTAGTTCATCTTCTTGATGTTCTTCCTTTTTTTCACTGACCTCTAATCTACTCTACCAAGCATGATGTCCTTCTCCAGGGAGTCCTGAAAAAAAGGTCCAAACACATGAGACCAAGCTTGTCCATTCTTGTTTCTAAGAAGACTTCTGGCTGTACTTTCAAGATAGATTTCTTTGTTCTTCTGACAGTCCGTTGTTCTTGCTGTTGTTGGGGACCATGTAATAAGTCACGACGCACAGAGACACTATGCACAACAGAGTGCAACACGGTCCAGCTCTGCATCAGCCTCACAATCTTTGTTACATTTGAGCCCATTGCTGTTGCCAATCCATCTTCTTGGGACCTTCCTCTTTTTCTTTATCTTTTTGTCTGTCTAGTTGTATCAGGAGCCACTTTATTTTACTTTTGCAATGACTCTAACGTTCACATTTCATGTTTAGTTAAGGGAAAAACAACAAAAACAAAAAGCTGGACTCCAAAGTTTCTGAGGATGTTGGTATATGCGAGAGGGTCAGCCAGGCCAAGAGAGGGACCGAGCTCAGTCTCCCAAAAGCCTGTGAGCAAACACTGTTTTCTTAAGATGGAACTTGGGAAATCTCATCAATACTTCCCAGAGTTCAGATTCTTGGAACTTGGGCCTGGAATCCAACAAGAAACACACACTTGCCTTGTGTGATCAATGCAGATCCCACACTCCACAAGGAAGCCTTCAAAAGGATCTGTTTGTTTTAGAAAGAGACAAGGACCATGATTTATGCATAAACTTAAAAAAGCGAAATGGAGAGTTTCAGAATTCTTTCAAGTTTAAACACACAATCAGTGACAAGGTGGACAACTCAAGTTTTAAAATCAGATTAATCCACAAATTCAAAATTCTGATATGAAAGCCTTAAATAATTTACAAAATACAAAGAACTGGCACACTTTGCATTTAAACTCTTATCTACACAAATGTAGTTCTATCAAGGCAACTATTGAAATACATTTATAACACATTCACTCTAAGGAAACACACAGATCAAATTACCATTAAAGGTAGTGAATGTGAAACAAAATTAAATCTTAGGAAAAAGGCAATGCTAATGAGATAATGCTAACTTTGGCAATAACTATTTTGGTTGCCATACAAGAGGGTCAGGAGGTGCATTTCTGGGGGGCGGTGCTCTATTCAGACCAGTTTCTCATGAGTGAGATGTGGCGAATGTTTTTGTACAGCTCCAGAATAGTTTCGATTCTTTGGGCTCACGTTCTGTTCCCCGGGAGCGCCCAGGTCTGGAATCAGACTATGAAGTAAGAAGACATGGCTACCAAAGGTCACTCTCCTAAATCTTGCAGCGTAGGCTGCAGTAAGAAGCCACCTTCCACCTGCTCACCTTCCAGAGCGCACCGCACAGCTCATCGGCGCCCAGGGCAGCTACGCTCCCAGCGAAGCACGCCCCCTCATTGCCTCTTTAGCCAACAGTGTGCTGCGGATGATACTGCGCTCCTAGGCCGCCCGGGGTGCGCTAGCCACCAGCACCATAAGAAGCCCCGGCCGAAGACCGAAGACGGGGCAGCGGGCAGGTGGGGACAACCGGACGGCGGGACTTCCGCAGCGCAGTTGAGAAACTGGCACCTCAGAGCAGTAGCCCGCCCAGGCCCAACACTGTCCCAGGCCCGCTACGCCTGGCGCATCAGCTTCTTGGTCTTCTCTGACCCTCCATTTTACCAAGCATAATAATTCCCTTCTCCAGGGACTGGTCCCTCCTGATAATATGTCTGAAGTATGACAGACAACGTCTGGCTATCCTGGCTTCTAAGGAGCATTCTGGCTGTATTTCTTCCTACACAGCTTTGCTTGATGGTTGTGCTCTCTGAGCCCTGGGCCCAGTGGGATGATCCTCAGAATATTGGGTTTCTACCTTCTCTCACTTACAGTGTCTCTCACTTCCAGTGTCTTCAGCACCACTCCCCACCATCTTCCCATGGGCAGTCGTGCCTGTCCTCACTTGCTTCTGCTTCCCTTTCAACTGCTGCTCTATCATGCTATGCTCCCATGGGTTCACCATCTCCATTTCCTCTCATTCGTGTGCTTCTTCTTTTAAAAAATCAAATATGTCATTATGGAGAATTCCAAACGTATGCAAAAGGAGACACAAGAATAATAAAGACCACATTCAATAGTTTATCAACATACAGCAACTTTTTTTGGTCCGTGTCTTAGTTTCCAAGAGCTGCCATTATAAAAATGCCACAAAATGAGTGGCTTCAAAGAACAGACATGTGCTGTCTCAGAGTTCTGGAGGCTAGAAATTTAACCCGGGGTATTGGCTGTGTGGACTCCTTCGGTGGGCTCTGAGAAAGTAACTGTTCCACACCCGTCTCCTAGCTTCTGGTGGCTGAGGTCATCTTTGGCATTCCTTGACTGATTTAGCTACTGTCTTCCACATGACTTCTTTTATTTGTGTGACTCTCCACAGTCTCACTCAAATCCTACTCCAGTATGATTTCGTTAACTTAACTGATAACGTCTCTTCAGAAAGACATAACTTCCAAACAAGGTCACATTCACAGACACAGAGATGGTTGTCGTTAAGTTCTGACTTATAACCACCCTGCATAGGGTTTCAGAGGAGTGACTGGTGGGTTTGACCTTGCATTTCAAAACTGACCTTGCAATTCAATGTTTATCCTACAGTGCCATACCAGGACTCCAACACAGAGATTAGGACTTCAATCTATTTTTTGATGCAATTCAATCTATAACAGTTGATTTCCTTTTCTCCCATATTGTTGTTGTTAAGTGTTGTTGAATCAGTTCTGACCCATTGTGACTCTGTATAGGATTTCCTAGGAGCGGCTGACGAGCTTGAACCGCTAACCTTGCAGCTCAAACCGACCTTGCAGTCCAGTGCATTAACTCACAGCACCACACCAGGACTCCCATATTTTTGTGTAACAAATTCTACAATAATTTCATCAATAACTATTTCAGTTAAAGATTTCTTCTTAAAATTAATTTTTTTTAATTGCCCAATTGCTGGGCCCCTTATTCCCTCTCACTCATCTGTAAAGAATCTTTTAGTTAAATTATCAGCAGTTTAATGCTTCTGTATGAACCTTCTGTTTCCAGACCTACAACCACCTCTTCTTTCTTGGCAGTTATTTCTCTCTTACATGATAGAAGGAAAGAGCCTAAAATATTTCTTTCCCTGGAGTTATTTGTGCCACAAATATTTTCTAAGCACCTACTATGTACCAGGCACCATGCTGTGTGCAGTTTTTTGCTGGAATGTTGACATTGTAAATCTGTTGTGATTGGAATCTAGAAGGTCAATACCCTGAGTTGGGGGGATAAAAAGGAGACCTTCAAATGAGTCACCAGAAAGAATTTGGGACATAGGTAGAATGGACCATCTCAACCAGAAAGGGCACTTGGAGGCTTCCAATCTGAGCATGAATTGGGAAGTCAGGATGCTGTCCTTTGAACCCACATTTTGATTGAGATCTGCCAATTGCAGATTGATTCTGCCATGACTTGAAGCAGATCTTTGAGGCGTCAGAGCGTTGTTAGGGAATTGCTGCCTTCCTGAAGAGAATTACAACAGTTTCTCCAGAGAGGGACTAGTTCCCATCACTTGCACCTTGTGGATTCCACAGATGGTGGCACTGTTTCCCTTTAATGTTAGGACTTGAGCTGAGTCGCAAGTCCTCTTAACGCTCAGAGCCCACTGGACAACTCTGGGATCTAATGAGTAAGGACTCCTGGTGGCACTGTAAGATAAGCATTGGACTGCTAATCACCAGGTCAGCAATTCAAACCCACCAGCTGCTCCTTGGAAACCCTATGAAGGGTCGCTTTGAGTCAGAACTGACTCCACGGCACATCCACACCAACAGTAAGTAACAAAGGTTTAGGGCATTGGAAACAGGGTCACTATGAATCAGAATCTGAGTTTACAAGTGCTGAGAATAATAACCATCTGGCGCCCCCTGTCTAATGTAAATGATACTGTGCTCTGGCTGCTAGATGAAGGATGGAGGTTTGAAACCACCCAGTGGCACGTGGGAGGAAAGGCGTGATCCACTTCTGAAAAATCAGTCCTTGGAAACCCAATGGAGCACACATGGAGTCATCCTGAGTGGAAGCTGATTCAACAGTAACTGGTGGGTTATTGGGCAACTAGATCCTTCCAGCTTAATAATGCTTAACCATGAAGCCCTTTCAAAATTACTCTAAACTCTTGACACATCAACAGGAGCTCTGGAGTTATACTCTGTGCTTGGATTAGAATAGTAAGCAAAAATAGTCCCCCAAATTAAATTAGTCCGTGAAAACCTTGATTGCTTTCAAAACTTTTAAGCATCATTTAAAAATCACATTTTAAAAAATTAAATAATTTTTAAAGATCTGTGGGCTGAAATTAAAAGACTCAAGATATATAAGATTAAGTCAGAAAGTATTGTTACAAAAAATCATTAAAAAAATCATCCAATATTTCCCCTTTGGAGTCCCAAAAAACAGTTGCCATAAACTTGTGAGCTGACATCTCTGCCTTGAATTTAACTGATCTGTGAGATCCCCTTGGAAGCCATTGATTTTATTTAAACTTTGTTGTTGTTAAGTGCCTTAGAGTCAGTTCTGACTCATAGTGACCCTATAGAGTGTTTCCAAGGAGGGACTGGTAAATTTGAACTTCTGATCTTGCAGTTCAAACCAATCTTGCAGTCTATGGCATTATCCCACACCAGACACCCTAATAAGACTAATACGTTGGAAGTACAGCTATATTGCTCCTTGTTGTTGTCAGGTGCCATCGAGTCGGAACCGACTCATAGCGACCCCATGCACAGCCGAACGAAACAATGTCCGATCCTGGGCCAACCTCACTACCGCTGCCACACTTGACGCCATCAATGATGCCACCTGGCTGATCCATCTCGTTGGGGGTCTT
>NW_006408556.1:11990899-11992520 GCF_000296735.1 Chrysochloris asiatica
CAGGGCTGTGTCTCCCATCTCCCTCAGACTGGAGTTCCTTGAGGGCAGGGTTGTACCTCCCTCAACAACTGCAGGGCATTATCTGTGCCCTCCCTCTTCACCACCAGTCTTGGGTTTCAAGATGCCTCCTTCCTCTCCTCTTGTCAGACCTTGCTCAACAAGGCATGTCTCCCCAGGTCCCCCGGCCCAGAGCGTGTATACAAAAGTACAGCACCGGGAGGGGGAGACGCTGTCTGTGCAGTGCCACTACAAGAATCGCAAAAACCGTGTGGAGGGTAAGGTTTGGTGCAAAGTCAGGAGGAACAGATGTGAGGTGGGGTTCACCAGGGTCTGGGCACAGAAGCCCCACTACTTGCTGCAGGATGATGCCCAGGCCAAGGTGGTCACTATCACCATGACGGCCCTCCAGCGCCAGGACTCCGGCCGATACTGGTGTATGCGGAACAGCTCCCGGACCCTCTACCCCTTGATGGGCATTCAGCTGGAAGTGTCTCCAGGTGAGTGGGCCTGGGATGGGTGGGACATCCTCCCTGGGTGACAACCATCTTGAAGCACTCTGCTGATATCAAGTTTAATAAGGGTTGTTTTTGTTGTTAAGTGCCATTGAGTCAATGCGGACCCATAGTGACCCTGTATAGGGTTTCTGGGAGCAGCTGGTGAGCTTGAACCTCCGACCTTGGTAGTAATCATTAACAATAGCCATGTTGTTCCTTAGGGTTTCAAGAGTTCTTTGCTGATATGATCTGATTTGATCTTGGATATTATTGTCACCAGTTTATAAGTGAAGAAAATGAGATTGTTCAGTGTCACAGAGCTAACAGGTGGCAGAGCCGAGACTTTAACTCTTTATCTCTGTCATCTCTTCAAAATATGTTTATTGAACTGAGGCCAGGCTTTATTCTAGGACCTGAGGATATGGGGGTGGGTGACAGTGGACAGAGTTTTGCCCTATGGGACATAGCAGACAATAGCACATCCTCAGAGAGCTAACTCCAGATAACAAGAAAGTCCTTAAGAAAATACGACAATAGTAATTCAGTGGTGGGGGGAGCTACTACACTACCATGGATCAGAGAAACACCTTTGTGAACAGATGCCACCTACCATGCAGATCTAGAATGAGGAGACTTCTCTTGCCCTGTCAAAATCTGGGTGCTTCAAAGAGCATTACAGGTAGGGAAACTTGTAAGTTCAAAGGTCTTATGGTGAGAAGGCTCTTGGAGGGTATGAGAACGTTCCATACTGAGTGTTTGGAAGGATGATAAGAGATAAAGCTTGAGAGTCAAGCAGATATGAGAATGCCTGCCTAACAACAACAACAACAACAACAAAAATGTTGTCAGTTCCAACTCATGGCAACCCCATGTGTCAGACATGATGACTCACGTCTCCTGGATCTTCTCCCTCTTCTACCACCCCAACGTCAGGCTTCTTTTAGAAAATGGAATGGTAAAGGGACAGGCTGATAGCTCAGAATAGCAGCACCAGTTCAGATGTCTCTTGGTAAGCCCCAAGGAAAGTGTCTGACCCTAGCTGATTGCAGCTTTGAAAAAAAAATTGGGGATCCTTAGTGCATCCTTGTCATTGCCTCTGGAACTTATCCACCAATTATGGAGCAAGT
>NW_006408556.1:11994070-12007310 GCF_000296735.1 Chrysochloris asiatica
CCCTGGAAGGCAGGGGAACAGGGGTATTGATACACAGCTCTTGTCTGTCATTGGTGGAGGGTTCCAGTCTGTGTGGTGGCAAAGAGAGTTCCAAAGTCAAATAAAAAAAGGGGATGCGGGAGACTGCTTTATACTAAAGAGATACAGGCAAGAGGATGGGGCAGGATACTCACAGCATTTGCTACAGAGGCCAGTGCAAAGAGGAAGCCTCAGACCCTGTGCAGAAAGTAAGGGCCTTGATCTCTTCAGCTACAAGTGAGGTCTCTCCAGTACATGTTCTCAGATTACGGAGCATAACAGGAGAAAAGCTGAGGCTGGGGGAAAATCAGGACAAGGCCTTTACCCCCGAGGACTGTCTGGAATGATCTCTGGGGCATTTCTGACCGACTTCCTCCCCTGACAGCTGGGTGTTCATGAGGGGAGCGCCGTCAGGGTGTGTGTTAGACACTCTTGCCCACCTCCCCCCATTCTCCCTGTATCCTCAGGCATCAGGATTTTGATCCTACCTTACTCGCCGTGGTGCTGGCCTTCCTCCCAGCGCTGATGCTGGTGGTCATCTTCTACGGACTTTGGAAGAGGAGGCACATGGACAGTAAGTAAAACCTTCTCCCAGCCGAGTGCAGAGCACTGGGGCTAGACACCCTTTCCAAAATGCCTTCCTACACCGGGTCTGCATCTCTCAGTCTGTGTCCAGTCAAGAGGACTGTGAGGGCACCCAACAAGGGAGTAGGGGAGGCAGGCAGAGACAGCACAGCCTTCTGTCAAGGGGTCAGCCTGGCAGGAGTCAGAGGACAGAGCCAGAGAGAGCAGGGCCACTCCGAACACTGAGCGTAGGAAGCAGCAAGGCCCTTCTTCATCTCTTTCCCTGTCCCATAGGCTACAGCTTTTATGATGGTCCTGCCAGGCCCTGGAGGGACACACCAGAACACAGCCCCTTTGGAAGCTGACTTGGTCCTAGACCACCTGACTGCTTCTCCCAGAGGGACTCCAGGAGGCCGGAGGAGGAGTGAAGATGGGAATCCATCTGGACTGGAGTGAGGCTGGGATGTGAGGACATGCGTGTATGACGTTGGGATCACACAGGCTGCAATCTGCCCACTCTGTGGTGGTGAACTCTCCTGGCTACCAGGAATCTGGGGAGGGGGCCAGAGCAGAAGGCCCAGGCAGGAAGTCCTAGGGAAAGCCACCAAGGGGATCCTGCTCAGAACCAGAGCCCCCTGCCCTAGCTGAATGGAAGAGGAGCTCTGAGCGGTGTTGTGCCTCAGGACTCACCACTACTGAGCTCAGAGGAGGGTGGACAGCTAGAGCTGCCCTCCGTCCATCTGGGGCCCCTGTGTCCTCAGGGCCCTTCAAGCTATGCTGTGAAGTTGAGGAAGAAAGAGTTGGGCTCATGACCACCACCACCACCACCACCACCACCACCACCATCCAGGCAGCTGATGTCCTGTGGTCTGTACCCTGGAGGAAGAGCAGACTAGGTGCTGGGAGTCCACAGAGAGTGACAATAGGGAACCCTGAGCTGTCCAGGGCTCCCCCGAGGACCATGTGTCCTCTGTGCTCTGGCCTGGCTGTGACTGCCTGTCCTTCATCTCCTGAGAGCCCACCTTCCCACTGCTGCCACCTACTCATGGCCCCTCATGGGAGAGCTCCCCAGCCAACCTCCCCACAGTATACAAGAGGACCGAGGCTGAATCTGGGCTCACTCTCTCAGTTTCCGTACCTGGGATCCAGACTAGAGTTCCTGGAGAGGAATGAGATTTCCAGCCAAGTCCAGGTCCAGGGTCACATTTGGTCCTGGGGTCTGTAAGTGTGTATGTGTGTGTGTGTTGGAGTGAGGTGTTCACTCCAGAGACACTGATGGGAAGGCCATGGCTCAGATAAAGGGTTCATGTCATGGCCTCTGGGGGTCACTGTCCCCTGAAGAGGGAGAACTCAGCTTGTGGCACAACAGAGACAACTCAGAACCACAGCCTAGAATGCTGGCCTGGGTAGGGGCAGGGAGAATGCAGCCCAAGAATCCTCTAGCCTAGGGTCCAGTGACTGAGGGATCTGTTCCCTGCCCCTCTAGCTCATGGCTCAGACTCTACCTGTGCTGCCCAGACCACCAGCCTCATGTCCAGCACCAAAGACCGGAAGATATGGGCAGGACCCTTCCACTGGAGAGGGGTGGTCTCCCAGCCTGAGCGACTGGGACAAGCACCTGGATAGAGGTGACATCTCTACTCTCAGCCTTGGGTCAGGGGCCTTCCCTGTGGGAGAGTGATCACACTCCAGGATGGACATGTGGCAAGGAGTTCTTGGGGAACAGGAAGGAGACACTTCTTCCTACGTCCAGGAGAGGGCAGCAGAGGGAAGAAGCAGATTGAGGAACAGAGATCTGGTACACAGTGAAACCTGTCTCTACCAGCAAACCAGCAGCTTAGCGGCATGTGGTCTTCACCCTAATGTGCAGCTGGGAGGGGTTTAGCTTAGCTGGAGAATTTACCTCTATTGTGACCACTGTTGGCAACTTGTCCTGCCTGCTGCAGGCAAGATGTTTGGTGGGACCAGGATACAGTGATGCGTGACTCCAAATAAGTCACTAACCCTATTTGGACCTCATTTTTCCTCCCTGTAAAAGGGAACAATAATTCCTACCTCTCAAGATTGTTGTCAGATTAAAACAAAATCACATAGACGGATACAACGAAGTCAATGTGTCATTATTATTGTACTTGCTCCACATTCAGTTCTAGCGTTCCGTTTCCCACCTGCTACATTTAGTGCCTTGGGATCGTGTTCTCCTGACTTGTCCTCTCTCTTTCCATCTTCTCTTCTCACTGTGTGGATGTCAGGAGGTCCCAGCTGCAGCCCCTTTGGTGGGGCCTTGTTGCAGACTGCAGGTACTGGGATGTGAGGACCGGTGTCATGGACGAAAATCCACCACGTGGCCGCGCTCAGACTTGCTGGCCAGAGACCTTGTGGGCTCAAGGAAGTAACCTCCAGACGTCCCGTGTTCATTGGCTTTTACGAACTCACTGTTGGGCTAGCTCTGTATAATTCTCTTTAGTCCTATTAAGTCACGCTATGCTTGGAACTTCAGTAATTGTAGCTTCTGAGAAAATGGTTTTTATAATGCCTCTCTTAATGTCTCCACTGTGTTAGCAGTGTGTAGGGTTCTGGGAACAAATCTCTCTGAGGAACAAACTCTGACCACTGAGCAAGAATGTCCAACCTGTTCTTTATCAAATTATTTAGTTGTGTTTGATATTAACTTAATACATGAACCCTTGATACCCATGGACAAATATTAAAGCCTCTTCTAAAGCCGAGGCCTAAAAGTTCCAAAAGCAAGTTTGCTGGAGACAGGCTGCCCAAGGAATTAACTCAAAGTAGATTGGCGACTTCCAGGGTTTTGTTCAAAGAACAAAAGGACTGCCATCTTAAATCGCCCCCAGGTGCAGACCATAAAGTTTCCTCCTGCAAGTCTTGGCCAGGCAGACAACACAATGGGACTCCTTTCAATCCTTTTCACCTTTTTCCTATTAGAGATTAGGTGCTATAGGTATGTTAATTAGCCTGGAGAAACTGAGTTGCTGCCCTGGGATTTGAACCTGAAAAGTACCATATAAATTTGCTTGAATTTCTGGAAAATTAAGGATGTTAGATTATCAACACAATTTGTGATGCAGTTTTAGAATTTGATTCCTGTAAATCATTGTGTCCTGTTTTGAACGATTAATCACATTTCACTTCTGTACCCCATCTTAATAAACCCCGCCTTCCTTTGTAAAGCTCCTCCTGAAATAATACGGGGGCGCAGACCAAAGCCCGCATGCATTACAGCTGGCAAGTCATGCGTTACGGCTTGCAGCCCATGCGTTAAGGCTTACAGGCCATGCGTTATGGCTTACAGGCCGTGCGTTAAGGTTTGCAGGCAGTGCATTTTTGCCTGCAGGGGCCACAATGCCTGTAGTCCAGGGTCTGCCCGCCAGTGTTACATCCACTCTGGTTTCAGGGTGTCTATTTGTCTCTCTCTTTGCATCTTTCTGTGTACTCCTTCTCTATCTCTGTCATCGCCAGATCCCCCTACTTTGTGAACCAAACTCTCATGTACAGGCCTGTTCTCCACAGGGCCTATTATAAGGAGAGGCAGGGGCAGAGAAGGGTTGGGCTCCAATTCGCAGCTCAGCGCCTCATCTAATCCTATTTCCTCAATGGAAAAGGAAGCTGGAGATGAGCTCTGAAGCCCTTCCCACAGTGACTTCCTAGGAGACTAGGTGATAGGACCCACACACTGCCACGTGGGGCAGGACAATCAGACTCCTCTCCCGTGGGACAGGCACCAGTCATGAGGGGTCAGGCGGCCAGTATGAGGTTGACCATTCTCATAATCACTGCAAATGATTATCTTTCATTCTGGACCAAAGGCAGTGTGGTGGGTTGTGTGATTATCGACTTGGACTCAGGAATGATGGCGTTCATGCCCAGATGCTGAGGACAGAAGGACTAAGCTTTCAGTCCCCCTTGAGCACAGTGAAGGGACCCTGGTGGTACTCTTTAAAGCTCCCACCACTCTCCAGGAGAAAAATGAGGCTGTCTGCTCCCTTAAAGATTGATAGTCTCAGAAACCCTGAGGAGCAGTTCTACTCTGTCACTACAAGCTGGAATCAACTCAGTGAGGTTTGGTTTTGAGAACTTCTCAGCTGCAGAGGCCCCTTTCCAGGGCAGCCTGCACCCCTGCCTACACAGGGTAGGAAGGCTCCACAGCCCTTGCCCACTCGGGGGCATTCTGAAGGGTCGTCTTATCTTTAGAACTCTTCACAAAATGGCCCACGCTTCCTACTGACCTACCTTGCAGCCTGACTTCTATTCAGTCCTGCTCTTTCTTCCCTCCCAAGGTGTTGACCCCAAGAGCTCATTGAGCTTTCTTCGTTCACCAATCCCCACCTTAGAGTCTACTGCCCAGAACCAACATGCAATGTTGCTTACCTATTAACTATAAACAGCTGGTGGCTTTCGTTTTTCTGTAGCTGATCAAACGATACTTACTATTATTATTTGTGATCGTTTCAACCATATTTATGTGTAGAATTCAGTGATGTTAATTACATTCACTGTGTTGTAATGGCACAAATATGCCTGATCAATGTAGCCTTTCAACAAAAGCTAGTGTTGTGTTTGTGCCGGCTAGGAGCGGTGACTGAGATGTATTCCTTGAGTGCTGCTGTAACAGATACCACAAGGATGATATGATATGATATTGTTTAACAAACAATGTATTCTCTCACCATTTAGGAAGCTAAATTCACAGCACTAAGGAGCTTACTTGGTAGCATAGTGGTTACGAATTGGGCTTTGATCCTTAAGGTCAACAGTTCAAAACTACCAGCTGTTCCATGGGAGAAAGATGAGGCTTTCTGCTCCCGTAAAGATTTACAACCTCGGACACCCTATACAGGTTCGCTATGGGTTAGAATCGACTCGACAGCACTTAACAACAACAGCTCTGCAGAAAGGTGCTTGTCACCTTTTAGCCTCTCCTTGGAAACCCTATAAAGGAACAGAGTTAACAACTACAACAACAACATTCCACCCTAATCCTCTTACAGGTTTAGCCCATGGGGAATCATCACATAACGAACACATTAAATCAATGCATAGCTGCCAATCCACTGAGAATCATCGCCCAGCCACACATTTTGGGGGGACATAATTCAACTCATGACACTCCACCCCTTTGTCCCTGAAAATTCATGCCTTTGCCACATTCAAAACATTTTCACCCCCATTATATTATCCCAAAAGTCTTCCAAGTCCAAATTCCAACCTGGGACATTTCACTTCATTAGGAAAAAGAAAGAGAGAAAGAAATATCTATACTAGGGCAAATGTATGGAGAGTGAGGCCTACTATTGGTCACCAAGAGTCGTTGCTTGGTGGGGCACTGTTAAGGATAGTGGGGGGATTAGGAAAAAATAATGAAGATGATTATACAATATGATGAAAACAGTTTGTGTCACTGAATTGTGTATGTAAAAGATGTTAAAATGGCATATTAAAAAGTTTCTTCTTCACCTGTGAATCTAGAATCCAAGTTTATTTATGTGTTTCTAAATTACAAATGGGAGCAATTGGAGAGTAGGAAGGTATAACCGGCACCAAGGAAGTTAAAAACCCAGCAGAACAATTTGCATCCACTCTCAAGGCTTGAAAAGAACCCTCTGTTCTCTGAGACCATCTAGGCAGTGGCCCGTCCCCCTAGACGCTGGGTATTGGCCGTGCTCTTTGGATTCTGAGTAGAGGCCTCTTAACCCAGGGCTTCTGCTGGGCTTTTCAGGACCACTTGAATGGCATTTCTTTCTCCTTCTTGCCTTTCCCTCTAGACATGTCTGAACTCTTCTGCCTTCTCTTCTGATGAGCCTGCGGAAGCTTTTCACTGCTCCCAGCTTCTCTATCTACCGTTTTTACCAGGGATCCTTCCCACACCTCCATTTTCAGTTCCCCTCTCCTCTCCCCTCTGGTCAATCCCCACAGAGCTGTCCAGGACAGAAACACAACACCGACCAACATGCAGCCTGGCTGTGAGCCTTGGCTACCTTGGGCAGTGGGGTTTTAGGGCCCTGGTCAGGCTTCTCAGTGCCTTCTGACTCCAATACTCAACCTCTAGCTCATGCTTGACTTGGGGTGGGTGTGGGTGTGGGTGTGGGAGTTAAAGCTGGGGCGGAAGTGGCTGTGTGGAGAAAAGAGAGGAGAAATCATTTTATTTCACCACTGTTTCCTCTTGGGCTTGCACACCCTTTCCACCCCCAGCCCAGTCTGGGGAGATGACCAACAATGAGGAAAAGGCTAGACACAGAGCAGTCAAGCAGAAGCACAGAGCCTGCTGGAGCCTGGGTTCAGGCCCAGGGCTGAGGTCACTCCAGGCCCAGTTGTAGACTCTGCAGAGTCCACAGAGAGAGACCAAGGCCTCCTACTTCCTGCCTGAGAGGCCTTGTCTGCCTTGGCTCTTCCACCTCAGATGTGTTGGGGTTGCTCAGATGCACCCGACTCAGCTCCTTAGGGATTCCCCTGCCCCCTTACTTTCCTAACTACCTCCCCCTAGCTCAAGAAGAAGACCCATGGCCTGGGAAGCCACTGTCCTGCTGCTGCTCCTGGCCTCAGGTGAGGGACAAGGGTGGAGGGCAGGGCAGGAGGGAAAGAGGGAGAGGTGAGGTGAAGGGTGAAGTGAGTGTGTGGAAGAGAGGGGGCAGGGGGCAGGGGGCAGGGTACCACTGGCTCGGGACATACTCTGGTTGTAGGCACAAGAAAACTGCTCCCAAAGGGGCCCTACTTACACAATTCAGCTGTGGAGGTTGGGCCAAGCTGTGCCCCCTGACCTGAGGGTTCATTCTCAGACTCCTGGGAACAGGAACCAGCCCCAGAGTTGGTGCAGAAACTGGAAGGCAAGACCATCTCCTTGATATGTCTGTACCGTAGTCAGAGAGATTTATACAAGGTGAAAGTCTGGTGCAAGAAAACACGGAACAATGTGTGTACCGCATTAGCCACCAGCCCCAAGTCCTGGCAACATACGTCCCAATACTACATCCAGGATGATCGTCCATCTGCCTACTTCAAAGTCACCATGATTGGGCTCAGGACGTCAGACTCAGGACACTATATTTGTGAAACCTACAACCGGGTTAATTCACATTTCAACATTCTCCGAAGCTTCCATCTGATAGTGTCTCCAGGTGAATGATCTCCCTTCTTACATATGGTTCTCTGACTCCCTGAATCACAAGATGTTAGAGCTGGAGATGACCTTAAGCACATTTTTCTCCTACCCTCCTGTTGAGGGACATTAGGATTCAAGTAGTAGTATCCTCATCTTCCCTGCGTGAGACCAAGATTCAATTCCCTCACACTCAGCCACCACTGGTCTGTACATGGAGGCCTGTGTGTTGCTATGATGCCAAACAGGCTTCAGTGGGGCTTCCAGATTGAGATGGACTAGGAAAAAGGGTCTGGTAGTCTTATACAATGATCTGACCTGCAGCTGGTCATGGGGATGGCACCATGAGCCAGGAACTGACTTGACAGCAGCTATCAACAACTCTCTTACAGCAGGAACTGGGGCTCAGAGAAATATAGGTCCTTGCCCAAGGCCACCCATCAGTTGGTGGTAGGACAACACCAGTCTCAAGTCTGCTGGCCCTTAGTCAACGCTTCCTTCCACAGCACATGTATTCCTCTTAGCATGTTTGTCGCTGCTCACAAGCCTCCTCAGTATTCTGGCAATGATCTCAAAGCATCCCCATGCTTGAGTATAGCTGGCATTAATGATCCAGTTATGAGCCCTATGCTTGACCCTGACCCTCAACCTTCTCTCAAAGGAACATGCTGGAGATGGACCATAAGGTAACTTGGTGGGTCCAAGAAATGTGTACAAAGACGCAGAAGGGTAGGGAGCACACGTGAGACAGGGGGGTGATACCAGGAGGTGTAGCAGTATAGGACTCAGAGGTCTTCGGTCTCACTCACTGCCCAAACTTTGTCTCAATATACACTCCGTGTAGGACACAGGGTTGGGCTCAGGAAGCCTTGAGATCCATTTCTGTGCTGGAGGAGCCCACAGTCCAGCCGGGAAGGTATACATGCAAATACAGGGTTGTAATGCAGAGTGGTGAGTAGCACATTAGTAGCATGTTGGATGGAGGTCCTGTAAAGGGAGGCAATAGGCCTGGGAGCAGGAGTGTGGATCCTTCTGGAAGACTCCACAAAGAGAAGTCTGGGCCTGGTTGGACATGCAGGATTTTATCCAGGAGAGACAATGAGATAGGCAGTTGGGGAGGCATTACAGGTTCAAAATCCATGAAAACAGAAGACACGGCACATGAAGCCATGATACAATAACAGTATGACACCCAAGCTAAAGCCACTGTCATATACTCTGGACAAATTTTGCTGGAAACCCAACTCAAACCAGGACAATGCTACCATTTGTTGCAAGGAATAGGTACTTCTCAGAGTCCTCACCTGGCCCAAGGCCACCTGTGGTCCCTTCCACCTGGACTGGAGGTAGGCAGTCCTGAAGCGTGGGGCAGACAGATGGGAGTGTCCCCTTCACTGTTGTCTCTTACAGCTTCAACCCTGTCCACCATAACTTGCAGTTATTAGTCATGTTCTTTAGTCATGTCCATATGGTCTTTAGTCTTTACGGGAGGCTTTCTGCTCTCGTAAAGACTTACAGCCTCGGAAACCCTGTAAAGGGTCGCTATGAGTCGGAACCGATTCCACGGCACACAGCCACCACCACCAAAGGCATCTTGGGAACCCCTGGGTGACACAAATGGTTCACGTACTCAGCTGCTAATAGAAATGTTGGAGGCTTGAGCCCACCCAGGGGTGCTTTAGAAAATGGCCTGATAATCTGCTTATGAAAATTCAGCCATTGCAGACCCTACGGAGCTCGGCTCTATTCTGACACACCTGGGGTCAGTATGAGTCAGAAGCAACTAGATGGAAACTTTTAGTCATAAAAAGCACCTTTAGAACTTATTGAAGTCCTCGTATGGCCCTGTAGGATAAGCACTAGGCTACTAACCACAAGGTTGAGAGTTTAAACCCACCAATAGCTCCTCAGAAATCCTATACAGGGTCACTATGCATCAGAACTGACTCAATGGCACTTTAACAACAGCAACAACCTTTTAAAAAACATTTTTCAAAGACTTCCGTTTTTAGCATTTTTCACATGTAAAACTGGCAGAATTTTGTACAAGAGTTACCAGATTTGTCCCTTGGATGACTCCTAACTTCATGGAGGAGTCCTGGTGTGGCACTTTGGGTTAATGAGCTGGACTGCAAAGTCACTTTGAACCACAAGGTCAGTGGTTCAAGCTCACCAGGTGCTTCTTGGAAACTCTATACAGGGTCGCTATGCATTGGAACTGACTCAATGGCACTCAACAACAACAACTTTCATGGAGTCCTGGTGTGGTGCCATGGGTTAATGCATTGGACTGCAAAGTCGGTCTGAACTACAAGATCAATGGTTCAAGCTCACCGGCTGCTCCTCAGAAACCCTATACAGGGTCACTATGGGTCGGGACTGACTCGATGGCACTTAACAACGACAACATGGTAAATGCTATAGCATGATTTTCAAAACCAACCAGCCAACAAAAAAGAGCCCAAACGAAGATATTCAGAAGCACCCCTGCAGTTCACACTGACCTTGTGGTCCAGTGCTTATCCTACAGTGCCACACCACAACTCCATTTACCATTGTTGTTGTTGTTAAGTTCCATCGAGTCAGTTGTGACTCACAGCAAGCTTGTATAGGTTTCCAAGGAGTGGCTGGTGAGTTTGAACCACCAACCTTGTGGTTTAAACCAACTTTCAGTCCAGCAGATTGTCTTGTAGCGCTACACCCTTTGCCACACTTGTCTCCTTAAAATCGTGTTTTTCCTAGTGTCCTTATTACCTAGGACAGGTAATGATGTGTGTTGGCTTCACCCATATTTGGTCTTGTCTTTCTCAACATCAAAAGGAACATGCATCTGCTACCTAGTAATATATTTAGGGGGTCAGAAAAGCATTAAAAACAATCAATTAGAACAGAAAATGTCGATGTTCTTGCACATAGTAAAAGTTTAGGGTTTTTTGTTGTTGTTTTTTTAACTTTTTTTCCCCCCAGTAACCTGTGTGTAAGTGTGTGTGCAAGTGTGTGTGTATGTGTGCATGGATATGTGTGGGTATGTATGCATGGGTTTGTATATAAATGTATATGTGTTTGAGTGTGTGTGGCTTTGTGTATATGTACATGTGAGCATATGTGTGAATTTGTGTAGCGTGTGTGTATGTGTGCACGTCAGCTTGTGTGTAAGAGCACTTATGTCTGTGGAGCAATGAGGTAAAATGCTTCTCACTATGGCTCTTGGGCCAAATATTTAAGAGACATTACTGTAGACAGCTTCATCAGCAAATAGAATATGCTTGAATTTGATACAGCAATTTGGAATTTTCAGTGACCTGGAATTGGTTTAAAAGTTTCCTAATTTTAAGCAAATGAATTGACAGCAGCCACTTTGTTTTGCTCCTTACATCTCTGGACACTCATCTGTGTTAAGCGTCTGTGATATTCCCCAGCCTGGAAAGTGTCCTCTGAGAGTCAAACCTTTGAGTTTTGCCGCCATGACCCTTTAAGTCCAGCCAGGACCCTCAGCTTCTTTTAGTTCCCTGGGGGGAGTGGGGGGTTCATACTGAGGCATGCTCCTCCTACATTGAATGTTTCCTTTGCAGATGAGGACAAATCCCACCACATCTACGATGACATCTCAGTCCAGAAGGAGACCACTGTGAGCAGGAACAACCCTCACCTGGGCCATGGGATCTAGCTTTCCTGTGTACCTTTTATTTTACTTCCTAGCTTGTGCTTACTCCTAGTTTCTGTTTACTCTGAACCCCGGACTCACTTGTGGCTCCTCATGCCCCTGCTACCGGTATCCTGTCTACTTGTGCGCATTCTTTCCCTGTAGTTTCCACTTTAATTCCTTAGAGAGCGCGTGCGAAAGGTTGGCTGACCCAGCCATCACTCCCACTGGTGATAGGCCCATTTCCTAAGTAGGACTACGGACTGACTGTTGTTGGTCCCATGAGCTGTGGGGAAGGGTGTCCCATGGCAAAGAATATGGCACCCTAGGGTACTCTCTCAGCAGACACTAGGGACTGGATGGTTTCCCTGGGGTAGGTCTATCATGTCTAAAGATCTCTCAGCATGGAAACTTTCTGCAGCACAGAATCTCAGGACTGGGAGGACCTGATGCCATCTGGTCCAGCCATCTATGTAATGAGGGCATCACCTCTACCACCCCTACCAAACTTGAGTGTGAGCACGAATCACCAGAACAGCTTATTAAAATACAGTTCGTTTCTTGGGCCTCAGACCCAGCTGTGGTGCTGTAGGATAAGCACTCGCACTGATAATCCATCAGACACCCTATGACACACTGTGACACCCTATGGTCATTATGAGTCGGAACTGACTCAACCACACACAACAAGAAACCTGGGGTGGAGCCTGAGACTGTGCATCTTTAACAAACCCCCAAAAGCTGCTAGCCCACAGATTGTACTCTGCAGCCCTGCATAGCTTCTTCTCCAGAGATGGGGACTTCACACCACCTTCAGCAATTCTTCCCAAGCCATTCTGCAACGCCTCTGTGGGATCAATCCCTTATCCCCTGTTTCACAGACACCTCCCTTTCGCTTGCCGCCCCCTGCCCCAGGGGACCACTGACCACTCCCAGCTGTAATGCATACAATGAACATCTCTGTCTTTTCTGATCACCAGTGCTTTGACCAGCTGTCGGGATCTGATGAAGACACTGGGAGCATCCATTATGCCTCGCTGATCCACCTAAACCACTTTGGCACTGAGGACTCCATCTATGTCAACACCCACTCCAACTGGAGGCCCAAGCCTAACCCCCTTCTGTCTGTGGACTATATCAGCATTGCTGGAAACAAGCCTCAGCCTCCCAAGTCACCTGCCCTAGAGGAGAGTCTCAGGAACTGAGGGCAGATTTCAAATGCCAGTGAGGTACAGAATTGTACTATCAGAGATGGGATGATGTCATTGTGCCAACATCACTGTAAACTGCCATGGGGTCATCCCTCTCCTGCAAGGGAGGTATTGTGGATTGAACTGTGTCCCCTACAAATATGTCCAGAATGCTCAGTAGTATGCAATTATTCTCCATTTTGTGATCTGATGGAAGTATCTTATGTGTTGTAAATGCTCATTTTTATGATGTTATTGAGACAGGATGCAATCGACAGGATTCACTTGTATCTTGAGATTAAACAACAAGCTGCAATCAGGGGAACCTCCTATCACCAAGAAAGAAGAGGCAGAGCAGAGTTTGTCCTGTGCACTGAGAAAGCCCTAGATTCAGGGAAAGATTAGTGACAAAGACCTGCCCCAGAGCCCAAAGAGGGAGAAAGCCTTCCCCTGTAGCTGGTGCTCTGAATTTGGATGTTTAGCCTCCTAAACTGTGAGAGAAGACGTTTCTGGTTGTTAAAGCCATTCATATGAGGTATTTTGTTAGCAGCACTAGATAGCTAAGACAGGAAATGAGGTAGGGAAAATTCCTTACCATTTGGAGGACAGAGGCTTTGAGTCTGAGGGCTGCAAAGGGCAGACTGTGGAGAAAATAAAGAGCACCTGCCCTCTCCCATTTCTAGGATCTAGCAGAGAGCCCAACTAGAAGTA
>NW_006408556.1:12009220-12010502 GCF_000296735.1 Chrysochloris asiatica
GACTATTGAGCACGTTTTGCTGTACATCCTCTTAGATTTTCTCACTATACATTTTATTTTTTAGAAACGTGTGTATCTTGAACATAGTAGTTTGTAGTTTCTGTTTAAGTCCTCTTTTGAATTTAAATGAGAAGTATTTTTCAGTGTCAAATACTTCAACAGTATTTCATTATGTGTATAATATTTAATTAAATGGATTTACCATTTTAAAAAAAAAGGTGGCTCACCTTGGAAGACACTGAGCTTCTATTAAGGGTGATGGACAAAGTTGGAAATAGTTACATTGATGGTTGCACAATATACTAAGCCTCACATGTGAAGACTATCAAAGTGCAAATGTTTTGTTACAAACAAATTTACAACGAAAAAAGTGGCTATACTGTTTAGCATTCCCACCAGCAATGAATGAGCATTCTGACTGCTCCATATCCTTACCAGTGTTTAGTGTGTGGTCATGTGATGGTTTGGAGATGTGGGGCAAGAGTTTGGTGTCTGACACAGAAGTCATCTTGGAACATGACTAATAACTGCAAGGTTATTATGGACATGAATAATGTCCAGATGGATATGACTAATGTCCACATGGGCTAGACGGGATATCTAGCTCCGGTGCTCTGCACTTGGCTGGGAGGGGGTTTTACTTACTGTCCATGTGCCTCCTCTTCCAAAATCCTTAGAATATGACCACCAGCATCAGCGCTGGGAGGAAGGCCAGCACCATGGCGAGCAAGGTGGGATCAAAATCCTGATGCCTGAGGATACAGGGAGAATGGCGGGAGGTAGGCAAGAGACTCTAACACACACCCTGATGGCGCTCCCCTCATGAACATCCAGCTGTCAGGGGAGGAAGTCTGTCAGAAAGGACCCAGAGATCATTCCAGAGAGTCCGCGGGGGTAAAGGCCTTGTCCTGATAATCCCCCAGCCTCAGCTTCTCTCTTGTTATGCTCCGCAATCTGAGAACATGTACTGGAGAGACCTCACTTGTAGCTAAAGAGATCAAGGCCCTTGCTTTCTGCACAGGGTCTGAGGCTTCTTCTTTGCACTGGCCTCTGTAGCGAATGCTGTGAGTATCCTGCCCCATACTCTTGCCTGTATCTCTTTAGTATAAAGCAGTCTCCCGCATCCCCTTTTTTTATTTGACTTTGGAACCCTCTTTGCCACCACACAGACTGGAACCCTCCACCAATGATAGACAAGAGCTGTGTATCAATACCCCTGTTCCCCTGCCTTCCAGGGGGAATATTTCTGCAATGGCATTAACGCTGGAGTTTTCCCAGTGGG
>NW_006408556.1:12011867-12012846 GCF_000296735.1 Chrysochloris asiatica
AGATGTTTGCAATGCAGGATCTGCCTGATGCCAATCCAGCATTCACTCTGGTTTCAGAGTGTCTCTTTGTCTCTCTCTTTGTCTCCTTCTGTGTACTCTTGCTATATATGAATCGCCATCAGGTATCTCCTCCTCGTGAACTGAACCCCTATGTCGAGGCAGGTGCCTGACAGGAGGTAATTTGTTGGGAAGAGATCGGTTGGTGTGGCACATTCCTGTGGTGGGTGATCTGGTGCTTGGGGGCCCAGACTTGGTGGAGATAGGTGCTGGGGCAACAGAAGGGGCCTGGATACTGCTGGGAGACTTAGCCACTGCCTGGGACCCCATAGTTCTCTTGCGCCCTATGGTGGTGAGAGTCGGTCCAGTAAAACTGTAATCTGCTATGGGGATAGATCCAATGGTCCGTGGGGAAGTGGAGGGCAAGAGTCTGGCCAAGGTGAGGAGTCCAGGTGAGGGTAGGGTCATGCCTGTGGTGAAGGGTGCATCACGGCCAGAGGTGTGGGCTCGACCTGTTGCCAAAACAATTCCACTCTTGAGGACCTTGGGCAGATGAGTCAGAGGAATGTTTCTCTCAGTTGTGGGACCTGAGGGAGCAGAGAGGAGGGAACGTTAGACTGACAGGAGACCTTAGAGCTGGACACATTTACCATGTGAGGGCCTGTCCCATTCACCCTTCCTTGACCTTAGACCTAGGATTCTGCTCCGCTGAACGACCAGGTGTTTGTCCAGAAGGTGATGCCAGGAAGAAGAAAACACAGTAAAGAAGGAAGAAATCCAAAAGACTAGTTGCCATGGACTTGAAACTGACACATAGTGAGCCCTTGGGTGTCAGAGTAGAACATGCTTCATAGGGCTTTCATGACTAATTTTTCACAAGTAAAGCCCCAGGCCTTCTTCAGAGACCCCACTGGATGGATTTGAACAGTTAGCTGTCAAGCCTGTTAACCATTTGCATCATCCAAGAACTCCAAAGAAGGAA
>NW_006408556.1:12039390-12040069 GCF_000296735.1 Chrysochloris asiatica
ACAAGAAAAAGGAAAAGACTAAAATGGATGTCAGAAGAGACTCTGAAACTTGCTCTCCAGCAGAGAAATGCTAAAATAAATGGAAGAAGTGAGGAATTAAAAGAATGAAACAGAAAACTTCAAAGGTCAACTCTATAAAATAAAGTCAGACCAGGAGTTAGAAAGCCAAATGGGAAGAACATACTCAGCATTTCTCAAGCTGAAAGACCTGAAGAAAAAATTCAAGCCTCCACTTGCAATATTGAAGGATTCTATGGGCAAAAAATTGAATGATATAAAAAACATCAAAAGAAAACAGAAAGAATACACTAAGTTACTGTACCAAAAAGAAATGGTCGATATTCAACCATTTCAAGAGGTAACATATGATCAAGAGCCAAATGGTACTGAAGGAAGAAGTCCAAGGTATACTGAAGGCATTGGCAAAAAGCAAGACTTTGAGAACTGATGGAATACAAATTGAAATCTTTAAAAACAAAAATCTGATGCGGCACTGGAGGCACTCAGTCATCTATGGCAAGAAATTTGGAAGACAGCTACCTAGCCAACTGGCTGGAAGAGATCCGTATTTATGCCCATTCCAAAGAGAGGTGATGCCGTAGAGTCAGAACATCATCAGACAATCTCACTAGTATCACATGCAAGTAAAATTTTTCTAAAGTTAAATTTTGTTGTTGTT
>NW_006408556.1:12040254-12045214 GCF_000296735.1 Chrysochloris asiatica
AGCATTTTTTAAAAAAAAACACACAAACAAAAAACCCCACTCAGGTATATAATAAATTACATCTCCAAAGGGCACATTCTGCAAGTCTGCTCCTGGCCACCAGTTCTTAGTCCTTCTCTTCTTAGTTGATGAAACTAAAGTTAAATTTAAAAAGTACATTGACAGGGAAGGGCAGAGATTCAAACTGGATTCAGATGAGGAGGTGGAATGAGCGATACCACTGCTGATGCCAGATAGATCTTGGCTAAAAGTAGAGAATACCAGAAAGATGTTTACCTTTGTTTTATTGACAATGCAAAGGCTCTCAACTGTGTGGATCATGACAAGATATGGACAACATTGCAGAGAATGAGTATTCTGGAACAGCTTAATTGTGCTCATGAGAAACGTGTACATAGACAAAGAGCCAGTTCAAATAGAACAAGGATACATTGAATGTTTTAAAGTTAGACAGCATATGCACCAGGATTGTATTCTTTCGCCATATTTATTTAATCTGTACACTGAGCAAATAATCTGAGAAGTTGGATTATATGAAGAAGAATGGGGCATCAGGATTAGAGGAAGACTCATTATCAACCTGTGATATGCAGATGATACAACCTTGCTTTCTGAAATGGAAGAGGACTTAAAATAGTTACTGATGAAGATCAAAGATGGTAACCTTCAGGATGGGTTTCATCTCAGTGTAAGGAAAACAAAAATTTTCACCACTGGATGAATAAATAACATCATGATAAATGGAGAAAGATTGAAGTTGTCAAAGACTTCATTTTGCCTGAATCCACCATCAACATTCACGGAATTAAAAGTCAAGAAATCAAACAATGTATTGCATTAGGCAAATCTGCTGCAAAATGGTCAGTTTGAGGACTAAGGTGTGTGACCCAAGCCATGGTATTTTCAATGCCTTCGTATGCATGTGAAAGTTGGACAGTGAATAAGAAAGTCTGTAGAAAAATTGATGTATTTGAGTGATGGTGTTGGAGAAGACTATTTGAAGTACCATGGACTACTAGAAAACAAACAAATTTGTGTTGGAAGAAGGACAGCCAGAGTGCTGGTTAGAAGCAAGGATGGTGAGACTTCATCTCTCATACTTCGGACATATTATCAGGAGGAGCCAGTTCCTGGAGAAGGACATCATACTTAGTGTAGTGGAGGGTCAATTAACAAGAGGAAGACCCCCCAAGGAGATGGATTGTCACTGTGGCAGCAGCAATGGGCTCAAGCACATTCTGAGCATGGCCCAGGACTGGGCACTGTTTCGTTGTTCTCCATAAGGTCGCTGTAAGTTGGAATTGACTTCATGGGTACCTAACAATAAACTCTTCCGACAGGTCAGGTTGGTTCTTTCTTTCTTTTTTTTTAGGCTTTAAAGAATTTTTAAAATTTTTTGTTTTGTAGTTTGGGTGAAGGTTAACAGAGCAAATGAGTTTTTTATTGAACAACTTACATGCATTTTGTTTTATGTTTATTTATTTGCAATCTCCTTACTGTAAGAACAGTATTCTTCCTGCTTCCTTCCTGGGTTCCTCATTTCCATTTGTCCTTCTTTCCTACTTTTGAGCTTCATTTTTAGGGACAACAGAATCATATGGTTGGTTGTACTGAGGAATATATTCTATCCAGTGTTATTATTCACTTTATAGACCTATTATTTTTTAGCTAAAAGTTGACCCACACGGGTGTATTCAGTTTCAGACTTAAGAACCAGAATATCAGGGGTTCCACCAGTAAATTTGATTTGCTTTTTGACGTTGAGTTCTGTTCCTTTTTTTTTTTTTTTTTTCCTACTCAGTCCAGGACCTTCTGTTGTGATTCTGATCAGAGTAGTCAGTAGTAGTAGCTGGGCAAAACCTAGTTCTGCTGGTTTCAGGGTCTTGGAGGCTTGGGTTCATGTGGTTCATTAGCCCTTTGGACTAACAGTTTTCTTGAGTCTGATTTTTTCTCTTTTCTCCTTTGTCACTTCTTTGACTTGAAGAGCCACAACAAGACACATTGGCCCCAGCGGTGGGCATGGGACTGGTATGAGGCCTTCCTGGAGAGCTGACTGCTTTAACTGGGAGCCTGACAGACATGGGTGGTGGCTCTCCAGGTCATTTCTTGCATTCTTTGTGGTTGATCTGTGGTTAGCTCTTCTTCCCTGTTCTAATTGCCTAACATTTCTGAAAGAAATGAAACCATGATGCTCCAGGAATATGGACAATGACTCATTCTTAGCTCTTCCTGCCAGGAGGGTGTCGTTGGGTGGCAGGGTTTCCTGTCCCTCTTATCTGTACATTAGGGCTGCCACAGATGCACATTGGAGACATTAACTGTTGATGTCCAAGGCCTTAGGAGAGAATACAGAGGACGTTTATACAGGCTGTAGACAGAGGACTTGTCAGGCCTGATCTATTGTACTAAGGGGAATAGAAACATAGTGGATTAGCAGCATTTGTTTGTGAAAAGCTTCATCTTTTGGTAACAAAAGAGGCTAGTAAATTTAATATACAGGGCCAAAACATAAACAGAAGTAATATAGCAGCTAAGAGTCCCGGCAATAGACTTAGCCAGGTTATGGGCGGGAATGCGTATATTTTAAATTGTGATTATGAATCTTGGGTGAGGACATTTCTCTGTTCTTATAGCCACTTGCTGTTTTCTAGAATGTGTTGTACTTAGAGTTCAACTTCTGTAACATTTATGTAAATGCAGTAGGTTGTATTAGCAACTGCATAGAAGCCACCCTCTTTGGCTAGTAGATAGTTAAGTGTTATGCGATGGTCCATGACCATGTTGGCCAATGAGTCTAATGGTTTTTGAATGGTTCTCAGTGATTGTCCAGAATCTGCTACAGAGAATGGGGCATGGATTCTGACAGGTTGTATGCCAGCCCCTGAAATCTGCAAAAGTAAGAGATTAGAAAGAGGTGAGTAGTCTGAAGGAGAGCCACTAGGGCTCGGTTTTGGCTTCCTATAGTCTTCAATTTTAGCTACCATTGTCAGTGGCTTTTTAGGGGACTCATTTCTACACAACACTTGCATCTCTCTGTATCGTCTCCAAAAGCCATGAAGGCTTGAACATAAGGACCTCTAACAACTTTCCTTCCCTTCTACAGAATAGGTCTGATTGTAAAAGGGGTTGCAATTTAAGCTTCCATTTACTGGACATTGCTCTTGGTCCCCTAGGGTATACTGGGGACAAGTAGTTTTACAGGAAAACACTAACTTCTTTTTTCACAGGCTGTCAAAGTTATTCTTCTAATTTTTAAATAGATACCCCAAAGGGGAGTTTTCTGGAATAGATGGTGTTTGTTCCGTGTCACCTACAGAGAGAAAGAGTTTCTGGGCAGAACATCCCCATTTTCAGAACACTTACGTGGGAACCAGCAGTAGTCCCCGTCACCTCTCACCCCCTCCCCAATCCCTCACCCCACCACTAGGAAGAAGTTAGGCCGTCCCCTGGAACTTCCCTGCAGAGATAGTATCTTTATTTTCCCCAGGGACCAAGTCACAACTTTGGCCTCTGACCACTGTGCCTCTTCCTCTAGGTCCCTTTGCCTCTCCCCTGGTCAACAAAGACCATCGCCAACAATGAGTGGGAAACAGTATGGAAAAAAGAGATCTACCTGCCAGGGTTCCCATGTCTATTCTTTTTGTGTGATAAAAGGTTCCAAAAAATTCTCTGCATATCAAACTTTTCTAAATGTCTAATGATGGCTAAGTTGAACTCCAAATTCAGTTCGAATTTGGAAACATAGGCAAAGATGTCTCAGAAAGCCCTCCCTGGAGTAGCGATCTCTGAAACAAAGGAATCCGGCAGTGAAAACTGAGTTGCATAAGCGAGGGAGGGACATCTAGACCAGTTCCCTCTCTGAGTGTCTGCTCAAGCAGCCTTGAACAATAGAGCACACAAGGTTTGAAAGGCAATAGTTTAGAGCAGCAGTAGTCAAGCAAACAAGCATGTGGTCTGAAACAAAAGCATGGATCTACGTCTTTAAGGCAGAGGGTTTCTGACTTGTGTTTCAGGTCTGGTGATGTGGTGATTATGGGTAGAGGTCCGTAGAAGAAGTCACTTCCTTAGTCACTCCCTCCTTATGTGTGTCAGTTCTTCCAAGTCTCCCCACAGAACCACTTGGGAGGACTCAAGAGTGCTCTGGTGGACGGAACCTTATGTGGCAGAGTCCAATTGTTTACAGTATGTTCTGGCAGGGGAAAACATCCTGAGGTGCCTACACATCACTGTCCTAACACAGCAATACCTCTGTTAGGTTACCACTCGTGTTGGAATATCCATTCCCACTATCCCCAGAAGTATTAGTAGGGTGTAGTAACAATACATACGCAAAAGGCACTGGAAAGGCAAAGATTTTAGCAAGCAAGATTTATTAAAGCATAGACGTTCTTGCAGACAGGAGAATGGGCTTCCACCTTGCAAGTGAGTTCTTGATTTCACTTTTTATGCTGTTTTTTTTCTCCAAGTCTCTTGATAATTGTCTCCTGGTCCCTACATTTTCCTAGCATAGTTTAGGGCTCATCATTGGTCATTGCTTCCTGAGTTTGATGTACTTCTTTTCCATTATGTCAGCTCGGTCTTAGTCTTTTCTCTGCATGCCTGATTTTGGAAAATGTTCCCTTTTCTATCTTCCCTTTTACTAAACTCTCCTGACAGGTTGTTTCTTGCATTGTTTGTGGTGGATCTGTGGTTAGCCCCTCTTCCCTGTTCTAACTGCCTAACACGACTATTTGCTCTTAGGTGTTCTTTTGAATCTTGAGCCTTTAAGGAACTGGTTTTCCTGAGGTCAACTTTAAGTCAAACAACAGCCTAGTAAGCAGCTTGTTGTTGTTGTTGTTGTTAAGTGCCATCGAGTCGGGTCCGACCCATAGCGACCCTGTACAGGGTTTCCGAGGATGTAAATCTTTACGGGAGTAGAAAGCCTCATCTTTCTCCCGCGGAGCGGCTGGTAGTTTCGAAC
>NW_006408556.1:12045314-12051024 GCF_000296735.1 Chrysochloris asiatica
CAGCCAGAATGTTCCTCGGAAGCCAGGATGGCCAGACTTTGTCTCTCATACTTGGGACATATTATCAGGAGGGACCGGGCACTGGAAAAGGGCATCATATTTAGTAAAGTGGAGGAACCGAGAAAAAGAGGAAGACCCTCAATGAGATGGATTGGCACAGTGGCAGGATCAATCGGCTCAGGCTCAGCAATAATTGTGAGGTTGGCACAGGACGGAGCAGTGTTTCATTCTGTTGTGTATAGGGTCGCTATGACTCGGTACCAATTCTATGGCACTTAACAACAACAACAATAACAAGGGAACTCTGGATGAAGTATGTTGTTAAATGTCGTTGAGTCAGTTTTGACTTTTAGTGACTCTGTATAGGGTTTCCGAGGATCGGCTAGTGGATTTGAATCGCCGACCTTCAGGTTAGCAGTCCAGTACTTATTCTACAGTGCCATATGTAAGTTAATAATAATGTGTCAATATTGGTTCATTAATTATGACAAATGTACCCACCAATGTAAGATGTTAATTACAGGACGAACCAGGTGTAGAGTATATGGGAACTCTTTGTAATATCTTTGCAACTTTTCTGTAAATCTAAGACTCTAAAATTAGAAGCTTATTTTAAAAATGTGGAGAGACTACACAAACCTGTTTATAGATACCTGATAACTAATAAAGAAAATAAGCATATTTTGATGAGATATGAAGAGAACCACAATTGAAGAGACTAATTTATCTAAGGTTGGCTTGCTGTACTGCATGCTGATATGCATCCATCCCAGTGGGCGTTGAATTAACATCACTGGCTTTTTCATCTGCTACAGCAGGGAGCCCTCCCCTAACGTGTTCAGTCTTCATGTCCTCTTAGTCACACATGATTCTCCTCCACTCCAAATAGGCAGAGACTCTGATCTGCCCAAGACCCCCATCTGTCCCAAAGTCTTCTTATCTTGGTCCTATTGCAGAATTGAGGCCTTCGGCAGCTGCAGGAAGAAGGGTGAGAATAGGAGGAAGAGTGGGGAAGCTGGAGTTTCTGAGAAAAATAATCAGGCAGCCGGGAGATCACTAGGCACCAGGAGACTGCGCAGGAGAAAGGAAACAACAAGGATAGGGGTCATTCCTACCTGGGACCCTGTGTCCTCATTACTGATGGGCTGAACTTGTAGGCCCAAGGAGGAGACTCAGCAGCGAAAAGGCAAAGGACCGAGGCTCTGAAACAATATAAACTTTTCCTTTGAGAAAGGAAAGTATGAAATCACAAATATGATTTTCCCTTTAAGAGGAAAATTGGGCTTCATTAAATGGAAAACTATTATCAAACTGGGGAGTGTGATGGCTCTGGACAATAAGCATTGGACTGCAAACCATGAGATTGGCAGTTCGAGCCCA
Organism: Chrysochloris asiatica; assembly: GCF_000296735.1. Lineage (NCBI taxonomy): Eukaryota > Metazoa > Chordata > Mammalia > Afrosoricida > Chrysochloridae > Chrysochloris > Chrysochloris asiatica. The sequence goes on from NW_006408556.1 coordinate 12,046,695, forward strand.
CCAGCTATTTCTCGAGAGAAAGATGAGGCTTTCTGCTCCTGCAAAGATTTACTGTCTGAGAAACCCTGAATGGGGTCGCTATGAGTTGGAATCAACTCGATGGCACTTAACAACAGCAATAATCAAACTACTCAGGTGTAAAAGCACTTTGTGCTGTGTTCTTTTTGCTGTTGTTAGGTGCTGGTTAGTCAATTCTGACTCATAACAACCCTGTGTACAATATAATGAAATGCTATCTGGGCCTGCACACTATCTTCACCATTGTTCCTGTACTTGAGCCCATTGTTACAGCCACCGTGTCAAACTTCCTCTTTTTCACTGACCCTCTGCTTCACCAGGCATGATGTCCTTCTCCAGGAACTGGTTCCTTCTGATAACCTCGTCAGCCTCATTTCTAAGGAACATTCTAGTTGTACTTCTTCCAAGACAGATTTGTTTGCTCTCTGGCAGTCCATGATATAGTCAATATTTTTTGCCAACATCATAACACAAATGGATACATTTTTAAATTTTACCTTATTCATTGTCCAACGTTCACATGAATATGACACAACTGAAACTACAATGGTTTGGTCAGTCACATCATAGTTTTCAAAATGTTATAAGATGTTTTAATCTGCATTACAAAGAACTGCAAACTTTCTTAACTCACCAGGTATGTTGAAGTAACATATGTGCAATGTTGGTCCACAGAACTTCCTACAATAATGGAAGTTCTGTGTCTTCCAGTCCAATATGACAGCCACTAGCCACATGTGGTTATTGAGCACCTGACAGATGGCTCTGCAACTGAAATTTTATTTTTATTCATTTTAATTTAAACATAAATATCCACATGTGGTTGTTGTTGGTGGTGTGAGGTGGAGTCGGTTCCGACTCATAGGGTTTCCGAGGGAACAGAAAGTCTCATCTTTCTCCTGTGGAACAGCTGGTAACTTTGAACTGCTGACCTTGAGGTTAGCAACCCAACTCGTAACCACTACGCTACCAGAGCACCATGGTTAATGACTTGTTTAATCACTTCTGTAGGAATCCTGGTGTGGTGCTGTGGGTTAGTGCACTAGACTGCAAAGTTGGTTTGCAAGGTTGGCAATTCAAGCTCACCAGCTGCTTCTTGGAAAACCAAGACAGGGTCACTATGGGTCAGAACCGACTCAACAGCCCTAAAACAAACAGCAAAACAAAAACATATCTCAAAAGAGATTGACTTAAGGTATAATTTAATCTTGTAGATTATATCCGTCAGTGTATGTCTAGATGAGTGGAATGAACTCCAATAATGCTCTATCCTCCTCTTAAGGACCAGGTTTCTTTGTTGTGCTGTGTTTGTGAAAGTTAAACTATATATATGTAAAAAGTTAAATTATAAAACAAATAGAAGATAATGTGTGAGAATACACATTGTACCTCAGGTTGGGAACTTTTCAAACGAGACCCCAAAAGCATAAATCATAAGGGGAAATGGATGAATTTAACTGCATATTATTGTCAAATGCTGGCTTCCCAAATATCACCAACTTACCCATTAGTAAGACATGATGTTGTTAAGTGCTTTTGAGTTGGTTCCTACTCAAAGCAACCTTCTATAAGGTTTCAGAGGAGCAGCTGGTGAGTTTGAACCGCCAACCTTGTGGGTCAAACTTGCAGTCGAGTGCTTATCCTACAGTGCCACACCAGGACTCCTTGGTAAGACATAGTTGAGTTTATTGTTCATTGTAGTAAGGGCAATTATTACCCCCACAAAGCTTTGGCAGTGGAGATTGGAATTTATTGAGAATTGGAAGTTTAGTTTAGGACTGAGGATCATATGGGGTTGCTACAAGTCAGAATTTACTTGACAGCACCTAACAACAACAAGGACCACAACACAGCAATCCCAGGAGTGAAGGAAATAGCAATGGGAGGAATTTGAGGAAAGGATTCAAAGCATCATTCCATTGACGAGTTGATGGATCTTTAAGGAAGCTTCTGAACTCAACAATCAAGCCATTTGCCTGGGTGAGAAACTCCTGGAAAAATAAAGTAATACAATGAAGGAGAATGAATAACATAGTCAGGATAATGTCAGTAGTGAAATATAGTTTAATTTCTCAGTGTTTAGACTGAATGTGAGGATAAATGGTTTAGATGGTTTCAGTTCTAAACATAAAATTTAAAAAAAGGGTTTTTTTTAGCAAATTATATTGTCTCAGTTAGTTATCCAGTGACAGAAATAAACACATTTATTCTCTCACAGTTTAGGAGACTAGTAGTTGTAATTCAAGGACCCGGCTCTAGAGGGAAGGCTTTCTGTTTTTCCTAACTGAGGGAAGATCCTTGTCTCCTTTCAACATTTGTGGGCCTGGTGTCCTTTGGAGATCTCAGTCTGGGACGTCTAGGAAGTTCTCAGACCAGGGTCTCTATGTCCAAAGAAGTTACTCCACTCCCAGCTTGTCTTTTTTAGTAGCTGTTAGGTTCCTCTGATCTCTGCTTATTGACTGTCTTTTATATCTCAAAAGACATGAACTCAAGGTATAACTTAATATTTACATTGTATCCTGCCTTGTTAACATAACTGCTTCTAAATTTGTCTCATTAACATGGCTGTTGTTGGTAAGTGCCCTCAAGTAGGTTCTGACTCATAACAACCCTGTATAGTGTTTCTGAGGAGCAGCTAGTGACTTTTAACAGCTGATCTCGTAGTTCAAACCAACCTTGTGTTTATTCTAAAGTGCCACAGCAGGACTTCCATTAGCATAATAGATGTTAGGATAGAGGTTAGGATTTATAATACATAGGATAATTACATCAGATCACAAAATGGAGGATTGTTGCATAATACTAAGAATTATGATTTAGCCAAGCTGACACATTTTAAGGACACACAACTCAATCATAGGTCACTATGAGTCAGAACTGACTCCACAGTACTTAACAACAGCAACAACAAGCTGACACATTTTGAGGACACACAACTCAATCCATAGCAGAAACTATGAAGAAAAACAAAAAAGCACTGTAGGGGAGGACAAACATCTAATTCTAGAATCCAAATTTCTGTGTCCATGGAGTTAGGGTGGTCTATTCAGACTGCCACAACACTCATGAAGCATCCTGGTCTGGTCCCACTATCCCCCCAAAGAATAGATAGGGCATAGGCACAATACACACAAGAAGGGAGCCAGAGAAACAGAAAGTTAGGCAAGCAAGAAGATTTATGAAAGCATAGATGGTCTCCCAAACAGGGGAGCACAAAAATGAGTTCTTACTTTCACTTTTTATGTGGTTTCTCCTCCAGGGTGGGCACTGGGTCTCCTGAGAGTTATCTCCTGATCGTTACATTTTCCAATCATAATTTAGGGCCCATATTGACAATTTCTTCTTGAGTTTGATTTACTTCTTTCCCATTACATTAGCACAGTTTGAGTCTTTTATTTACATGCCTAATTTGGGAGAAGTTCCCTTTTCTATCTTTCCTTTTCCTAAATTCTCCTAATCACCATTTGTCTGTCAGTCTGTCATACTGTGGTGGCTTGTGTGTTGCTGTGATGCTGGAAACTGTGCCACTGGTGTTTTAAATACCAGCAGGATTCACCCATGGTGGAAAGGTTTCAGGTAGCTTCAGTCTAAGACAGACTAGGAAGAAGGAGAAGAAGACTACTGAATGTTTAGCCACTGAAAACCTGTGGGACACTGTCAGATAGCACCAGAATATTGACTGTTGGAACATGATGAAGAGCACCAGCACTGCTGGAAGATGAGCCCCTTAGGGAGAAAGGCATTAAAATACGCCTGGGGAAGAGCTGCCTCCTCAAAGTAGAGTTGATCTTAATGATACAAATGAAGTAAACCTTTCAGGACCTTCATTTGCTGATGGGGCACAACTCAAAATGAGGAGGAACAGCTGTTGTTATTGTTAGGTGCCATCCAGTCGGTACTGACTCAAAGAGACCTTATGCACAGAAGAACGAAACAATGCTCGATCCCGGGCCAACCTCACTACTGTTGCCACACTTGAGTCCATTGATGCTGCCACTTGGCCAATTCATCTCATTGGGGGGTCTTCCTCTTTTTCTCTGACCCTCCACCTTACCAAACATGATATCCTTCTCCACTGACTGGTCCCTCTTGACAACATGTCCGAAGTCTGAGAGATGAAGTTTGGCCATCTTGGCCTCCAAAGAGCACTTTGGCTGTACTTCTTCCAAAATGGATCTATTGGTTCTTCTGGTAGCCCACAGCACTTTCAATATTCTTCTCCAACACCATAACTCAAATGCATCAATTCTATGGTCTTCCTTATTTACTGTCTAGCTTTCACATGTATATGAGGTTATTGAAAATACCATGG
>NW_006408556.1:12057274-12061638 GCF_000296735.1 Chrysochloris asiatica
AGGGTCACTATGGGTCGGAATCGACTCGATGGCACTTAACAACAACACCTATCTAGAAAAGGAACTCTGGTAGTACAGTAGTTAAGACTCGGGCTGCTAATCTCATGGTCAGCAGTTCAAAACTACCAGCTGTTCCATGGGAGAAAGATGATGCTTTCTGCTCCCGTAAAAATTTTTAGCCTCAGAAACCCTGTACAGGGTCGCTATGAGTCGGAATGGACTCTACAGCACATAACAACAACAGCAACCTACCTGCACCCCTCCTACATAACCTGTTTTCACTATTTTCCCTTCAGAACAGCTTCCTGATACGACTTCCTGATACTTTGACGTGGATGCTGCCCAATTTAATCTTACATTGTTGCTGTTGTTAGGTGTCATCTAGTCAAATCCAACTCATGACCACCCTGTGAACAACAGAACAAAACACTGCCTGGTCCTGCACCATCCTCATTCATAATCATGGTTATGCTTGAGCCCATTGCTGCTGCCATTGTGCCAATCCATCTTATTGGGGGTCTTCCTCTTTTTCATTGATCCTCCACTTTACTGAGCTAAATGTTGTTCTCCAGGGATTGGTCCCTCCAGATATGTCTAAAGTCATCTTGACTTCTAAGGAACATTCTGGCTGTACTTCGTCCAACACAGATTTGTTTGTTCTTCATGGTACTTTTAATATTCTTTGCCAACACCATAACACAAATGCATCAATTCTGCTCTGGTTTTCCTTAATCATTGTACAACTTTCACATGCATAGGAGGTTTTTGGAACTATCATGACTTGGGACAGGTGCATCTTAGTCTTCAAACTGGCGTCTTGGCACTTGAACACTTTAAAGAGGTCTTTTGTAGCATATCTGCCTAATACAATATGCCATTTGATTTCTTGATTTATGCTTTCCTGAATGTTGATAGTGAATCCAAGCAAAATAAAGTCTTTGACAACTTCAATATTTTCTCTAATGATCACTATATTATTTATTGGTCCACTGGTAAGGATTTTTGTTTTCTTTACATTGAGGTGCAATGCATACCAAAGGCTGTGCTCTTTGATCTTCATCAGTAAGTATTTTAAGTTCTTTTCGCTTTCAGTAAGAAAGATTGTATCATTTGCATATTGCTGGTTGCTAACAAGTCCTCCTCCAATCCTGATGTCATTTTCTTCATGCAATCCAGCTTCTCAGATTATTTGCTCAGCATACAGATTGAATAAATACGGTAAAAGAATACACCTGGAGCACAGCTTTCCTGATCTTAAACCAGTCAGTGTCCTCTTGTATAGGTTCCTTATGAGCACAATTAGTGTTCTGGAATATGCATTCTTTGCAATGTTGTCCATAGCTTGTCATGATCCTTTGCACAGTCAAAATTCTTAGGGTAGTCAATAAAGCACAGGTAAGCATCTTTCTGGTATTCTCTACTTCCAGCCAAGCTCCATCTAACATCAGCTATGATACCCATCATTCCACATTCTCGTCTAAATCTGGCTTGAAATGCTTCCAGTTCCCTGTCAATGTGCTGTTGCAGCCCTTTTTGAATTTTCTTGATCAAAATTTTACTTGCATGTGATATTTCCCAACAATTTCCACATTCCATTGAGTCACTTCTCTTTGGAATGGGCACAAATATGGATCTCTTCCAATCAGTTGGCCAGGTATCTCTCTTCCAAATTCTTCCACTTGCTGAAAGATTCAAGTTTGCATCACATCAATTCCCAGAGCCATGTTCTTTGCCAATGCTTTCAGCGGATATTGAACTTCTTCCTTCAGTATCATTGGCTCTTGATCATATGCTATCTCTTGAAATAGTTGAACATCAACCATTTCTTCTGACACAGATATTCTGTGTATTCCTTCCATCTTCTTTTTTTTTTTCTTTTTAAGTTTTTATTGTGAATTGTGTGTTAGTTTACATGAGAAAACATTATCCATTATCCTCCTTCCAACTTCTTTTGATGCTTTCTGCATACATCATTCAATATTTTGTCCATGGAATCCTTCAACATTGCAAATTGAGGCTTGGATTTTTTCTTCAGTCTTTCAGCTTGAGAAATGCTGAGTGTGTTCTTATCTTTTGGTTTTATAACTCCAGGTCTTTGTACATTTCACTATAATACTTGACTTTGTCTTCTCGAGTTGCCCTTTGAAATTTTCTGTTCAGCTCTTTTATTCTCTCATTTCTTCAATTTGCTTTAGCATTTCTATGTGACAGCAAGTTTCAGAGTCTCTTCTGACATCCATTTTGGTCTTTTCCTTCTTTCTTGTCTTCTTAATGACCTTCTGCTTTCTTCCTGTATGATGCTCTTGATGTCATCCCACAACTCTATTGGTCTTTGTTCATTAGTATCTAATTCATCATGTCTGTTCTTGAGATGATCTCTAAATTAATATGGAATATGTTCAAGATCATATTTAGAGCTCTTGAACTTATTTTAATTTTCTTCAGCTTCTGCCTGAACTTGCATATGAGTGATTGATGATCTATTCCCCAGTCTCCCCTGCCCTTGTTTTGGCTGATGAAATGGAGCTGTTCCACTATCTCTTTCCACAGATGTAATCAATTTGATTTCTGTGTATTCCATCAGGTGAGACCCATATTACTGTCATTTTTTTAATGTTGTTTAAAAAGGTATTTGCAGTGAATAAGTCATTGGTCTTGCAAAATTCTATCCTGCAATCTCCAGCATTGTTTCTATCACTAAGGTCATGTTTTCCAACTACTGATCTTTTCTCTTTGTTTCCAATCTTTGCATTCCAGTCAACAGTAATTATCAATACATCTTTGATCAATTTCAGACAAGAAGTTGGTAGAATTCTTCAATTTCATCATCACTGGCTTTAGTGGTTGGTGCTTAAATTTGCATGAACATGGTATTAACTGATCTTCCTTTTAGATGTATGGATATTATCCTATCACAGACAACATTATACTTCAAGATAGATTTTGCAACATTCGTTTTAATGATGAATGCACTGCCATTCCTCTTCAAATGATCATTCCTGGCATAGTAAACCATATGATTGCCAGATTCAAAATAACAATACCAGTTCATTTCCGCTCACTAATGCATAGGATATCCATTTTTATGCATTCCATTTCATTTTTTAAAACTTCCAATTTTCCTATATTCATACTTCATACATTCCATGTTATGATTGTTAGTATATTTGCAGCTGTTTCTTCTCATTTTGAGTTGTGCCCCATCAGCAAATGAAGGTCCCAAGAACTTTACTCCATTCATGGCATCATGGTCCACTTCACTTTGATGAGGTCACTCTTCCTCAATTGTATTTTGAGTGTTTTTCACCCTGAGGGGCTCATGTTCTGGCTTTATATCTGACAATGTTCTGGGGCTGTTAATAATCTTTCAATATTCAATATGCTGGTGTTATCTGGCAGTGTTCCACTGCTATCTGTGAGGATTTCAGTGGCTAAACATTCACCTTTCCTTTGTCCTAGTAGTCCACCTTTCCTTCGTCCTAGTCTGTCTCAGTCTGGAAGCTCACTGAAACCTGTCCACCATGGGTGACCCTGCTGGTATTTCACATACCAGTGGTATAGCTTCCAGCATCACAGCAACATGCAAGCCACCACAGAATGACAGACTAACAGACAAGTGATGGCTGAATTATATATCATCATTTTAGCTGTCACCTCAATTCCTGGAGCCATATTCTTTGCCAGTGCCTTCAGTGGACCTTGAACTTTGTATATACACAGTAAATATGTTCCATTGCAGTGATTTCCGGTGCTTCTCTGTGCAGTTTGCTTTTTAACGGATGACAGGTAGAATGATGCCCTGGTGACCTTGCATGAATCCACATAGACCACACAGGCAAAGGACACAACCAGTTTGAGTCTTGGTAGAATGCCCTATGATCCTTCTGCAATTTGAGGGGATGAGGAGCCTGAAAGGAGCTGCTCAAACACCATCTCCCACTCTCCTTCCTTAATTCTTCCAGGACACAGTTTCTCATCACCTCATGGATTGTATTCCATTGTGTGTATGTACCAAGATTTGTTTATTCATTCTTCCATTGATGAATATTTAGGCCATCTCCATCTTTTTGCTACTGTGAATAGTGCTGCAATAAATGTCTCTGTGTATGGAGCTACTCATGTTCTGGTTCGTATTTTTTTGTGAATATATATCAAGCAAAGGGATTGCTGGGTCATATGGTATTTCTATTTCGAACTTTTTGAGGAAGCGCTATGTTTTCCACAGTGGTTGAACCATTTTACCAACAGTATAGGAGGCTCCCAGTCTCTCTACACCCTTGCCAGCATTTGTTGTTTTCTCTTTTTTTGAACTTTGCTATGAATGATGGGATGAGATGATTTCTCATTGTTGTTTTGATTTGAAT
>NW_006408556.1:12063743-12071161 GCF_000296735.1 Chrysochloris asiatica
TGCCTAATCTTTAGGAGGTCCCAGTCATCTATTTTATCTTCTACAGTTGGTGTAGTTTCTAGTAATGTTTGATAATATATTAATGTCATGTTTATTCCCATGTTTTCTTTGATGATCTTTATTAATTCTAGGTTTTACATTTAGGTCTTTAATCCACATTGAGATTTTTTGTTCTCTTTTGCATGTGGTGTGAGGTAAAGGTCTTGTTTCATTCTTCTGCCAAGGTCTTCCAGGTTTGCCAGTGCCATTTGTTGAAGGGACTATTTCTTCCCCCATTTAATATGTTTGGGCTCTTTGTCAAAGATCAGCTGATTGTTGTGAACAAATTTACTTCTGGGTTCTCAATTCTGTTCCATTGATATATGCATCTTTTGTTGTACCACTATTAGGCTGTTTTGACCTCTGTGACTATGTAGCAAAGTTTTGAATCAGGGAGTAAGAGGCCTCCACCTTTGCTCATCTTCTTAAACAATGCTTTGCTTATCTGGGGTCTCTTTCCTTTCCATATAAAGTTAGTGACCAGTTTTTCCATTTTTTTAAAGAATAGTTTTGGAGTCTGGATTGGGATTGCATTATTTGTATAGATTGCTTTGGATAGTGTTGACTGACGTTTTCACAATGTTAAGTCATCCTATCAACCAGCATGGTGTATTCTTCCATTTTTGTAAGTCTCTTTTTGTTTCTTTAATCCATGCTGAGTTGGTCTTTGTATATGGCATGAGGTTAATGTCTTGTTTCAATCTTTTGGATATCGATTTCCAGTTCTGTCAGCACCATCTGTTGAAGAGACTGTGTCTTCCCCACTCAATGTACTTTAATCCTTTGTCAAAGATCAGTTGGCTGTATGTGGATGGGTTAATTTCTGGATTCTCAATTCTGTTCCATTGATCTATGTATCTTTCATTGTACCAGTCCCAGGCTGTTTTGACCACTCTTTGTTGTTGTTGTTAGGTGCCTACTCAATGACCTTATGCACAGCAGAATGAAACACTGCCCGATCCTGGGCCAACCTCACAATTGTTGCCACTCTTGAACCCACTGATGCTGCCACTTTGTCAATCCATCTCACTGGGGTCTTCCTCTTTTTCTCTGACCCTCCACCTGACCAAACATGATATCCTTTTCCAGTGACTGGTCCCTCCTGACAATATGTCTGAAGTATGAGAGATGAAGTTTGGCCATCCTGGCCTCCAAGGAGCACTCTGGCTACACTTCTTCCAACAGTGCCCATGGCATTTTCAGTATTCTCCAATACCATAACTCAAAAGCATCAATTCTTCTACAGTCTTCCAGCTTTTGCATGCATATGAGGTTGTTTGTATAGGTCCTTTGTTTCTCTGGTTACATTCATTCCTAAATATTTCATCCTTTGGGTGGTTATTATAAATGTTTTCCTAATTCCTTTTCAGTGTTGTCATTATTAGTATAGAGGAATCCAACTGATTTTTGTACATTGATCTTGTACCCTGCCACTTTGCTGAATCTCTTTTTTGTTTCTTGTAGTAATGTTTTGTAGTTTTCTTTGTATATATCTTTTGTTTCTCTGGTTAGATTTATTCCTAAATAATTAATCTTTTGGGTAAATGGTATTGTTTTCCTAATTTCATTTTTTTGTTGTTATTGTTGTTAAATGCCGTTGAGTTGGGTTTCCGAGGAGTGACTTGTGGTTCCAATGACTTTGCAGTTCAGTGCATTAACCCACAGCACACCAGGATAATTGTGGCCATATTTTGTAACTTTTTTTCTTTTGCTAGTTTTTTTTTTTTTAACATTCCTAATCAGCTACATTACCAAAACAAGGGAGGTAGGTGGATGGATGGGAGGCTAGAATAGTATTTACAACAAAGAAAAACATAATTCCCAAAGTTATCCTTCACTGGCCCACAGAGTGGAAGAGACTTGCTGCTTGAGTGGATAGCTTGAGTCAGAGGCCCCTAGGAATAATTTGTTGACTTCCTTGCAGTAGTCAGCTTTTAGTTGGTAAAACAAACAAATGGAACCAGTTTCACATCAAAAGAGAAGTACAAAATCTTTTTAGTAATTTAGACTAGATAGAAAACACATTTTTAAGACAAAAGAGGAGTAATTTGCTCCTAAGGAAGAGAGGGTGCTTTGGTAAAACAAACAAATGGAACCCGTTTCACATCAGAAGAGAAATACATAGTAAGGGAGGAAAATTTATAAGAAATTGTCAAATCACAAACTTTCTTAACAATTCCTAGCCAAACACTAATTCCTTATCTCCTGATATAACTTGACTAATGCAATATTTTGAAAGCACACTGTGTAAACACTTTGGTGGTGGTGGTGGTGGGGTAGTGTGATAAAATATAGATCTAGTCAATTCTAACTAAAGTCCTTGAAATGTAAAAACGGATTCATTTGGTTAAAAAGAGAATGATGCATCAATTTTAACCTGAAGTCTTTGAAATGTAAAAATTGTTTATCTGGCTAGGGGTGAGGGGACAAGTACAGTTTAAGTGATTTTCCTGGAGCAGTGGAGATAGTTTTAACAGGCACTGCTGGTTTGGCGCTCTTGGATAAGCACTGGACTGCTGCCACAAGATTGGTGATTCAAACCCACTAGTTGTTCCTCAGAAACCCTATGCAGGGTCGCTAAGAGTTGAAACTGACTCCACGGCATTTAACAACAACAGTCTGTAGGATGGAGTGTTGGTGTAACTATAAGATAAGAACTGGAACAAGCTTGCTGGGGTGTTGGTGTGTGTTGCAGGATAAGCATTGGACTGCTAACTGCAAGGTCAGTGGTCCAAACCCACCAGTTGCTCCTCAGAAACCGACTCTACAGCACTAACAACAACAACATTCAGTAGAACGGAGTGCTGGTGTGGTGCTATAGACTAAGCACTGGACTGCTAACCATAAGGTTGGTGGTTCAAACCCAGCAGCCACTCCTCAGAAACCCTATACAGGGTCACTATGAGTTGGAACCGACTTGATAGCACTGAACAACTCTGTAGGATAAGCATAGGATTTCGAACCATAAGGTCGGTGGCGCAAGTACACCAGTCACTCCGCAGGAGAAAGCTGAGGTTCCTGAAAAGATTTACAGCCACAGAAACCCCATACAGGGTCATATGAGTCAGAACCAACTAGAAGACACTTAACAATAACAAGTATTTTGTCATCATCTAGGTTAGAAATTTTGATTTTTGTTTTCTTTGTTATTCAAACAATAACACTTAGACAAGGAAAATGCCTGAATGGCTTTCTTTGGAAAGGTAGAAATGAAAATCCAAATTTAAAAAGGTGTTTTGATTTAGGTCTGAAGTCTCCCTATTTAGATATGCGGCTGTTGTTGTGGGTAAGTATCATCACGTTCATTCTGACTGCTAGTGACCCTGTATAGAGTTTCCAAGGAGTGGCTGGTGAGACTGAACCGCCAACCTTGTGGTTCAAACCGACCTGGCAGTCCAGAGCATTAACTCACAGTGGTACCCCAGGAATCCAGTTAGATATGCTAGCACCTCAATTTTCCTAAGGTTCACCTTCCCAGATTTGTTTAACATAACAGAGGAAAAACGGAATTATTTTTACCTGTTTATTATATTTGTCTTTCAATGACAAATAAGTTTACTATTTTGATGTCTATTTTGGCTAAGATTGTTTTGGCAGATACTGTGGGTTTGCTCACCCAGTTTCTATTCCTACTTGCTTCTTGTGGGCCCTGCTGTATTAAAAAATCTAGATAATTAAAAACCATTTCTTAGACTCTCTTGCAGCAAGGATTCCAGATCTGATTTATGCTCAAATACATTAACATGAGACTTAAATTTGGAACTGAGCTGAGTGGGGGAAAGGCATTCATTTTGCTGCCATGTGTGTTGGTTGAGGTGGAGCGGTTCTGAGCCAGAAGCAACTATTAGCTACTTCCTGATGTCACAGTTTTCTGGTTCTTCAGGCTCCTGACTGGAAAAACAGTGGCCCCCTTAGTGGCAGTATCCTGTGGTATGTCTTTGAGAGGTATTCCCAGAAGCTCTGAGTTGGATCTAATTCTGTAAACCATTTAATATCCGAATACATAATATCTCTTTCTATTAAAATAGGTATATTGGATTTTGTTGTCTGCACTAGAACCTTAGATTCAGGCCCCAAGATAATAGGCATCATTTCTAGAGTGAGGTGGGAGGTCATTGTGCAAGACTAACTAAAAGCTGTTTAAAACCTTTTTACTACCTTTAATCTCTCACCCAGAGTTCTGGTGTGGTGCTATGGGGTTAATGTGCTGGACTGCAAAGTTGGTTTGAATCACAAGGTTGGCAGTTCAAGCTCACCAGTTGCTCCTCGAAAACCTTATACAGGGTTATTATGAGTAGGAACCTACTCAACGGCATTTAACAATCTCTCACCCACATCAAGGGTATAAAATAGTGGGAAGTCTGAGGTTACCCATTGGTACTGAGTCAATTCTACCTCATTGTCACAGTGCCCCATCTGGTTTCCAAGGCTGTAGTCTTTATAGAGCAGACTGCTACATCTTTCCCCTGTAGAGTAACTAGTGAGTTTGAACCACTGACTTTTCACATATCAACCAAGTGCTTAACCATGGAGCCACCAGGGCTCCTAGTTTGAGATGATAGAAGGACTTATGGAGACAGTTGCTGGTGGGTTGTGGCATTCCCCTCCCTGGGGAAGTTTGTACCTGCCCTTTCCCTCACATAGGGAGGAGACTTCAAGATTCCAGCTAGGAGACCTTTATATGTGTCACCCACAGATTAAGAGACATAATGGACTGGTGTGTGATCCAAGTCTAAGGACTACAGCGGGCCGAGACTGAGGTTGGTCATGGAGTGAAGGAGAGGTGTCTACATGGGTATCCACCAAGATTCCGAGAGTTTTCTGGGATAAATGAAGTAAGTGTGTTTTCTGTGGACCACACACGTGCAGGCTGCACATAGGTAAGAGAGCAAGTGTGTGCTCTTTTATATCTTCTCCAAAAGGTATGCCTGGCAGAGGTGATGGCATGGAGAAATGGAGCAGCTGAGGATTCTATACTCAGGGAAAGAGAAAGGCTGTGTGCTGGTGACCAGAAGCCTGGCTTGCAGAATGTGCCCTTTTGGTGTTTAAATTATTATATATTTCTGAGTGTTTTTGTGTACATCAAAACAAAACAATACAAAAACAGAAGGAATAGAAGCGAATACTGTTAACTGATGATGCATGGAGGGGATTGTAATCATTGCAGTGAAACAAAATACAATAGATTGAGTGCAAAACTGATGTTCTTCTACGTAAACTATCGCCCAGTTCACAATAAAAGCTTTTTTTAAAAAAAAACAAAACAAAACAAAAAAGCACTGACTGAAGGCAGAGGAACCTCAGTGGAAGGAAGGTAGAGGTGAACTGCCAGATTCCCTAAAACTGAAGAAGGATAAACTAGTCAGATAAAGGGGGGTGCAGTTGTTTGTGTCAAGGAAACTGCAGGGCTCTCTGAAGAACTCCCAGCAGTGTTCTATGACGAAACATCAGCTTTAAACCAACTGCCCATTGTAGCAGTACCTGTCAGGTAAGACTTTCTGGTTACCTTGCTTCTTTCCCTTTCACTGCTCCCATCCTGGAGGTGCTGAAAGCTGCAACTATAGGATGGAGATGGCAAAGGAAAGAAAAACAGAAAGCTGACCTTTCCCTCGGAGGTGCCAAATTCAAGAAGATTTGATGAAAGGGAGACCTTTTCTAATGCTAATACTGAACTAAAGAGAGTTTTGGAACTCAATTTTTGCTACTTATAAATGAACAGAAAAGTGATGGGCCTTGCCAAGATTATATACAAGGGACAGAGATGCTCCCAGCAGAGGGAGTTTGTATGGGCAGTAGGATAATAGATATAAGGTACTTTGTGAATCCCAATTATCCTGTTTAGGTGCTGTCTAGTCAATTCCAACTCATAGCAACCCTATGTACAACAGAATGAAACACAATTTGGTCGTACGTCATCCTCATAGTTGTTCTTATGTATGAACCAGTTGTGGCTGCCACTGTGTTAGTCCATATTGTTGAAGGTCTTCGTTTTTTTTTATTTTTTTGCTGACCCTCCACTTTACAAACCTTGATGTCTGTCCATTTCCAGAGACTCATCCTTCCTGGAAACATGTCCAAAGTATAAGAGACAAAGTGATCACCACCCATGCTTCTAAGAAGCATTCTGACTACTTCTTGCAACAAGATTTGTTTGTTTTTCTGGCAGTCCTTGGTACCCTCAATATTCTTCTCCAATATCGTAATTCAAATGTACTCATTTGTCTATCTTCTTCCTTATTCGTTATCCAACTTTCACATGCATACGAAACTATTGGAAATACCATGGCTTGGATCAGGTGCACTTTAGTCCTCAAACTGATAACTTTGCTCTTAAACACTTTAAAGAGGACTGGTACAGAAGATTTGTCTAATGCCACACAGCTACTGATTTCTTAACTGCTGCTTCCATGAGTGGTGATGGTGGATTCAGACAAAATGAAGTCTTTGACAACTTCAATCTTCTCCATTTATCAAGATGTTATTTATTGATAAAATTATTAGGATTTTCATTTTCTTTATGCTGAAATGCAATCCATACTGAAGGCTATGGTCTTTGATCTTCATCAGAAAGTACTTCAAGTCCTCTTCACTTCCAGCAAGCAAAGTTCTGTCATCTGCATATCACATGTTGATGATGAGACTCCCTCCAAACCTGATGCCACATTCATATAATCCAGTTTCTCCGATTATTTGTAAGTATCATAAAAGGATGCAACTTTGACACAACCTTTCCAGATTTTAGACCACTTAGAAGAAAGTGCCAAGGGCTGCCAAAAGAACCAACAGATCCGTGTTCGAAGAAGTTCATCCAGAGTGCCCCTTGGAGGCCAGGATGGCCAAACTTCATCTCTCATACTTCGGACCAGTCACTGGAGAAGGATACCATGTTTGGTAAGGTGAAGAGTCAGAGAAAAACAGGAAGACCCCCAACGAGATAGACTGGCTAAGTGGCAGCATTGATGGACTCAAGCGTGGTAACAGTAGTGAGGTTGGCCCAGGATCGGGCAGTGTTTCGTTCTGCTGTGCATAATGTCGTTATGAGTTGGTACCGACTCAATGGCACCTATCAACAACAACAAGTATTCCTTGTTCTGTTCTAGTAAATGCCTCCTGGTCTATATACAGGTTCCTCATGAGCATAAGTAAGCATTCTGGAATTCCTATTCTTCACAATTTATCCTTGGTCTTGTTGTTGTTGTTGTCAGGTGCCATCGAGTCGGAACAGACTCATAGCAACCCCATGCACAGCAGAATGAAATAATGTCTGATCTTGGGCTAACCTCACTGCCACCGCCACCCTTGATGCCATCAATGATGCCACCTGGCTGATCCATCTCCTTGGGGTCTTCCTCTTTTTCTCTGACCCTCCACCTTACCCA
>NW_006408556.1:12087401-12117580 GCF_000296735.1 Chrysochloris asiatica
GTTTCTAATTACAGGTTTCATATTGTTTCAAATTTTGCATTTATTTTGTCTATTTGTTCTTGTAGTGTTTTCCTAAATTCTTCTAAATTTTTTTCTGTGTTCTCCTTGCTTTCCTTGATCTTTCTGTCAATCCTTTGAAGGTACCTAAATATCATTCTATTTTCAGTTAGTTCCATTATTTTTCTTCCTTAAACATGTATCCTGACTCTGTATCTTGATCATTTGTTTAAGCCATTCTCTCTGATTTCTTTGTGTAAGCTAGAATGGTCTGTTGCCTCTCCAGGGTATTGCTGGGTTGTTGTATTTGCTTTTAATTGATGATTGTTTGTTGTGTATTCTTAGGCTCTCACCTAAGATGTAATTCTAAAGGGAAAGGGCCTCATATTGAGGAAAGGATGATAGAATCTTTTTTTTTCCAACTTAGTAATACCAGTCTCTTATGGGTGACGTTTGCCATTCATGTACCTCAGTTTAGGGTAGTTTAGGCTGGTGTTGGCTGCTGCCTATCATTGATCAGGTGGTATAGGAGCTGGTATTGGCTCTTACACAGTGGGTGGGGCTGCAGAGGGTACAGTTGTGGCTGGGCTGTGTGGGCACGGTTGCTGTCTCCTGTCAGGTAGGTAAGAGAAAGTCCTTCCCCCTGACATACGCAAGAAAACTAAACAGAATAAACAAACAAGGAACCCACAATGAAAAGAGAAAAAATAAAGTAAAATAGGCAGTAATCAGAATATAATAACTATATATAAAGACAAATGACAGGCAGGGAAAAGGTGCTATTAAAGAGAAAAATAAGAAGGAAAATAAAAGGAAGCAATTTAAAAAAACCAAAAACACTGAAGAATAACTTAAAAAAGAAAATAGGCTTAGGAAAATGGAGCTACAGAGGAGAAAAATAAGAGAGGAAATGAAAGGAAGAAATAAAAATTTAAAAACACTTAGAAAAACCAAGAGCTAGAAGATGAAGAGAGAGTAGTAAAGAAAGATCAAAAGAGGAGGGAAAGAGAGGGGAAATGAGAAACAGAAGAAAAGAAAGAAAAACAAAAGCAGAGCCAGCAAAGATCAAATTCAGGGCAATAGAAAGAGGAAAAAGAGCAACCAAACAAAAACAATGAAACAACAAAAGGAAAAGAGCAAAACCAAAACAAACCCAAACCCTAAAAATATGCAATTGTTGGACCTGGAAAGGAGAAAGCTCTTTGGTGCTCCTGCAAGGTAAGGAGTTCCAGAGGTAAGTGTGGGAGGGATGTGACAGTAGAGTTCCTGGCTCTAGATGAGTCCTATTGGCCGCGGGGCACTCAATCTTGAAGTAATTCAGGAGGGTTTAAGATTACAGTCTTGAGGAACATCTAGGTCAACTGGCATAACATAGTCTACAAAGATTATGGTCTACATTCTACTTTAGTGACTAGTAACTAGGGTCTTAAAAGGTTGTGAATTGCCATCTAAGATGCAACTGTTTGTCTCTCCATGTCTTTGTTGTTGTTGTTATGTGCCGTGGAGTTGGTTCTGACTCATAGTGCCCCTGCACAGGGTTTCCGAGGCTGTAAGTCTTTATGGGAACAGAAAGCCTCATCTTTCTCCCATGGAACAACTGGTAGTTTCGAACTGCTGACCCTGAGGTTAGCAGCCCGATTTGTAACCACTAGGCTCCCAGAGCTCCTTGTCTGGAGCAAAGAAAATCAAAGACTCCAGGAAATAATGGTCCAAAATACTAACAGATAACTTAAACCTACCATTATTTGAGATAAAAAGGCAGTATGTACCCCAAAACAAATCTTAGAAGGCAGGAAAGAAGAATGACAAATGGAAACAGGGGACCCAGGGAGAAATTGGAAAAAGTGCTGCTACAATGAGAAAATTGCAACCAATGTCATGAAAAAAAAAAAAAAAAAGCATAAATGTTGTAATGGAAATTAATTTTAACTAAAAAAAAAATTAAATAATTCCAGTTACAAGATTTTGGCTATTATTGAAATTTTCTTGATTGAAAGATGAGGAGAATGAGGCTAAAGAGATGAGGTGAATGACCAAGAAAGTAGGCCACGGTGTTTAGAAGAGACATAGTGTCTCCTGTGTCCTCGACCCATACTTGCTTTGCAGCATTGCAGCACACTGAGAGATTAGTGTGGCTTTTCCCCTAGTGCCTCTTCTGGACAAGGAGATACTTTTTTTTTAATGCTTTATTGTGACTTATGTGATAGTTTACATGAGAGAACAATAGCTTTACATTCATCCTATCGAATATAATTTCATTGCCATGTTTACAATCCTCTCCATGCATCATCAACCAACCAAAGGGTATACCCTGAAAGCCTGCCCCCCAGTCATCAGCACACAGCCCCTCTCCCTCTCTGGGTCTAAAGTCTCCAGCCATTCCATCTCTCCATGTCATCATCTCTGCCTCCATCTCTGGCATCACTGCTTCACTGGGTAGGGTCCTGTTCTCCGCTCTTCTCCCTTGATGGTCCCAGGGACCTCCGCTCTAGACTGCAAAGTCAATCACACCCCTTAGTTTTCCACAAAACATCTGCCTTTACATTTCCATCCCTCACAATCAGTCCTGATAGCAATTGTTCACTATTGTATCACAAGAGACCTATATGCATCTTCCTTCATCAACCCCCACCCAGAAAAATTGGATTAGTATCTCAGTGGAGAGTCTACCTTCCTCTGCTCCCTCTGGATCTGGGTTCCCTCTTGAAAGCTTGTAAGCCAGTCACTTCTTGCCTTTGTAACCTCCCCCATTTTGAGTAGCCAATGTCCAAATTGCCCATCCCTGTCTACCCTGTGTATGGAGGGGGTAGGAATGATCTTCACTGTAAAGATTTGTTCCCTCTTTTGAGCTACTGCATCCATAGGTGTAGGTCAAGTTCATTAAATTGTATCAGATTACTCTTTTTTCCCTCTTCTTTCTCCTTCTATTTGAACTCTGATCATCCAGTCATTGAAGCCAGGTCAAATGGGTATTATCTGCAAATGTGGGTGTTCCTATGCACATGCCCTCTCTTCTTATCAGCTGGATGCTTCACTCTCCACTCTAGTCCTCTGTGGCTATGTCACTGACCCAAGGCCCAAGAGTACTGAGGTCTTGACACACTGCTGGCCAACCAGGTCTCCACCCAGGTTCACAGGACTCTATTGAACGTACTAGATACATTTTTAATCAGCTGTTTTAGATAGACTGAAATGTCCACAGCCAGTCAGGTTGGGGAAGGTACTGAGGGTTCTAAGTAGAGGAGAAAGGAGTGTAGAGTGAACACTCAAGTGTGAGGTAGCATCACTGTCAAGAGTAGCATTCAATCACCTCTGTACCCCCCAGGGTCTCTGTGCGTAGCCTTGTCATTTCCGTGGTGTGTGGAATCCTAAGTAAGAGTCTGGTCTTCATTGTCCTGCTTATTGTCACACAGGGGTCCACAGACCAATAAGAAGGACTTCTGACCTCCATGAACATATAGCTGGCAGTTGTGCCGGAAGAGATGTATGTGTAAATTGGTGCTGTGGATGAAAGGGGAGATGAGGACATAAATAAAACCTATAATTACAGGTTATTTCTAGGACTCAGGATCTTACCTCCATTTTCCTGCCTTGTCCCCTAATTTCACTGCAACTTTGGAGATGTGCTCTGCTTTCTCCAAAGAGACAGCTCTTCTGAACCATGCCCTGGTCTTTCATTCCAACAGTAGCTCTGTGTTTGCACTAATTCAAAACAGAGACCAATGCTGTTTTGTGGGGACCTTGAAGTACAGCGGGCACAGTTGATACACAGGGACCATGACATCTGGACCTGACATGGTCATGTTGGCACTGCAGAAGCATCCTGCACGCCTGGCACTTGAGCCTTCCTTTTTTCTAGAATCAGGCATTTGAGTCCCTCCCTTCTCTGTGGCCTTCTTGGAATGGACCTTCTAGAAATGGGTGTGGTAAGTCATGGAATAAGGTGAAGTGTGTTGACATTTATAAGACACTGTGGATAAAAGGAAAGGAGCTCTGGTAGCGTAGTGGTTACAAATCGGGTTGTGAACCACAAGGTCAGCAGTTCGAAACCATCAGCAGTTCTGCGGGAGAAAGATGAGGCTTTCTGCTACCGTAAAGATTTACAGCCTCGGAAACCCTGTACAGGGTCGCTATGAATCGGAACCAACTCCACAGCACATAACAACAACAACATGGATAGAAACAAATAAATAAACAAGCCGTGTAACAGAGCTAACCTGAATGTGCCAAAAAAATCAGTCACCAATAACCCTGTAGAGAACAGTTCTACTCTGACACACATAGAGTCACCATGATTCAGAATTGATTTAATGGCAACTGAGCTTTAAGGAGTCCCTGAGTGGTCCATGGGAAGGTTGGCAGTGGAATCTACCTAGAGGCACCTGGTTGCAAATCAGGCTGTGAGCCTCAAGTTCAACAGTTCGAAACTACCAGCTGTTCTGAAGGAGAAAGATGAGGCTTTCTAATCCCGTAAAGATGTACAGCCTCAGAAACTCTGTACAGGGTCACTGTGAGTTGGAACCGACTCCATGGCACATAAGCACCACCAATTCTGGAAAAAGCATCCATTAAAGACTCTATGGAGTGCATCTCTGCTCTGACACACACTGGATCATTTGGAATTGACTTTGTTGCTGTTGTTTGCAAAAATACTACAGGATGAGATTGGCGGATCTATAGCATAGGGTCAAGATATAATATCCAACATGACTCCATTTATTTTATCACCTGGTCCTTAAAATAATACCATGAAAACAGAGGAGAATGTGATTAGACCAAAACAGTTAACAAGTCACTAGGATCTAAAACTAGAGAATTCCTTTTCTGAAGACTAAGTATCCCAAATCCATATAGAATAGGAGAAGCAGTTCTGTCCATGTCTACATGCCTATCTTCTTTGGAGCACACAAAGGGCACAGATATAGGTGACAAGGTCTCACTATTTAGGGTCCTGAAGGCTGTCCCATGTGTACTCCTAATTTCCCACTCCAGCTTCCTGCTCCTCTCAAAATATTACTCAAAAACATCCTTTCCAGTTCCTTCAAGATAGGAGTCCAAGTCTATCTGGGTTTTATAAATGTCAATAGACTTCTATCAGGATTTTTCACTGCATAGTTCTCTTCTTATTCTAAAGGGAAAGGGCCTCATATTGAGGAAAGGATGATAGAAATTTTTTTTTTTCAACTTAGCAATACCAGTTGTCCTTGAGTATATTCTGACTCATGGTAACCCATTGTACAACATTATGACTGTGCTCCAACCCTTTGGTTAGCAACTGAGCTCCTTAACCCTGTGCAGCACTCATGGATTCCATTGGAGCGATAGCCAAGGCCAATGTCTTCTAAATTTCCATTAGCAAAGATACAATGTCTCTGTGTGAATCATCCCCAGATGCACCTTGCGTCACATTCTCAGGAGCTACAATCACGGACAGAATCACGTATTTGGCCAAGCTTACGTCAAACCACATGTCTGCATCATCATTACCCGAAGAAGGGGAGGAGAAATAGCTGTCTCCATCCTCAATAAAAAGGGAAGTGGGCTCTGAATCAAATGAAAACAGACACACTGGGTCAAGCACCCAACATGCAAACGGTGTTTGCTAACAGAGACCCAAATATGAAAAACATACCAAAAACAACCTCCCAAATTGGGTCAGATTAAATGAGATCACTCATGTCAGGAAGCTGGACCACAGTAGGTAGAGACTACCATTATTATTATAATTGTCTTGGTCTCCATGCCTACAACTGGACTGGGTGAATCAGGGAAGCACACACCCAGAATACAGGAGCAATACTTGAAAAATAACTCAGGACTCATTTCGCCTAACCAGAACTTTTGCAGGAAGGGGTTACTGTGGTCACTTGTCTCATAATCCCCTAGGTTGCCAGTAAAAATGTAGATTCCTGAGCCACTCCCAGATCTACCAAATCAGAATGTCTGGGGGAGTGGAATCTGGTCACATGTATACCTGGGTACTTCAAAAAGCTTGTAGAAAAGTGGAATTAAAAGCAAAAAATTTTTCCGGGAACTTTTTGAAGTACTCTCATATTTACCAATCTTCCAGAGAAAATAGGCTGCATGCCAGTGTTTGAGAACCACTAGTGCAGAAGAAAACTAAAGAAGGCAACTTTGTTGGAAGGCAAAACACACAAGCATCATCCTAGATGGAGGAAGAAATGGAGGGATGGACTGGTAAGTGACCAGGGATGGCACTGCCTGGGTGACCTGAACGGGAATTGGACCAAAGATGGGAGATCAGGTATGCGGGCATGAAAGGTCCATCCAAGGATGTTAGCCTAATGATAATGAGGAATGGGCAGCCAGTGAGTGTTTCCCAATAGGACTGTGATGTAAGGAAGACAGGAAGGATGGTTTCACAAGAGCAGTACTCTCTTCTTTGCCTTTTGCATTTCCCTAAGCTACTCCCTCTCACCACATTTCCCTCAGGGGTTCACAGCTGCAAAGTAACAGTGAAGACACTCTGGGAAGACAGTAGACATCTGTGAGGGACCACATCCTCTAAGAGCTCAGAGAGACCCTAGGATGGGCAGCAGCCAGAAGGTCCAGGAGCAGGATAGAATGGAGGGGACAAAACTCTGGAGGTGGCCACATCTGCTGCTGCTCTTGCTACTGCTCTATGTCTCAGGTAAGGAGACACAGGAAGACTGGTGGAGAAGTCACCAGGCAAAAGGAGGGACAGACAAGGGGAATTTGTTGCCATGAAGTCTGTTCCAATTCATGGTGATCCCATGTGTCTCACAGTAGAACTGCAATCCATAGGATTTTTTACAGTTTTGACTTTTCACAATCAGATCACCAGGACTTTCTTCTGAGGTATCTCTGTGTGGGTTTGAATTGTCAGCCTTTCAGTTAGTAGCACAAGGGCTTCACCATTTGTGTCACCCAGGAACTCCCACACAAGGGGAATCTTCTCTCATGACTTCAGGATGACCTGGGTGGGACTAGGGTATGTGTTAGAGAAAGGGATGGGAAGAGGTACTGAATGCAGACTGCGATACAGCAGAGAGTGGGTAATGAACTAGAAGCTAGGAGTCCCATGGTACATCTTGACGATGAGAAAATCATGTAGGGTTATCCAAGCAAACCCCCATCCCTGTGCTGATATCCTAGGAGATGTAAAGAAGAGTCAGATTGTTCCCCCTAAAGGAGCAGAACAGGCAACGGTAACAGACAAGATAAATAACATGAGAAATAGCAACACTGATAGAAGTCACCATGGTGGGGCACAGAGAGGAATGAGGAGTGGAGGTTTAGGGTTCAGGAATCAGACAGAACTGGATTCAAATCTGCTGCATGTACGTCCTTGAGAAGCTCCTCTCACCCCTCTGAGCTTCTCTGTTCTATCATTTCTGAAGCATATTGATATAAAATTGTTGGCTCAGTATCTAGAACATAGTAAGTGCTTAGTAAAAGTCAATGGTGGATGGTGATGGTGGTGACAGTTGTGATGACTGTGACAATGATGTACCTGGGTATTGAGTGGTCAGTGGCATTGTGCGGGGGAGAACAGGAAGAGGTTGGTACCCACTGGAACTCTTCTGATGACTCCTTTCTGGGACTGGGTGGGATGAGAATGAGTGGACAGAGTGGGGAGAACATTTGACTTGGGGACATCAGGAGTTTTGCTCCAGAAAGCAATTGGCTTCCATGGGAACCATGAGTTGAGTAGAAAAATAGACACTAAAATGTGTGGAGTTTTGGGCAACTTGGACATTGGCTACCCAAAATGGGAGAGTTACAAAGGCAAGAAGTGACTGGCTTACAAGCTTTTCAAGAGGGAGCCTAGATCCAGAGGGAGCAGAGGAAGGTAGCATCTCCACTGAGTAGTATCCAATTTTTCCGGGTGGGGCTAATGAAAGGAGATGGGGGTAGGTCTCTTGTGGTACAATAGTGAATAATTGTTATCAGGACTGACTGTGAGGGTTGGAAATGTAAAGGTAGACTTTTTTGGCAAAAGGAGGAGTGTGGTTGACTTTGCAGTCTGGGAGCCGAGGTCACTGGGACCATCAGGGGGAGAAGAGCGGAGTACAGAACCCTACCCAGAGAAGCAGTGATGCCAGAGATGGGGGTAGAGATGATGACATGGAGAGAAGGAGTGGCAGGGGTTTTTGGAACTGGAGAGACAGAGGGGCTGCGTGCTGACGACCGGGGGTCAGGCTTGCAGGGTTTACCCTTTGGTTGGTTGATGATGTATGGAGGGAATTGTAACCATGGTAATGAAACAATATACGATTGGATGAATATAAGGTTAATGTTCTCCCATGTAAACTATCACATAATTCACAATAAGACACTTTAAAAAAATTAGGGAGTTTTGAAAAAATTTTGTATTGCATAAACACTTTCCAACTTACAATAATATAGAAAGAAAGCTGTTGTTGGTAATTTCCATCAAGTCTATTTCAACTCATAGTGACCCTATATAGGGTTTCTGAGAAGCAGCTGGTGGGTTTGAACCACTCACTTTGCAGTTAGCAAAGTCCAGTACTTATCCTACAATGTCATGCCAGGACTCCTAGCTACTATAAATTCATCATCCAATTTTTTTTTTATGCAAGTCTATTTTTCTTTGTAAAAATAATATACAACTAAAGCTAATTTGATCCTTTAAAATCAAAGTCCATTTAGTGACAACATATGTTTTGTAATAAAATTGAAGTAAAATACAGGCATTTGATAGTTTAAACAAAGCATATCAGTCATGTAAAAATCATATTGTAGCATTAAAGTTTAATTAGAAAATTCATAGTTCACAAAAGTGTATATATTTTGTTGACATCTCCTAGAACATAAATTTACTTATGACACAGAACAAAATTCATAATCAGATATGACATTTAGTACTATGAAATGTTTGCTGAATCCACTGATCGTTTTGTTAATAAGGTGCACTTGAAATAACCCGTTCAGATCACCAATGAATTGGTGGTGTATCATATAACCAAGATCTTTTAGTTTTACAATATGTCTAAAAATTGTTGTTGTTGTTAAGTGCTGTCGAGTCAGTTCCGACCCATAGAGACAGTGATTTAGTTGGAAACACCATCATAATTGAGATTTAAACAAGATTAATATTTTACCTCATTTGTTTCATGTGTGTTTGTAATACCTTGTATGGTGTTGTTGTTAAGTGCTGTCAAGTTGGTTCCAACCCATAGTGACCCTGTATAGGGTTTCCAAGGAGTGACTGGTGAGCTTAAACTGCTGACTGTGCAGATCAAATAGACTTTGCGGTACAATGCATTAGCCCACAGCACCACACCAGGACTCCATACTTAATATTGCTGCTGTTAATTGCCGTTGAGTTGGTCCCAACCTACAGCGACCCTGTATAGGGTTTCCAAAGAGTGGCTGGTGAACTTGAAACGCCGACCTCGCAGTTCAAACCAACTTTGCAGTCCTGCATATTAACCCACCGCGCCATATCAGGACTCTGTACTTTGAATACACATATATAATTATTTTTGAATCATTATGTTTTGAATCATTTCAAAATAATCATGTATCATCTCAAAGTAATTATATGTGTATACAAAGTACACATATATAATTATTTTTGAATCATTATGTTTTGAATCATTTCAAAATAATCATGTATCATCTCAAAGTAATTATATGTGTATACAAAGTACACATATATAATTATTTTGAAATGACTTAAAATATGAGTCAAGTGAGTAGAGGCAGGCAGGCCAGGGGAGAGGGAACAGGAAGAAGGATGTAGACATTCCTTTCAAAATAATTTAAGAAATCCTAGCTTTCTCCTAGATGTTTGATGATGCTATTATTCCACTAGCCTATGGTCTTGTGGCTGCTGTGATGACTGAGGCTGGAGGTGCAGAGGTGATCACTGACTCCACCTTGATTCCTCATTCTAGGGTCCCACGCAATAAACATAAGGGAGGAGCAAGAGTGCCTGATAGAAGGAGAAAACCTGACTGTGACCTGTCCTTACAATATCATGAAATATGCCTCCAGCCCGAAGGCCTGGCAGCGGGTGAGAAGTCAGGGTCTCCCTGAGACGCTGCTGCAAGTGGAAACCAGAAACATAGAGGTAAAACGAGTCCAGGCAGGAAGGTACCTGCTGGAGGATATTCCCTATGAAGCCGTCATGAAGGTCACAGTGACAGGACTCCAGAGGCAGGACGAGGGGTTATACCAGTGTGTGATCAGCAGCCCTCCTCAGGACCTTATTCTGCATGTTCGAATTCGTCTGGTTCACTGCAGTGGTGAGCAGCAGGGGACCCTGTCCTGGGAAAGGGTTTACTGAGTCTGAGCTTTGACCATGGGGGACTTCCTTACTTCTGTCTGTCTGTCTGTCTGTGACCCCTGCTGACCTCAAGCTATTTATTTGATCCTAGTAAAAGAAACCCCTGCCTGTCTTCCAACGCACCTCTAGGTGTGTTCATAACCCTCCTAATTCTACCTATTGATGTGGTGCTGTTGGATAAGCACCAAACTGCTAACCACAAGGTTGGTAGTTTAAATCCACCAGTCAGTCGCTCCTTGGAAACACTGTGCACGGTTGCTGTGAGTTGGAACCGACTCAATGGCACTTAATAACAGTGACCATCCAGTCAGGCATCAGTCTTTCTGTCCACCTATTCATTTATCCATCCATCCAGCCCCCAACCAAACATTATTCACCCATCTACTAAACTCCCAGAAACGTACTCACCAACCCCACTCATTCATGCGTTCACATATCCATCCATTCATCATGTTCTTTGACTATCTACAAAATGCCAGACACTGTCACTCATGTGTGGATTATAGTATCACCAAAACCAAGGCTCTTCCCTTATAGAGTTTAGAATCTAGTGACTAGTCCTTCTGGACTGGGAGTAAGATGTCAGCAGGTCATATTACTCTTATTACTACATATTACAGCAAGAAATATCCTTGCTGGTGTTCCAGTTATTGTTGTTGATGTAGTTAAGTGCTGTGAAGTCAGTTCTGACTCATAGTGACCCTGGGTAGGGTTTCCTAGAAGCGACTGATGAGTTTGAACCACCATCCTTGTAGTTCAGTGCTTTATTCCCCAGTGTCACACCAGGACTTGCATTTCTAGTAGAACACTGCCAGCTGCTTCCTCTTCCAG
This sequence comes from Chrysochloris asiatica, assembly GCF_000296735.1. NCBI lineage: Eukaryota > Metazoa > Chordata > Mammalia > Afrosoricida > Chrysochloridae > Chrysochloris > Chrysochloris asiatica. The sequence goes on from NW_006408556.1 coordinate 12,098,527, forward strand.
TGATGGACAGAACCTTTTGTTGAAGGAGAAAGAGCCATTCTTCTAAAGGCTGAGGATGGATGCTGGTAGGCCCGAGGTGCCAACAAAGGCTTCCTGAAGAAGGAGAGACTCAAGCTGGGTCATTAAGGCCACAATCCTGGGTTGAACTCAATGTACCCCACCCCACTCACAACTCTCTACTTACCGCCACTGCCATCTACCAACATGCTGTTTGGCCCCAGAGTTAATTACTGTTTCTCCTGTAATTATGTCTTGTTGCAGGTCCTTCAGATTCTGGCAACTTGAAGAACAATCCAACACAGGCCTTGGTTGAGACAACCACACTCCCTTTGGTCATCTCCATGAATCCACAAAAACCATATCCTATGTCCAGGACTGTGCCCCCACTCAAACCCACTGCCATTATCTCCTCTCCTGGTCTCAGCATCAACTCCACAAATGTGAGGGGTGTCATCAGGTATGGTTTGCAGACCTCTGGGCCCATGGTTGGATAGAGCCCTTTGTTCTCCAGTCTGTGTACTAAGAGCAAGGGACAGTGAATGACAAAGGAAGATGGAGGGCAGGAGCAGACTTGAGCCCAGCTCAGCCAGAGGAAGAAGGAGGTGTAGTGTAAGGAGGAGGTTCTCAGGGAGGCAGCTGCTCTCCCAGCTCACAGCATAGTAATGGACAGAGGGAAATGGCATCCTTGGTGAACTGCAATGGGCATCAGCCACCTTTTCCACCCAATTCTCCCCGAGACCTAATGGTTTAGTGGAAAAAGCACCTTAATTGTGGGGCCCTGGATTCTACTGCCAGGCAGAGTGACTGTGGGCAAGTCTCCAACCCTCTCTGGCTGCAGTTTCCTCATCTGACCTGTAGAAATGCTAGAATACCAGAGCTGCAAGAGAGAATCTAGCCCAATGGCTCTAACTCAGCAATAACTACTAGAAGTACCTGGCGTGTTTGTTTCTTATTTCTTTTGTTAGATTTTTAATATTGATGCATGTGCTCTACCACAGAGCAATAAATCAGAATTTCTAGGAGTGGAACGTGTTCTTCAATGTGTAGGCAGAGTTAACATAGCATGCATATATCCCATTACAACTTATTATAAAGTGTTGATTAATCTTAAAATGTATTTAGCATTAAACATTGAATTAACAAATCAAGAAAATTTCCCCCCTCCCAGGCCCCATTCTTCCATATTTCCACCAATCTAATACATCAGTTTTTCGCCATATTCTCTTCTAGCCTTCATTCACGCTTATACATATTCAAACATAGTTATAATTCTAACTGTAAATAGTTTATTATTCTTTCCTGCTAAAACTATTCATCAATGTTACTACCTAGTCTTTATAACTGTAGTTTTGATAAATGCATATTTTTCCTATCAATTGAAAAAAACATAATTTACATAATCAATTGCCTGTGTTTAGATAGCGAGATTGTTTTCATTTCTTCCGTTTATAATACTGATAACTCTGATTGGTTTTGTTGTTAAGTGCCTTCGAGTTGGTTCCAACTCATAGCGACCCCATATAGGGTTTCCAAGGAGTGCTGGTGGATTTGAACCACCAACCTTGTGATTCACAGTCCAGTGCTGATCTTACAGTGCCACACTTTGATGAGAACATATTTTTGTAAATATTTCTGTTTTAAAATGATTTATTTACAGAAATGTAAGGGAATCTGAACATTTATATGGCTCTGTATTTATATTGCTAAATGACTCTATAAGAGCTAGGTCTTAATTGTTGTGTGATTCATGATGTCTAATGAAGCAATGCCACTGCAGGCTTTGATATTTTAGAAATATGTCTGTTAAAACAGGTATGCATTGGTATGTGCTTCAGTTTCTTTGTTACTAGGGACTGTGAGCCCCAGGGGTATGGAGACAGTGTCTTATTCCTCCCTTACCATGGTTTTATTCAGCCATCTAAGGGCCTGCCACATAGTAGGTGCTTTGGAAATACTTATGGCATGAGTAAAATGTATGGTCTAATGAGAGTGAACATCTTTGTTTACTACTTTTCTTTTCCGATGCGAAAATACAGAGTATGTGACCTTCGCCCCCATTCCTCCTGGAGCCTATAGGAATCTGTACCCATTACCTGGCATCAACTGTATTCTCAGTCAGGATTCAGTCAGGAAAACAGAAGCCACCGCAGTGTTTGAAAAAAGGGATGCTGTTTGGCCAGGTGCTGGACTTGCTTAGAAATCAGCCTGGGCATGAGGAAGAAGCAGGTCCTGAGAGAAAAGTCTTGTGAAAATGTTTCAGGCAGTGTTCTCATGCAAGAAAAGTAGGGAAGTGGGAGTAAAGAGGTAAGGAAACCAAACAAGGGGCCTTATCATGCCAAGTCCTGGGGGTAACTTAGGTTCAGTCGTGCAGGAGAGAACCCTGAGGTTGCCTGGATCAGGATGGGGGAGATGGAGTATTTATCCTCCCACCTTTTCAGCCTTGGAGTGGTGCTGTAGGATAAGCACTGGACCACTAACCACAAAGTTGGTGGTTTAAACCTGCCAGCCACTCCTCGGAAACCCTATAAATGTCGCTATGAGTCAGAATTGACTCAGCGGCTTTGAACAACAACTTCTCAGTCACTGGATAAGAAAGACTCTGGGGGAACTTGAAATTCCCAGGCACCTCAGGTGGCCGGGCAACTGGAGTGCAGCCTCTGTCACAGAGAAGCAGGTACTGGATTTTGGGAGTGGGCACAGCCCAGAATTCCAGGCACAACATTGGTAAGGGTCTGAGATGGCATATGGCCAGGCTCTGACACCAGGAAACTGGGTATGTCCTCTTCCAAAAGCTGATTGCTAGTCCCATCTTCCAAGCACCTCTAGGTGTGTTCAAACTACCAGTCTTTTGACTAGTAATAAAGAATTTAAAATTTTGTGTCAGCCAGTCTCTTGCCTAACCCAGTAGGGGGCCTATTTCTTTAAAGGTTGAATTCTGACACAACACTAGGTCTATTTCTGAGCAATCTGTCTACCCTTGATTCACATTTCTCCTTTTGTACCTAAGTCTTATCATTTAGATGACTTTAGTTTTAATGTGTTTCCAGACTTCTGCATCTAGACCTGCCTCATTTCCCCACTCATTAGTATTTCTTACTTGTGTCTATTGATTTTTTTTTTTTAATTTTTAATTTTTTATTGTGAATTGAGTGAAAATTTACAGGGCAGATCATCAGTTTTACATTGAACAAACCATATACTTTGTTTCATTACAATGATTATAATCTCCACCATGTACCATCAGTATTTCTCTCTATTCATTTTAGCTCTGTTTGTTTGTTTTTTAAACACTCAGGCCTATATAATAATCTACACCATCAAAGGGCACATTCTGCAAGGCTGCCTCCTGCCCATCAGCTCTTATCTCTCTTTCCATGAATCTGGAGTCCTCAGCTGCTCTCTCTTTCCATGTCCCCCTCTCTGCCTCCATCTCTGGTGTTGCTGCTTCTCTGGATAAGGTCCCGCATTCTGCTTGTGCTTGTCTCCCTTGATTAGTCCTAGAGTCCTCTGTTTCTGGACTGTAAGATTAACTATTCCCCTTTTTTTGTTACAAAATTTTACCTTTACAATTGTGACAGTTGCAATTAGTCATGATAACAATTACTAACTATTGAATCTTAAGAATCCTATCCCCATCTCTTTTCACCAGACCCATCTAGACATGATGAAAACTATTCAGTGGGGACTCTATCTTCCCCCACATACTCTTAAATTAAACTTCCTCTTAAAAACCTGTAAGCCAGTCACTTCATGCCTTTATCACTCCCTCATTTAAGTAGCCAGTGTCTAAGTTGCCCATCCCTATCTACCCTGTGTATAGAGAAGATAGCATTCATAGTTGATGTGAAGACTCCTTCCCTCTCTTGTTGGCATTTTGAGCTACTACCTCCATGAGTATAGGTCAAGTTCATCAAATTATAGCAATTTACACTCATTTCCTTTATTAAAAATTGTTTTCTTTTTTATCTTCCTCTGGTAGCGTAGTGGTTACGAATCGGGTTGTGAACTGCAAGGTCAGCAGTTCGAAACTACCAGCCATTCTGCGGGAGAAAGATGAGGCGTTCTGCTCCCGTAAAGATTTACAGCCTCAGAAACCCTGTGCAGGGTCGCTATGAGTCGGAACCGACCCCACGGCACATAACAACAACAACAATCAAGTTCTGATTATCAAGCCATTGAGGCTAGGTCAGATGGGTACTATCTGCAAGTCTGGGTGTTCTTGTGTGTCTCCCCTCCCTTCATATCAGCTGGATGCTTCATTGTCTATTGATTTTTGCAAAGTACCTTTAGAAACAGTTTTCAAGCATCTCAAAAAATTCCAGTCATGAGATTTTGGGCTAGGATTGGACTTTTCTCAATAGAAAGATGAGGTAAGTGTAAGGTCATGGTGCTAAGAAGAGAAACAAGGTTCTGTAGCTCCTCAACCCACACTCGCTTTACAGCATTACAGCAATGTTGAGAGATTAACCTGTCATTTCCTCTCAGTGTCTTCTGGACAAGGACCCTATATCCTCTACTAGATATACTTCTAATCAGCAGTGCTAGGCAATGAGACAGACAAAACGTACAGGACCAGTCAGAATGGAGAAAGTGCTGAAGGATATAAGTAGAGAAGAAAAGGGGCATGAAGAGAGTTTGTAGAGCGAACACTGAAGTGTGAGGCAGCATCCTGGCCAACATTAGCGTTAAATCACCTCTGTTCCATAGGGTCTCCATATTCAGCATTGTTGTTCCCGTGGTGTGTGGAATCCTGGGCAAGAGTCTGGTCTTCAGTATCCTGCTTGTTGTCACACGGAGGTCCACGAACCACTGAGAAGGACTTCAGACTTCCATGAACATACATCTAGAAACTGTGCCAGAAGAGGAGTATGTGTAGATTGGGGATGTGGGTGGAAGTGGGAACAAGGACACACATTTAACCTGTAATGACAGGTTATTTCTAAGACTTAGGATCCCACCTCCCTTTTCCTGCCTGGCTCCTAACTTCACTGTGACTTTGGATGTTTGCTCTGCCCCCTACAAGAGAAGGTGCAACCCAGCCATGCCCGGGTCCTTCATTCCACCAGTTGTTCAGTGTTTGCACTAAATAAAGACAGAGTCCAATGCCTTTCACTGTTACAGTCTTGTGGGAGATCCTGAGGTATTGTAGACACAGCTGATAGTCCTTCCACCGGTACTTTGGCCTGACATGGTCATACAGACACTACAGAAGCATCTTACTCTTCTGACCCCTGGGGCTTCCTTGCAACTAGAATCAGGCACTTGAGTTCCTCCCTTCATCTGTGACTCTCTTGGAATGCAACTCCTAGAAATGGGTGTACTAAACAATGGGATGAGGAGAATATAAGACACCATGGGGTGGGGGGAACCCATATGTTTTGAGAAGAGCAACAGAGTTTCTATGTAATTAACCATCAATAACTCCATAGACAACAGTTCTACTCAGACACACAAAGAGTCTCCATGGTTCAGAATTGACTTGACAACAAGTGGGTTTTAAGGAGTCCATGAGTGGTGCAAACAGTTAGGTGTTCAGCTACTAACTGGAAAGGTTGGCAGTCAAAGCTACCCAGAAGTGCTTTAGAATAAAAGCCTGGATATATAATTCTGAAAAAACATCCACCTACCTGCTCCTATCACAATCATTCCCTATAGCATCCTTTTCTGTTCCTTCAAGATAGGGGTCCAGGCCTGCCCATGTACCTCAATAAATGTCAATCAAGATTTTATATTGCACAGTCCTCTTCTGAGTCTAAAGGAAAGCGACTCCATGGTGAGGAAAGGATGATAAAACCTTACTTTCCAATTCAGCAATACCAGTTGCTCTAGAACATACTCCCACTCCTGGCAGCCCCATCTGTACCACAGTAGAATTTTGCTCCAACCTTTGATTAGCAACTGAGCACATTAATCACGGGTATCATTCATTCATGAACTCCATTTGAGCAATGGCCATGGTCAATGTACTCTAATTTTCCAAGAGTAAACACACAAACCTGTGTGTGAATCATCCCCAAATGGCCCCGCATCTTGTATCATACCTTTAGGAGCTAGAATCGTGAACAGAATCATGTATTTTTTCAATTTTAGGTCAAGCCACATGTCTGCACCATCACTACCATGGAAAAGGGGAGAGGATATATCTGTCTCCATTCTTAATAGAAAGGGAAGCAGGTTCTGAATCAAACTAAGACACACACACTAGGTCATGTGCCCAAAATGGAAATGATGCTTGGTACCAGAGAGCCAAATATGAACATCTAATAAACAACCTCCCAAACTGGATCAGATTAAATGAGATCACTCGTGCCAGGAGGCTGGCACACAGTAGAACTTCAATTTGTGGTAGTAACTTCCACTGTTATTGTAATTGTCCTGGTTTCCATGCCCAGACCTGGACTGGGTGGCTCAGGGAAGCACACATCCAGCATACAGGTAGGATACCTGAAGGATGTCTCTGGACCCACTGGCCTCACCAGAACTTTGAAGGAATGAATTATTGTGGTCACTTATCTCAAAAGCCCTAAGCTTCTTATAAAAATGTAGATTCCTGGGCCTCGTCCCAGTCCTACCAAATCAGAATGTCTTGTGGGGAAGCCTGGATATGTGTCTATTTACCAATCTTCCTGAGCAATTGGGCTGCCTGTCAGTGTTTGAGAACCACCAGTGCAAAGGAAAGCTAAACAAGTCTGCACAGCTGGAAAGCTTGAGCGGGGTGTTACAGAACTCACAGGCATTATTTTAGAGGAGGAAGAGATGGAGGGATGGAACAGTCAGTGACCAGGGATGGCACTGCCTGGGTGACCTGAACGGGAATTGAACCAAAGATGGGAGATCAGGTATGCAGGCATGAAAGGTCCATCCAAGGATGCTAGCCTAGCGATAATAGGGAATGGGCAGCCAGTGAGTGTTTCCCAATAGGACTGTGATGTAAGGAAGACAGGAAGGATGGTTTCACAAGAGCAGTACTCTCTTCTTTGCCTTTTGCATTTCCCTAAGCTACTCCCTCTCACCACATTTCCCTCAGGGGTTCACAGCTGCAAAGTAACAGTGAAGACACTCTGGGAAGACAGTAGACATCTGTGAGGGACCACATCCTCTAAGAGCTCAGAGAGACCCTAGGATGGGCAGCAGCCAGAAGGTCCAGGAGCAGGATAGAATGGAGGGGACAAAACTCTGGAGGTGGCCACATCTGCTGCTGCTCTTGCTACTGCTCTGTGTCTCAGGTAAGGAGACACAGGAAGACTGGTGGAGAAGTCACCAGGCAAAAGGAGGGACAGACAAGGGGAATTTGTTGCCATGAAGTCTGTTCCAATTCATGGTGATCCCATGTGTCTCACAGTAGAACTGCAATCCATAGGATTCTTATAGTTTTGACTTTTCACAATCAGATCACCAGGACTTTCTTCTGAGGTACCTCTGTGTGGGTTTGAATTGTCAGCCTTTCAGTTAGTAGCACAAGGGCTTCACCATTTGTGTCACCCAGGAACTCCCACACGAGGGGAATCTTCTCTCATGACTTCAGGATGACCTGGGTGGGACTAGGTATGTGTTAGAGAAAGGGATGGGAAGAGGTACTGAATGCAGACTGCGAAACAGCAGAGAGTGGGTAATGAAGTAGAAGCTAGGAGTCCCTTGGTGCATCTTGACGATGAGAAAATCATGTAGGGTTATCCAAGCAAACCCCCATCCCTGTGCTGATACCCTAGGAGATGTAAAGAAGAGTCAGATTGTTCCCCCTAAAGGAGCAGAACAGGCAACAGTAACAGACAAGGTAAATAACATGAGAAATAGCAACACTGATGGAAGTCACCATGGTGGGGCACAGAGAGAAATGAGGAGTGGAGGTTTAGGGTTCAGGAATCAGACAGAACTGGATTCAAATCTGCTGCATGTACGTCCTTGAAAAGCTCCTCTCACCCCTCTGAGCTTCTCTGTTCCGTCATTTCTGAAGAAGAACATACATTATGCTGTTGTAGGTTTGAGTGTTTTGTAAACCCATGAAGCCAAATTGGTTGATTATGTTGTTTAGTTCTTGTAGTTTTTCTTCTAGTTGTTTTCACCTTTAGCAAAAGTAGTTTGTTAAAATCTCCTACTAGTAGTGTGGAGTTGTCTATTTCTTTCTTCAATTCTATTTGTTTTTAAGTACAGTTGAGTTGATTCTGACTCATAGCGATCCTATATAGGGTTTTGAGGAACAGCTGGTGAGTTTGACCGACATTGTGGTTCGCAGTACAGTGCTTATCCTACAATGCTACACCAGGAGTCCCGAAAGTTTGATTTATATATTTTGAGGCTCTTTTATTGGGTGCATAGATATTTATTATGATTATGTTCTCTTGTTCAATGAGCCTTAAATCATGATATAGTATACTTCTTTGTCCCTTATGTGGTTTTTTGCCTAAAAGTCTATTTTATCAAAGATTAATATTGCCACTCCTCCTTTTTTATTGCATTTTGATATTTTTTTTCATTCTTTGATTTTTAGTCTATTTTTGTCTTTGCTTCTATGATGTGTCTCTCGTAGGCAGCATATTGAAGGATCCTGTTCTCGTATTCCCTTTAACTCTCTGTCTCTTGACTGGTGGATTTACACTCAGCGTAATAATTATTGACAAGTATGAATTAATTGTCATTTCCTGTGTGATTATTTGTGATGCAGCTGATTTCTTTATTCCATTTAATTTTCTGCTTTGCGTTCGTTTTGTTTGTGGGTTTCTTTTTATTTTCTTCATTGCTTTTGTTTTAATGCTTACTAAATCCTTCTGCTTTTCCTATTTTTTTCATTTTGATATGAAGATGTAATAATTTTCTTTTAGGTTACCCTGTAATTTGCTAATTTCTTCCTCAGTTTAAAACACTCTATTTGAAATTTAGTTAACGTCCTCATCTTTTGAAACTTCTTGTGGAAGTATTTACACAATCTCACCTTTTTACTTTGTAGTTGTCTTCTTTATAAATTGAGGTCTCTGTTCCCTATTTTCAGTTCCTTATTTCACTTAAGGAGCTCTGGTAGCTCAGTGATTACGAATTGGACTGCTAACCTCAGGGTCAGCAGTTCGAAACTACCAGCTGTTCCGTGGGAGAAAGATGAGGCTTTTTGCTCCCATAAAGATTTACAGCCTCGGAAACCCTGTACAGGGTTGCTATGAATCAGAACTGACTCCACGTTAACAACTACAACATTTCACTTTAAATACTTCTATATCAGAATTGAATTTTGGGTGGTGTTGCCTTGTTTGTTCATCTCACATTGTTGTGTGATGTTATTGCTTCTCAATCCAAAGAACACCATTTAGTACTTTTTATAATGTTGATCTGGTTGTTACAAATTCCTATTTCTATTTGTCTGCAAATGTCCTTATTTCACCATTGTATTTGAGGCACAGCTTTGCTGGGTATGTGATTGTTGTTTGACAATATTTTTCTTCAGAGTTTTGTCTGTTTCATGCCACTGTCTTCTTGCCTGCATGGTTTCTGCTGAGAAATCAGATCTTAGTCTTATAGGTTCTCCTTTATGGGTAACCTTTCATTTTTCCTGAGTTGTTCCCAGGAGTCTTTCCTTGTCTTTGATTTTGGCAAATTTGATTATGGTACATTTTGTTGTTTGTGTTTTTTTCTTTTCTTTTGGGGTTTATCTTGTTTGATATTCTTTTTCTTCTAGAACATGTGTCTTCTCACCGTTCATGATGTTAGATAAGTCTTCTTCCAACAGTTCTTCAATAATTTTCTCTGAGGATTTTCTTGTCTCTTCCTGTTATGGAATTTCAATCACCTGTAAGTTATCCTTTTCATGGTATCCATTTAATCTTAGGCTTTCCTCAGATTTTTTCCTTCTTTTCTCTGATTGTTCTTCTAGTTTACTAATATTGAGACATTTATCTTCAAGCTCACTAATTTGGTCTTCCATAGATTCAAATCTACTCCTTTGCCCTTTCAATATATTGTCTATTTCTGAAATCTTAGAATTAATCTTATACATGTTTTGTATTGTTTCAAAAATTTCATTTGTTTTGTCTGTTTGTTCTTGTAATGTTTTCCTGATTTCATCTATAATTTTTTGTGTGTGTGCTCTCCATGCTTTTCTTGATCTTTCTCTCAATCACTGAAAGGACCTAAATATCACCCTTCTAATTTCTTTCTCAGGTATTTCCAGTACCTTTTCTTCCTCAAAAAATATTTACTGGCTCTACAGTTTGGGTATTTGTTTGAGCATTCTCTCTTATTTCTTCATATGAACTGAAGTTTTCTGTTGTCTCCAAGACACTGTGGTATTGTTGTGCATGTACTTAGTTGATGATCGTATGTTGGTGTATCTTAGGTTCTCTCACCAACTACCTCCTGGTAGGTTATTATTAGAGAAGAGGTGTGTTTGCCCTGTTCTTCATTTGCCATTCATGCAGTTCAGTTTAGGATGGACTTGGCTGGTGTTGGCTGCTAATCAGTTGGTATAGGAGCTGATATTAACTAGGGTACAGTTGTGTTTGGGCTGTGTGGGCATGGATTCTGTCTCTTTTCAGGTGAGGCAATAAGAGAAAACATATACACATACACAAGAAAATAACAAACAAGCAAATAGTAGTGGAAAAGGAAAATAAAACAGGAGAATTTTAAAAAGGAATATCCAAGAAAAGAAAAGTGGGACAGTAAAAGAACAGAAAAATGAGGTGGAGGGGGGGAAAACATTAGATAAAACCAGGGAGAGGGAAAATGAAATTAAACAAGGCTAGAAAGTAGCAAAGAAAGATCCAGAGAGATGGGGGAAAAAGGATGAAGAAGTGGGAAAAGAGAAATAGAAGAAAGAACAAAATCAAAGGTAGAAAATATAAAATGAAGGGAAGGGAGAGAGAAGGTAAAGAAAAAGAAAGAGTAAACAAAGAAAAAACAGCAAAAAGAGGGGGGGGAAACCCAAACAAACCAGTGCAGGTACTGAACCCAGAGAAAAGAAAACACTGGGGGATGCTCCTGCTAACCAGAGGGCTCATGAGGTGGTTGGAGGAGGGATGTGATGCTAACATTTCTAGCCCTAAATGTAATTCCTTTAGCTCCAGGCATTGTCCATATGGACCAAAGGGTGACCAGGGGCTAGGTCAGTTCAAGGCTGATCAAATGGCTCTGTGGACAGAACCCACTCAAATCCAGGTACCAAGCTGACACCATCAGTGCCCACCTCACTCTGTGAACTCCTGGACAGCAAAAGTCTACACTGGGAGTGGATGAGTTTAGGGGGACTTGGGGAACAAGAAAGAAGCACATATGTCCAGTTGTCAGTCCACAGCATGACTCTGCACTGCCATGCCACAGTCTCTGGAGCTGCCAGAAAAAGGTCACAATGACAGCACTGCATCTGTCTCCCTCCTCAGCCACCTCTGCTCAGCCTCTCCTCCCAGGATGTGTTCAGTCCACTTATCCAACCTTTCCTCTGAAGCTCAGGGTTCTAGAATAATTCTCATCATGTGGTCTCCCTATCTTTGTTGCAGAGCGTCTGAATAGCCTATCTGCCTGTTCTGCCGTCTTCTTGATTATTAGTCTGTTTCATCATTTCTAAAGTAGACTGATAGAAAGTTATTGACTCAGTTATCTAGCACATAGTAAGTGCTCAGTAAAAGTCAAAGGTGGATGGTGGTGATGGCAGTGATGTAACTGGGTATACAGTGGTCAGTGGCATTGTGAAGAAAGAATAGAAAGAGACTCGTACCCACTGGAACTCTTCAGGTGACTCCCCTCTGGGGCTGAATGTCATGAGAATGGGTAGGCAGAGTGGGAAGAACATTCAACTTTATATATATATTGTTGTTGTTGTGATGTGCCTTGGAGTCGGTTCCAACTCATAGCGACCCTGTACAGGGTTTCCGAGGCTATAAATCTTTACGGGAGCAGAAAGCCTCATCTTTCTCCCGCAGAACAGCTGGTAGTTTCGAACTGCTGACCTTAAGGTTCGCAGCCTGATTCGTAACCATTACGCTATCAGAGCGCTCTCTCTCTCTCTCTCTCTCTCTATATATATATATATGCTTATATACATATAAATGCATATATAAATGCTTATGTACATGTTAATGTTTGTTGTTGTAGTTGTTAAGTGCCGTCGAGTAGTTTCTGACCCATAGTGACCCTGTACAGGGTTTCCGAGGCTATACATCTTTACAGGAGCAGAAAGCTTCATCTTTCTCCCGCAGAACGGCTGGTAGTTTTGAACTGCTGACCTTGTGGTTCGCAGTCCGATTTGTAACCACTACACTACCAGAGCTCCTTATATACATATAAATGCTTATGTACATATAAATACATATATATATTTGTGTAACAGGAGTTAATACAAAAGACAGTGCTCAAAAAAGCAATCAGCTTCTCTGGGGCACCACACAGAAGAATAGAGTAGAAAATGGGTACTGAAATTGAAGAGGTTCTTTTTAAATTTTGTATCATCTAAACTTTCTAACTTACAAAAATACAGAAAGAATGTTATTTGTTGTTATGTGCCATGAAGTCGCTTCCTACTCATAGAGACCCTGAACAGGGTTTCTGAGGCTGTAAATCTTTATGGGAGCAGAAAGCCTCAGCTTTCTCCTGCAGAACAACTGGTAGTTTTGAACTGGTGACCCTGAGGTTAGCAGCCCGATTAGTAACCACTCCCTATAAATTCATCTCCAAGATTTAAACAAGATTAATATTTTGACTTATTTGCTTCATATATGTTTGTGTACTTTGTATATATCGTCATTGTTTTTAAGTGCCGTCAATTCGATTCCGAACCATAGCGAAGCTGTATATATAGGGTTTCCAAGGAGCGGCTGGTGAGCTTGAACCACCGCCCTTGCAGTTCAAACGACTTTGCAGTCTGACACATTAGCCCACAGCGCCACACCACAACTCTACTTTATATATATATGATTATTTCAGAATATGATTATTCTGAAATGGTTCAAAATATAAGTCAAGTGAGTAAAGGTTGGGAGGTCGGAGGAAAGGGAGCAGGAAGAAGGATGTAGACATTTCTTTCAAAATAATTTAAGAAATCCTAGCTTTCTCCTAGATGTTTGATGATGCTATTATTCCTCTAGCCTGTGGGCTTGTGGCTGCAGGTGCAGAGGTGATCACTGACTCCACCTTGAATCCTCATTCTAGGGTCCCACGCAATAGACGTGAGGGAGGAGCAAGCATGCCTGATAGAAGGAAACAACCTAACCGTGGTCTGTCCGTATAACATCATGAAATATGCCTCCAGCCCGAAGGCCTGGCAGCGGGTGAGAAGTCAGGGTCTCCCTGAGACGCTGGTGCGCACAGAAACCAAAAACATAGAGGTAAAACGAGTCCAGGCTGGAAGGTACTTGCTGGAGGATGTTCCCGAAGACGCCATCATGAAGGTCACCGTGACAGGACTCCAGAGGCAGGACGAGGGGCTGTACCAGTGTGTGGTCAACATCTCTCCTCAGGACCTTATCATCCTGTACACTCGAATTCGTCTGGTTCACTGCAGTGGTGAGCAGCAGGGAACCCTGTCCTGGGAAGGGGCTTGCTGAGCAGGTCTTCAAAGCCAACAGTGGGCCACTTTATATATCTAGAAACCAGTTGCATATATATATATATAGTTGTTGTTGTTAAGTGCCATAGTGTAACCCAGTATAGGGTCTCCAAGGGACGGCTTGGGAGCTTGAACCAATGGCCTTATGGTTCAAACCGACTTTGCAGTCCAGTGCATTAACACAGAGCTCCATGATATCACATGTATATGAACCCTGGAGGCACAGTGCTTTTAGCATTGAACTGGTAACAGAAAGGTCAGAAGACAAAAAGGTTGATGATTCGAACCCACCAGTGGCTGCACCAGAGAAAGATGACGCAGTCTGCTTTCATAAAGACCACAGTCTCTGAAACAAACCTTAGGGAGCAGTTCAGCTCTACTCTGTTGTAGCGGGTCACTATGAGTCAGAATTCTCTTCACAGCAGTGGACTGGGCTTTATGGAAGGGAGGGGGATTTGAAAAGCTTATGGAAAATCAAATGAAAAGATAATGAAATATGTCTGCAAACTTTTAAAAGTCCCCTTATGTACACACACACAGAAGGCTAAGGCAAAATGTCTTGCTACTAGAGTCCCAGTTCATACATGTGAGGTTTATTCCAAACAAAATGTGATCTAACGTGTGTTTTCAATCAGTGGATGGCTACAGACAAGCTCTTTCAAGTGATACACGTGCCTTAGTCTCATAGAGTGCCTTCTGAAAATGGTCCAATCAAAACAGTGGTTTCTGAGGCGATTTGCTTGAGCCAGTTAAGTTCAAGACAGAGACGTCAGATGGTTGTAGTGACTACTGACTATTCTGGGGTACTTCAAAAGGGTACTATGGATAGATTTTCTTGAAAGACACAGGGTCCTTATTATGAAGAAGTTTTAAGAAAATTAAAGACTGCATTGGTGAGAAAAAGCCCACGAGATTTGCAGTAAGGAATTTCCCCCCATACAACAGTGTACCTGCTCATTGACTGTCCAATGAAAATTTCGCTGGGAAATATCACCCTATCCACCCTAGATCCATGATCTTGCTACTTCAGAGTTCTTTTTGTTCCTCAAACTGAAAGAATATTGAAAAGAAACATGATTTGAGCCTTTTGAGGATGCCAAATCTGCCATTTTGGTATGCTGTAAATCAGTGTCTAGACTTATTCGCTGAAGAGTCATCGTTAGATGATGTCGAGTTGGTTCCAACTCTTAGTGACACTATGACCAACAGAACAAAACATTACCTGATCCTGTGCCAGTCTCACAGTTGTTAGAGTTGAGAGTCCATTGTTGCTGTTGTTACGTCAGTTCATCTCATCTGGGGTCTTCCTATTTCTTTTGCTGACCCTCCACTTTACCAAACATGATGGCCTTCTTCAGGGACTGGTCCCTCTGATAACATGTCCAAAGAACAAGAGACCAAGTCTCACTCACCATCCTTGCTTCCAATGAAGTACTCTGGCTGTACTTTTTCTAAGATACATTTGTTTGTTCTTTTGGCATTCAAAGGTACTTTCAATATTCTTCACCAACACCATAATTCAAATGCATTGATTCTTTTATGATCATCCTTATTCATTATTCAACTTTCACATGTATATGAGGTGATTGAAAATGTCATAGCTTGGCTCAGGTGCACCTTAGTCCTCAAACTGACATCTTTGCTCTTTAAGACTTTTAACACTTTTGCAGCAGATTTGCCTGGTGCAATATATAAATCATTTGATTTCTTGACTGCTGTTTCTGTGAGTATTGATTGTGGATCCAAGCAAAATGAAGTCTTCGACAACTTCAATCTTTTATTTATTGGTCCAGTTTTGAGGATTTTCAATCCATTCTGAAGGTTGTAGTTTTGGATGTTCATCAGTAAGTATTTCAGTACTACAGACTGCCAGAAGAACAAACAAACCTGTCCTATAGGGTCACTAAGCATCAGAATCAACTCATGGCAACGGATGCTTTTATTTATTTAAATGGGGAAAGGTCAGGTTTGAAGATCGTAGGAAAGGAAGAGGCCTCATCTTCAAAGGGTATGACACTCCTCTTGGATGCTCCAGTGGCCAGGAGACAGGGAGCAGCTGGGCTTCATGGTAGAATGTGCAGCAGAAATCCACCCTTTGGGAGCCAGTAGAGTCAGACCTGGGAAGCCACTGTTTACCCTTGACTTTACAGATCTGGCAATGCTGGCTTCATCTTGAAAAAAGCTTGATGTTTTCAGTCTTGTTTATCCTTCTCTGCAAAGCCCAGGTCTTAGGTGAGTGGGGCCCAGAGGCAGTCTTGAGATAGAATGGACAGTGGCTTCTAAGCCTGGCTTAGAGGGAATATTTCCTAAGGGTGCCCCCGAATCTGTTCTCCAACTTATCCTCACTTCTGTTCTGGCAGGGTCTTTGAACAGAGGCAGGCTCAACCCCTGGGACAGGGTAAGCGTAGGCAAGGGAGCTATGAATGATGTGTGTTAAAACAAAACTCCTACTAAGCCAATAATAGAACTGGATTGAGGTTTATATAATGCACACTTTGCAAAGTGGGATAACAATCTACTAAGGAGTTCAGAAAGGTTTAAAAGACTGAAGACCTTCCAAAGATTCTCATACCCCTCATGGTATCCATGATGCTATGGAAGCGGGATCAGAACCTGTTTATATAATAGCAATTTGCCCTAAAACACTTCTGCTAGTCTGACTTTGGCATTTCAGCTTCTAGACACTGCCTGCAGGTAGAGAATTCTTTTAAAAAGCCCAATGCCCAAGGCCAAATACTATTTACTAAGCTATTTACCCGTGTTGTTTCACTGTAAGGTGACTTTGTTGTTGTTACTGTTGTGTACCAGTGAGTCATTTCCGACTCACAGTGACCCTATATTAGGTTTCTGAGGCTTTAAATCTCTACCGGAGCAGAAAACCTCATCCTTCTCCCTCGG
Source organism: Chrysochloris asiatica (assembly GCF_000296735.1). Classification (NCBI taxonomy): domain Eukaryota; kingdom Metazoa; phylum Chordata; class Mammalia; order Afrosoricida; family Chrysochloridae; genus Chrysochloris; species Chrysochloris asiatica. The sequence continues at coordinate 12,114,950 of NW_006408556.1, forward strand.
AGAAGCTGGTGGATTTTAACTGCCAATCATGCGGCTAACCACCCAATGCACAGCATACTTTGGGACACTAATTTTATCAAAACTTAAGGTTCAAAAGGAGATCTCAGAATAATGGCCTGGGTGAGCCACCCCAGAACCCCTAGAACTCTGAATTATCAGGGAATTAAACATCAAGGATGGATCTAGAGGTAGGGAGGGACAGGGTGAGGTTTTTACTGATTCTCAGTCCAGGTTTTTCTTCAGAAGAGGGTGCATAGAAGCAAGCCTGGGCTGAATTGGACCATTTTCAAATATTGTGCATTTCAATTTCTCTCTCTCAGGTAAGCATCCTCCTAACATGTCCCCAGCACAAGGCCAAGTCTGAGAAGCAGCAGCGTCATTCTTCCAGGATCTGTTGGGCATGCCTTCCTCCCTGTTCCTGGCTGAATTGTGTCCACCAAAAATATGTGTTATCAATCCTAACCCCTGTATCTGTGGATCTAACAGGTATATCCCCTAAACACCAAACAAGGTAGACAAGCCCGCAAAGGTATTGCTTCACTAAGTGTCTGCAGTCTGCAAATCATTTATAGTTTGGAGAATTGAGTTGAAATAAAACCATTTTTTTAAAAAAATAAAAAGACATGTGCAAGAATACATTCATCTCAGAGTTGTTAGTGCGGTCAAGTCTCTTCTGACTCATAGTGACCCTGTGTAGGGTTTCCAAGGAAAAGCTGGTGAGTTTGAACCACCAACCTTGTGGTTTAAAGCGGGCTTGCGTTCCAGTGCTTATCCTACAGTGCCACACCAGGACTCCATTTCAGAGTTAGCAATCCTATAAATAAAAAGAAATGAAATTAAACCTGAGCACAGTCTTAGTGCCTAAAAATAAGGAAATGATTTGTAAATCATAACTTTCCATTGATAGAAAAGTATGCATTCCTTGAAACTACAGTAAAACTTACAAGAGTCAGGAGCTGTGTATGGCAGAAATCCATGAGAAAAAGAAGACTCAAGTATTTCCCACTAATAGAGAGTGATTTCCCACTAATAGGGGGTTGGTGCTGTAGGACCAGCACTGGCTTGTGAACCACAAGGTCAGCATTGCAAATCCACCAGCTGCTCCTCGAACCCCTATACAGGGTCGTTGTGAGTGAAGGCATTAACAACAACAATAGCAATAGAAAAGTGGCGAGACTGCACCCTCTCAAAGGCAGAAAACTTGAAGACCTAGAAAAACAAGACAGTCCCATTTATCCCAGATTTCACTGTACTGGTTTGAAATCTATGGAGCAACATCAAAGGTAGTTCTAGCACTGCTCTAGAAAGGTATCACATTAAAAGCTTTTGTACCGAGCGTGAGAAAATGTGGAACAAAGCTCAAAATCAGAAAAAAAGACCAGACTAACTGGTCAGACAGATTGGTGGAACCCCAAGACAATGGACCCTGATCACCCTTCAGGTCTGAAACTGAACGCCCCCTTGTGGCTCAATTTTCAGCCAAGCAAAGATAGACACATAGGGGGAGCAACACTCGTGGGGTACACACACCATAGAGTGATCAACCATTTGAGATCAAAAGAGCATTTATCCAAAGACAAAGTTCAGAAGGGTTGGGAAACAAGGACACATGAAAACAAGAAACACAGGAAGGAAGGAAGGTAAGTGATGTTACCCCGAAGGGATTGCAATCATTGAGATGGAACCAAGTATGTGATTTGCTGAAAGTAAAACATGATCTGCTCTGTAAGCAGCCTTCACTCCATTCACAATAAAAGGTTGTGTGTGTTTTTTAATAGTTTTAGCAGGAAAGAATAATAAAAGAAAATATTTGTAATTAGAATTATAAACCAAATCCACTGCCAGTGAGTGGATTCCAACTCATAGCAACCCTGTTTAGTGGTGGTGGTGGTGATTGTGGGCCATGGAGTCAGTTCTGACTTATAACTACCCTGCATAGAGTTTCTAAGGCTGTAAATCTTTATAGGAACAGAAAGCCCCATCTTTCTCCTATAGAATAGCTGGAAGTTTTGAATTGCTGACCTTGAGGTTAACAACCTGTCTTGTAACCAGAGCAAGCCTGTATAGAGTTTCCAAAGCTGTGAATCTTTGTAGGAGTAGAAAGCCTTATCTTTCTCCCACAGAGTGGCTGGTGGGTTTGAACTGCCAACCTAGTGATTAGCATTCCAGTACTGATTCTACAGCACCACCAGGACTCCTAAATAGAATTATGTTGTGGCTGTTAAATGCTGTTGAGTTGGTTCCGACTCATAGTGATCCTGTATAGGGTTTCCAAGGAACAGTTGGTAGGTTTGAACCACTGAAATTGCGGTCCAGTGCTCATCCTACAGTGCCACACAAAGACTGCAATTAGAATTATAGCAATGTTAAAATATGTGTGGTTGCATTCTGTGAAGTCAATTCTGATTTATAACTACCCTTTAGGACAAGGTAGAACTGTCCCATAGGTTATGGAAGTGGATCATCAGGACTTTTCTCTTGTGGAGACGCTGGTCAATTAACAGCAGAGCACCATTGGTTCTCCTTAAAGTATGTATACACATAAAGAAAGAAAGAAGAAGCTATAAGTCAATGGCACTTAACAACAGAGGTCACTATGTGAAACGCTCAATTGTTGTTGTTTGTAAGTGC
>NW_006408556.1:12117955-12121907 GCF_000296735.1 Chrysochloris asiatica
CGGTGTGGTGCTCTGGCCTAATACATCAGACTGCAAAGTTGTTTGAACTGCAAGGTCTGTGGTTCAAACTCACCAGCTGCTCCTTAGAAACCCTATACAGTGTTGCTTCGGGTTGGAGTCAACTCAACAACACTTAACAATAACAACTTGAAGTCCATCTGCTCTTCATCATTAGGTTGGCCCATAGACCACACTGTCCCTTAACAGAGCTGAGACTTTGACAGTGGGACAGACATTACCTGGGAGCTCACAGAGCTATAGGTCACTTCAGAAAGGATTTGAGAGGACACTGTCAACACTAAACCAAGAATATGCTGTTGTTAGTTGCCATGCTGTTACTTCCAACTCATGAGGACTTGGAGAAAAAAATCTAGCAGTTTCCATATTAGAAATAATAAAAGGCAGACTTGACAGGGTGAAAATCAACTGGATAATGGAGAGGAATAATTTCAGAAATCCTCCCAAATGTGTAATTAATAAAGATAGTGTGAACAGCTTAGAAATACATGAGAGGGAGTCATGAAAATTCAACCTACAAGTCGACAAATGTTGCTGTTAAGTGCCATGGACTTGATTCTGACCCATAGCCATCCCCATCCCCACAGGGTTTCCAAGAGTGGTTGACCTCGCAGTTACCAGTCCAGTGCTTATCCTACAACACCACACCAGGGATCAATCAACAAATAAAAGGTCCTAATTTTGCTTAGATCCACAATCTACACTCATGGGAACAGCCATCAGGAAATAAAAAGATGTAGTGCATTAGGCAAATCTGCTGCACAAGACCTCTTTAAAGTGTTCAGTTACAAAAGATGTCAGTTTGAGGATTAAGGTGTGCCTGATCCAAGCCACGGTATTTTCAATAGCCTCATATGCATGTGAAAGTTGGACAAGGAATAAGGAAGGCCATATAAAAATTGATGCATTAGAGTTATGGTGTTGAAGAAGAATACTGAAAGTGCTATGTACTGACAGAAACACTAACAAATCTGAGTTGGAAGAAGTACAGCCGTGATGCTAAATAGATGCTAGGGTGGTGAGACTTTGTCTCTCATACTTTGGACTTGAGGGACCAGCTCATGCTTCGTAAAGTGCAGGGTAAGTGAAAAAGAGCAAGACCCCCAACTTGCTCTTGGCACAGTGGCAGCAGCAATGGGTTCAAGGGTAACAACAATTATAAGGATGGTGCAGGACTGGGCAGTGTTTTGTTCTGTTGTCCATAGTGTTGCCATGAGTCAGAACTGTGAGAAATCACTCTTGTGGGTGTGGTCCATCTTCAGGAATTCATGAGATTGCTAGATCTGGCAGACAAATTGTTGAAACAAGCAGGATGTTCTAGGACTAGGAAATTTTAATAAGAATACAGCCATTAAGACCATGGGCAAGCCATTTTGGCTTCAGTAGGGGGAGGGAAAATGGGACATGTCATAGAACTGGAACTAGAGGAGGGGCTTTTTAGAGACAAGAGTAAGAACCAGTTTTGGCTGGCCATGTGGCGCATCTGCCTGTGTCTATAGGGTGTAAGGCCCAATTGCTCTATAGTAACTAATTTTTAAGAAAGGATCAGGCTGAAGTGGGAAAATGTTTAGCATCAACAATTCCCCTGGATACAGAAACCCTCTTCCCCCTTAACTCTGGCTAAACTTGGCTTCTGTAACACTGCTTATGCAAATTCCTTGCATCTGAGTGGGCCTGCCTTACTTACAGGATACTGTGGCCAGCGGCCAAGGCTAACCTTGAGAACAGACGGCCAAAGTTAATCTTGAAAACTAAATGTCCCTGCAGATGTACCCCTATCCCTAAGTTAATCTTGAGAAGTAATTGTCCCAGCTGATGTACTTCTAGCCCCCACCCTAACAGCTCATGCATACATCATACCCTTGGTTTGTACAAGAAAATGTCAGACTGCCTATGTATAAATACTCTTTGAAAAACTGGGTCGGGGCTGCAGTTTTTCCAGCTTTTAAGGAGGCTGTAGTCACTGGCCAGATAATAAAGGCTTCCTTTTCGATCCTGAGAGTCTTGAGTGGCTATCTGGATAAATTGAGGCACAACACTGGGTTGGGCACCTGATTTTGCAAAATTGAATAAAGAAAACCCCACTCGCGCTAAAATGACTACAGATTGGGTTACTTGAGTGTTTGTCAGCATAGACAACATTTCTCACAGAGCCAATTCCCCTGCACCTAACAACCACAGCAACAAAAGCATAAAATGATAAACAAGAATAAAAATGCATATTTAATTTTTCTAAATCTGAGAAGAAATCTGAAATTGGAGGTTGAGAGAGCTCAGCATGAACAAGGAAAATAAATTCATGAAATGTGATCAAGATTAGGGGGGTCCCAGGTAAAAAAAATTAAATTTAAATGAAAAGACTCCTACTGCTAAGACAAACAAAAAAGAACAAGAGAAAAAAAGATGATTCCTTCAAAAGAATTGATGTAAGCAGGACTCATATTTCCCCAAATGCCAAAAGTCAATGGAACGCTGTGTAAAAACCTCTGGGTGAACAACATAATGACCCCTAGATTTTTATATCCAGCTGATAGCTTGTTCAAGTATGAACTGCAACTTTAAAACAAACAAACAAACGACTTTTAAGGTTTTAATTTGTGTTATTGTTGTTTGCCATCGAGTAGATTCGGACTCATAGTGACCCTTTGTACAATAGAGGAACACTGCCCAGTTCTGTGCCATCCTTTCAATTGTTGATACATTTGAGCGCGTTGTTGCTACCACTGAATCTATGCAGCTCACTGGAGGCTTTCCTCTTTTTTTTGCTGACCCTCCACTTTATAAATCATGATGTCCTTCTCCTGGGACTGACCCCTCCTGATAACATGTCCAAATTATGAGAGACGAAGTCTTACCATCCTGACTTCAGAGGAGCATTCTGGCTGTACTTCTTCCAACTCAGATTTGTTTGTCCTTCTGGAATTACATGGTATTTTCAATATTCTTTTCCAACACCATTATTCAAATGCATCCATTCTTCTCTGGTCTTCATTATTCCTTATCCAACTTTCATATGAGGTGATTGAAAATATCATGGCTTGGGTCAGGAGCACTTAAAGAGATTAACATCTTATTATTATACTAGGCACAATAGCCACTACTATGGATTCAAACATACCTATGAAATCCCCATGGGACAAAAGAACAAACCAGAATACTCCTTGGAAGCCAGGATAGCCAGACTTTATCTCTCATACTTCAGACATATTATCAGGAGGGACCAGTCATGGTGAGTTTGAATGGCTGATCTTTAAGTTAGCAGTCCAAAGCTTATCCTACAGTGCCACACTGAGATGCCTTATCAAAGAGAAGGAATACAAAATCACTTTTTAAAGAATAGAAGTGTTTTACAAAGTCAATTCAGAATAATCACACATACACACAAAATTGTTGTTGAGAATATTTACGTACAACTATTTACGTACAACCAACCAACTCATGGATTTTAAGGTCATGATTTCATGAGACGTTCCAGTTTATTGGCCTAATGTATTTTTTTAAAAGCTGGAATCCTACTATAAAGAACATTTACTACCCTGAAATACAATTTATCTATGAAAGGTGTCATAGATTGAGTTACGTGTCTCCCAAAATAATGTGTCATCTTGGCTGGGCCATGATTCCCAGTGGTTCTCCATGATTCAAACTGATGTGATCAACCAATAAGAGGATTAAGGATAGACTGGCTGTTGTTCGGATTCATAGCGATCCTGTATAGGACTTTCAAGGAATGACTGCTGAGTATGAACCTTTTGATTACCAGTCCAGTGCTTACCATACAGCACCATGCCAGGACTCTCTTAATCCCACCATGACCCTGATCCCATGTATGGGAGATTCCCAAGGGTGTGTCATGTAACACCTTTTATCTTGTTGTTGTTGTTATGTGCCGTGGAGTCAGTTCCGACTCATAGTGACCCTGTACAGGGTTTCT
>NW_006408556.1:12128322-12130816 GCF_000296735.1 Chrysochloris asiatica
GCATGTTTGATCGATTTCAGACTGAAGAAGTTGTTAGAATTCTTCTATTTCATCTTCACTGGCTTTAGTGGTTGGTGCATAAATTTGAATAATAAGCTGAAATTGTCTGTTTTTGCTGAGACATTGTGATGATGTTGTATTTACATTGAACTGATGATATATGTAGGTGTATTCTAAGGCACTGAACACCTGTTCTAAAACAAAACAAAACCCTTAGGTCATAACCTGTGTAAATCTAAAGTCACCACTTGTTATTGTTAAGTGCCGTCAAGTCAATTCCGACCCTATATAGGGTTTCCAAGGAGCAGCTGGTGAGCTTGAACCACCGATGTTGCAGTTTAAACTGACTTTGTAGTCTGATGCATTAGTCACCACTAAAGGGGGCTATTTGCCTGATTTATCTTTGGATACCCTGGTGTGGCACTGTAGGATATGTGCTTGACTGCTAACCTTAAGGTTTGCAGTTCTAACCCACCAGCTGTTTCTCAGAAACCCTATACAGGGTGGATATGAGTCTGAGTGGACTCCACAGCACTTAACAAAAATTTCTATGACTACATGGCTTAATTCACTGCCTGGGAGTAGGGGATGTGTTAAGTTTTTTAGCTCCCTTATCCTCAGACCTCAATACTCAAAGAACTTTTATTCCAGTAATACCTTCTACACTAAAATAGCTTTGACCTAAAATTTTTTAATTTAATTTTTTAGAGCAGATGGTGTTTACAAGGAGGTCTTCTGGAAGTACTAGGTTGTCTTCTGGCTTAGCTAAATTATGGTCAGGAGTACTGGTGTGACATTGCAAGATAAGCACTGGACTGTTAACCACAAGGTCTGTGGTTCAAATCCACTAGCTGTTCCTTGGAAACCCTATTGAAGGTTGTTATGAGTTGGTACTGACTTGACAGCCCTTGACAACAGCAACAAATGGGATTTATGATCTAGGAAGGTCTTAGGGACATGGGCTGTAGATCAGGTTCTGACTCTGTTAGAATTAGATTGGCAGCATATAACCGAAAACATCACCAAGAATGGTCTAAATGAGATAGTTGACCATAACTCACAGAAAAGATCAGAGGTAGTCATTCAGGGGATGATATTATGGCTTTGCAATCATTAGGGACTTTGGTGTAATTTTTCTGCCCCACCATCCTAGTGCATGGCCTCCAAATGCAGTCATCTATCTCATGGTACAAAATGACTGCTGGAGCTCCAGCCATTACATTTGTATTCTAGACATCAGGAAAGAACAAGGGAAAATGGGATAAAACCAAAATAGGGATATATACCTTAGTTGAGTCAACTCTAAGTTGAAAAATCCAACCTTCTAAAAAATACAGTACAACACAGTACTTATATTTATATTTCAATGGACTGAACTTAAACACAGTTTCAACATTAGCCACTAGAAAACTCAGACAAGTAGATGTTAGCATGATTAAATTTGCTGTGCCTGCCCTAAAATGAAATCAATGTTATGAAGAAGAGGAGCCTAGGTACTGGGCAAGAGATTAGCAATTTCTGGTATGGAGACATTTATCCCTAATAGATTAAGCCCTAGTCTATTTGGAAGAGATTATTGCCAGAGGACATACCCTGATTTAATGTTGGGCTGTTTGAGGGCAACTCATTTGGTCAGACTGTGAGTTGCCAGAACAAAATACAAAATATCAACAGCAAGACATAGGTGGGATATCACTGACACACACAGAATTGTCTGCTAGCCTTTTCTGGTTTAGGAATACTGCTTCAACCATCATCAGTTACTGTCATCCTTCCAAACTCACACAAAATGTTTCCCTATATGCATTTAATTAGCCTGGTTCATAGTTCACAATTGCCTGGGCTCCTGGTTGGCAGAGGGAATGTTTGACTAGACTCCTCTTACTGTTACCAGGACTAAAGGCTGGCTCTTAGGACTTCCCAATCACTACTCCCACCCCCAAAGCCTATTCTGAGATTAGGATTAGGAATGCTTTTAGACATTTTTGTCATTAGCTTTTTCAAATGAATCTCTCTGGCTTTGGGACAGTCATTCTCAGAGGATGCAAAAGAAAGTGGCCAGAATATTGGGAGGGTGTTCAGAAGGATGGGTACAGAATGACAGATTTCCTTTCATTGTATCTGTTCCAGAACCCTGGGATGAAAGAAGGGGGCTGCCATGTATTAAACTGTGTCCTCCCAAAATACGTAACAATTTGGCTAGGTCATGATCCCAGTATTGTGTGGTTGTCCTCCATTTTGTGATCTGATGTAATTATCTTCCTTTTGTAATGTGTTGTCAATCTTGACATTAATGAGGCAGGGATGCATCACCCTTACTTATTCCAATGTAAGGAGTGCAGCCTGCATTCCTCTTATCTTATGAGATTATCAAGAAAGAAGAGGCAGGAGCAAAATACGTCCTTTGGATCCAGGGTCCTTGTGCTGAGAACCTCCTGTTGTTGCTGTTGTTAGGTGCTATTGAGTCGGTACTGACTCATAGCTACCCTATGCA
>NW_006408556.1:12131291-12134773 GCF_000296735.1 Chrysochloris asiatica
ACATCATTTGATTTCTTGACTACTGCTTCCATGAGTGTTGATAGTTGATCCAAGAAGAATGAAGTCCTTGACAACTTCAATATTTTCTCCATTGATAAGAATGTTGTTTATTGGTCCAGTGGTGAGGATTTTTGACAGATGCAGAGCACATGCACAGGAACTTCTTTTTGTTAAAACGATCCACTTGTGATGTTTCTGTTATAGCAGCAGTAGATAACTTTGAAAAATGACACCAACCATTCCTCTCACAGTACTGTACACAGTTGGCTTTGATAATTCATTGCAATGGTCATACAGAACTCATACACCATACTCACAGTTATGGGGTTTATTAGGGAAGTTAAGAGTTTATAATGCAGGTTCAGAAAACGCTCAGGGCATAGTTCTTCCAGTCAGAACAGCCTTCTCTCTGCTGTGTCCACCCTCCCTCTGGTTAGGCAGAGATGTTGCAAAGCTCTTCTAGGGCTGCTGATCGTTGCACACAGGACACACCACTCCATTGTAAACCTTAGCCTGAAGATACTCAGCTCGAGCAAACCTAGCTCCCCCAGTTACGTGCCTGGAGGTACCCACTCCACCAACAAGCCTCCTGCTTTAAGTCACTCATCTTTGTTTGCTCCTAGCTCACTGTTCTGTCTTGATCTCTTGCTCTTGGTTTTGCTGCTGCTGCTCCTCTGCCACTCCTCCGGGGTCATAGCTTTCTGTCCCTGGGTTGAGTAAGTTCAATGCACAGGGATCTCTGAGTTCAAAAGGCACGATTTTCTTCTTTGATGACAGTGACATAAACCACCCACCACGCCCGATTCTGACATAGCTCATTTCACACAGTTAAGAGTTCCTGGCTTTTACAATCACATCTAACGCTTTAAACCTCTCACAACTGAATCATATAATTCTATTAGCACTTCTCCTACCTTCTCTCACCCAGACCTATCAGGTCAAACTGTTTGGTGGAAATAACAAAGACTAGAAGAGACATATTAAATAATTCATGACACCACAATAACTAGACAGATTTGGAGGGAGGAATGTGAGTTGATGTGTGTGGGGTCAGAAGAAAGGTACAGACTTGAGAAGTTCAGAGTAAAAGGATTCACTCCATTTTCTGTACTTTCTTCTTTTTTCTCTTAGGGTCACATGGAAACTAGGGAACATCCATGTAGCTGTCTTCAGGTCAGTCCAGATCCCAGGGCCCATGAAAACTTCCCACCAATCCTGGAGAGTCAGGAGACATACCCCCCTGATCAGGCATACCTCAGAGACCTATAGGAAGTAAAGATCCTGCTCTTATGTGCACGGAGAACAGTGCCCAGCACCCAGAATGAGGACTCTTGGAGACCCATCCTACTCCCTTAGAGTATGTAGGTCAGCACCCACTAATCAGTGTAGTCCAAACCCAGCTTGACCTCTTATCCCTTAGCCTGTGCTGCCACTCTTTCTTCTAGGGTCTCCCCCAGCTATCACTGGCTCCATATTCTTGCCAGTCACCCCAGAGACTCTTGAAGTTGGTGATTCCTGGTTCTCTTTCTCATCTCCCACACCCCATTTTGCCAAGACTAATCAATTCTACCTCAACCTAATGCTTCTACAGCCTCCTGTCACCCCCTATACTACCTCCCATTTACTCTCTTGCCAGACCACCATTGCCTTTGTTAATGGCCATGGAGTCCATTCTGACTCACACGACCCCATGTGTGACCAGTAGAACTATTCCACAGGGTTTCATGGCTGTGGCCATTCAGAAGCAGGCCTGTCTTCCTGCCTCTGGGTGAGACCAAACAGCTAACCTCTGACCTTTTCAGCTAGTAGTGGAGCACACAACAGTTTGCTCCATCAGGGACTCAAATTACCATTACCGCCTTTCTAAGCAGATCTTGCTTTGCATTCTGCCTTCATTCCAGTCTGTCTATCAGACCAATTTTCCTGAAGCAAATCTCTTTGCATGACTTAGCTATTTTGAAACTTCTCACAATTCAAACAAGTCAATGAGGAAAGGCCGATAACCTAATGAAAAATTCACAAAGGACATGACCAAGCAAGTTCAGAAAAAAGTGGAAACCATCCATCAGCATTCAGAAAGATGATCACTCTTCCTTTTAACTGAAAAGATACAAAATAAACAATGAAATATATTTTTGAGCCCATCAGAGTGACATAAACTAAAAATATCAATAATATTTAGTATTTATAGCAAGGGGGTGGGTCTTCACATTGACTGTTGGTTGTTAGGAGGACATATTAGCATAACCTTTGAGAAAGACAACTTTGACAATATCTATCAAATCCAAAATGCATATATCCATGAACACAGCAATTCTACTGCTAGAAATCTATCTATAGATATGCTATGTGACACTATGACATATGTACAAGGATGTTTATTGCAATACTGTTGGTAAGAACAAAAGCACTTCTAAGTTTTCGCAATCACTAGGGAAGTGGTTAAATACATTGCATAAAATCCCCTGCCACTGGTGACATGGCCACAGAGGGCTAGAGTGGAAAGTGAAGTCTCCAGCTGATATGAAGTAAGAACACCCATACTTGAAGATAGTACCCACTTGACCTGGCTTCAATGGCTGGATGATCAGAACTGGACTAGAAGAAGAAAGAAGGGGGGGCAAGGGGGGAAGAGTAACTTGCTACAATTTAATGAACTTTACCTATACTTATGGATGTAGTAGCTCAAAATAAGGAACAAATCTTTACAGTGAGGATCACTCAGTACACAGGGTTGACAGGGATAGGCAACATAGACATTGGCTACCGAAAATGGGGTGGGGGGAGGGCCTAAAAGGGCAATAAGTGACTGGCTTACAAGCTTTCAAGAGGGAGCCTAGTTCCAGATGGGGCGGGGGAAGGTAGAATCCCCATTGAATGATTACCAATCTGTAGGGACCGGGCTGGTGAAAGGAAATGGGGATAAGACTCTTGTGGTACAATAGTGAATAATTGCCATCAGGACAGACTGTGAAGCTAGGAAATATAGAGGTAGATGTTATTTGACAAAAGGAGGAGAGTGATTGACTTTGCAGCCCAGGAGCAGAGGTCCTTGGGACCATCAAGTGAGAAGAACGGAGAGCGGGACCCTACCTAGAAAGGCAGTGATGTCAGGGATGGAGACAGAGAAGGTGACGTGGACAGATGGAGCGGCTGGGGACACTGGTCTCAGGGAGGGAGAAGGGCTGTGTGCTGGAGGCTGACCACTGTAGCCGTGTAGCATATTTTGAGGTCGGGGAGTGATAGGCGTCCAAGCTTACTCTTGTTCTTAAGCAGTGCTTTGCTTACCCTGGGTCTCTTTCCTTTCCATAAAAAGTTTGTGATTGCTTTTTCCATCTCTTTGAAGAATGTTGTTGGGATTTAGATTGGGATTGCATTATATGTGTAAATTGCTTTGGGCAGTGTTGACATTTTCACAATGTTAAGTCTTCCTATTCAGGAGCATGGTACATTCTTCCATCTTTGTAAGTCTCTTTTGGTTT
>NW_006408556.1:12134873-12138521 GCF_000296735.1 Chrysochloris asiatica
AAATTGTTTGCTAAAGCCATCCACGTTTGATATTTCTGTTATAGCAGCCCTAGAGAACTAAGACAAAAGGTAAGATCAAACCTGTTTCTTTTTATTTACCAATTTTCAGAATGAGTTGGTGCACTAGCAACTTCTAGTTGACTAATGATAATTTATAAAATGATTGTGAACACATGATTTTCATATATTGGAAATGTTTTGATCCATTGTACTCATTATCCTTTTGATGCTCAAATTATCTTATTTTTAGCCAGTTGGAAACTCTTCAAGTCTGTTAGGTTTTCAGATGTGATTGAATTTCCTATTTTTAGCCAGTGGAAACTTCTTCAAGTCTGTTCCTATGTTCTTAGATGTGATTGAATATATCTGTGAGACTTCAAAAATTTTTTTGTTTTTTTCTAGCACAAGTTGGTCCAGGTTCATCTTTTCATTTTTTTGTGGCTGGGGTGGGGTGGGGTAGGTATAGTTAAAGAGTTAGGGTTAGGACTACAATGAGGTCTATGACTTTGTTTAGTGTTAAGAGTTATGGTTGTTGTTGTTGTTAAGTACCATCGATTTGGTTTTGACTCTCATGTGGTGGTTGTTGTTAGGTGCCATCGAGTTGGTAATGACTCAAAGCAACCCTATGCAGAACAGGTCCTATGCCAGCCTCACAATAGTTGTTACGTTTGAGTCCATTGATGCTGCCACTGTGCAGATCCATCTTGTTGGGGGTCTTCCTTTCATTCTCCAAGCCTCCACTTTATCAAACACAATATCTTTCTTCAGGGACTGGTCCCTCCTGATAATGTGTCTGAAGTACAAGAGATGAAGTCTGGCCATCCTGGCTCCTAAGGGGCATTCTGGCTGCATTTCTTCCAACACAAATTAGTTTGTTCTTTTGGCAGTCCATGGTATTTTGAATAGTCTCCTCCAACACCATAAGTCAAATGCATTAATTCTTCTATGGTCTTCCTTATTCACTGTCCAACTTTCTCATGATTATGAGATTACTGAAAGTACCATGGTTTGTGTCAAGAGCACCTTAGTTCTCAAACTGTCATCTTTGCTCTTGAACATGTGTATAGGGTTTCCGAGATACAGCTGGTGGGTTTAAACCTCTGACCTTGTAGTTAGCAGTCCAGTGCTTATCCTACAGCACCACACTAGGAATCTAGGGTTATGGTTAGGACTAAGGTTGATGTGGAGTTCTGGTGTGGTGCTGATAGTAAGTACTCGACTGCGAACTACAAGGTCGGCAGTGCAAACTCACCAACTGCTCTTTGGAAACCCTAGTGGGAACTGACTCAGTGGCATTTGACAACAACAACAGGGTTAATGTTAGAGGTAGGGGTTGGGCTAGGTCTAGGAATAAGGCTTGGTCTCATTTTAGGGTTACAGCTAGGTTTACTTTTATTTATTTTGAAATTGACTTGATTTTCTCTTCATTTGGAAGTTTTGTAACTACATTATTTCCTCTTATTACATTATGATTTTATGTTGTTGTTGCTGTAAACTGATATCTCTGGTTCACTATTTTTGGTCTTGTAGGTTTGTTTTACTTTGAACATCTCATGATAAGCACTGGGTCTGTAGTTTGAGCCCACCAATTACTCCTTGGGAGAAAGCAAGATAAGGCTTTCTGCTCCCATGAAGATTTAAAGCCTTAGAAACCCTATACAGGGTCACTATGAGTTGGAACCAACTCAACAGCACTTAACAACATATCTGTGTTAAAATCTGGGTGATATTGAGATGTATGTTAGTTTCAGGTTGTTTTCTGCTGCTGTTGGTTCTCTGTCCAAAGAACTCCCAGTAGTATTTTTTGTAAGGTTGGTCTGTTTTTGCAAATTCTTATAATTTTTGCATATTTGGAAATGTCTTAATTTTGCTGTCATATTTGATGAATGATTTTGCTGGATATGTAATTCTTGCTTGGCAAGTTTTTCTCTTAGAGTTTTATATATGTTATCCCATTCTCTTCTTATCTCCATGGTTTCTGCTGAGAAATCAGAGCTTAGTCTTATAGCTTCTCCTTTGTAGCTAACTTTTCTGTTTTCTCTGAGCAGCTGCTCTTAGGATTTCTTCCTTGTCTTTGGTTTTGAAATGTTTGATTATAATTTGTCTTGGTGATTTTCTTTTGGGGTCGATCCTGTTTGGAGTTCATTTAACTTCTTGAATGGCTATCTTCTCATCTTTTATTATGTTAGGGAAGTTTTCTTCCAACAATTCTTGGACAATTTTCTCTATGTTTTTGTCTCTTCCTGTTCCAGAGTTTTAATCACATGTGAATTATGCCTCCTGATAGTGTCTGTCTTAGGCCAGGCTTTCAAGAGAAGCAAAACCAATGAAACATATATATGTGTATATATAAAAAGAGACGTTTATTATTCAGGAAAGAGCTTACAATTGCTGAGTCCCTGGTCCCCAGTGGAAGAGAGAGAGGGTCCTTCCTAGTTGTCTCTTATATCGGGAGCAGGCCAACCCACTAAGGAAGCATCCCTTTGATTGGCTGCTCATAGTCACTCATCAGAGTTAACTATGTCTATATTAGGTTTTATCACCATGGGAATAAGTACAACTCAACTGCTATAAACCTCTGGAAGTTCTGGCCTAGTCAAGTTGACACAAAACTTTAACCATTACAGAGTCCCACATAAGTCTTAGGCTTTCTTCAGATTTTTAAAATATTTTTTTTCCTGATTATTTCTCAAGCAGATGAAAGATTTGTCTTCAAGTTCAGTAATTTGGTCTTCTGTTGGTTCAATTCTACTTTTTTACCCTTTCAATGTACAACCTATTTCTGAATTCTTAGTATTAGGCTTCTGGCTTTCAAACTGCCAAAAATTAGTTTGACATTTTAAATTTCTTTCTTTCAGTTTGTTCTTCTAGTAGTCTTTCCCTGAATTCTTCTAATGCTTTTCTGTGTTCTCCTTGCCTTCCTCAATCTTTCTCTCAATACACTGAAGGTACCTAAATAATAATTCTTTTAAATTCTTTTACCAAACAGTTCTTTTTTCTTTCTTTCCTTTTATTTTTTAAAGCTTTTATTGTGAATTGAATGATAGAATACATGGGAGAACATCAGTTTTACACTCATCCTATCGTATTTTGTGTCATTGCAATGATTACAATCCCCTCCATGCATCATCATTTAATAGTATTTGCTTATATTCCCTGTTTTGTTTTTTTTTTGTTGTTGTTGTTTTTATGTACACAAAAACACTCAGAAATATATAATCATCTAAACAAACAAAGGGCACTTTCTGCAAACCTGCCTCCTGGCTGCCAGCAGTCAGCCTTTCTCTTTTCCTGAGTCTGGAGTCCTCAGCACCTCTGTCTCTCCACGTCATCACCTATGCATCCATCTCTGCTGTCGCTGCTTCTCTGGTTAGGGTCCCATGTTTCACTCATGCTCTTCTTTATCAAATAGTTCTGATATCCTTTCTGATGTTACATTCGCTGAATCTGTATTTTGGTCACTTGAGGCACTTTGTCTTATTTCTTCATTGTTGTTGTTGTTGTTGTCAGGTGCCATCGAGTCGGAACCGACTCATAGTGACCCCATGCACAGCAGAATGAAACAATGTTCGATCCTGGGCCAACCTCACTACCGCTGCCACACTTGAGTCCATCAATGATGCCACCTGGCTGATCCATCTCGTTGGG
>NW_006408556.1:12142194-12145394 GCF_000296735.1 Chrysochloris asiatica
AGAAAAAAAGACCCTGTATAGGATTTCTAAGGAGCAGCTGGTGTGCTCGAACTACCGACCTTGCAGTTCAAAAGGCTCTGCAGTCTGGTGCCTTAACCCACAGAGCCACAGCAGGACTGCCTTGTTGCTGGTGGTAAAAACCACCTCAAGGTGTCTCAGCTTGTGCTTTTGTGCCTTGATGGGCGGGCCTGAGTCTTGGAGGTTGGGCAGAGGGCTAGTCTAGGCAGAAGGGGTGGGGGGTGGGGGTTAGTGGTGCAGCAGATGGCGTCCCTGTCTGACGACATCAAAAAATGCCTTTCTCTGTCTTCCTGCACTGTGGGCACCCGGCCTGCCCTACATCCACGCCGACAACACCTCCTGTGGCAATGAGCCCCCCCTCCCCCCCCAAACGATCGTGCCTGTTCCTGTGGCCCCGCTGGCTTTCTGGCCACACCCGCCCTCCGAATGGGTCTGCTCAAGTCTCGCGCTCCAAGCTCCGCAGTGGGCGGGCACAGTCCCAGAGCGGGAGCCGAGTGCAGGCGAGTGCAGGTGGGCAGAAGCTCAAAATGCCCACATATCCCCAGCAGCTTGATCCTTCAAAAAAGTAAGTCCACAATGTTGAAGGCTAAAGTCTTACGTTTGTCCAAAGGCTGTCTGTCTACCAGCGGGGGCCTCCCCTGTGCAATACCACCCACACTTTCCCTGGAGCCCGGGTACCTGTGCTGCCCTGTCAGGGAAGCGCCAGTGGAATAAATTCTTGTCTCCTGAGCATCACTTTCTTTTCCATGGACTGACCTAACCCATCAGTCAGCTCTTGTTCCCCTCTAAGAAATGAGGGTGGCATCTGCAAAAAAGTGAAAACATGTAAAATTGTGGAGTGTTTGATTCAGTGTCAACATGCAAATGCCAGGTGTGCTTGTATGCTTGTCTTTGTGCGGAATTTCACCCCATCCAAAAGAATGAGAAAATGTGAGAAAAGAGAAGGACAGAGTTGAACGTGTGCTATAGAGAAGGCAAGCATGTGTGTGAGTGTGTTGTGTGTACTGCCAGTGCACAGGAAGGTATGTGTGCATCCACACGCAGGTATGAATGTGAAGATGAGCCATATGTAAGATCCAGACTCAACAGAGAGCACACAAGCATCGCTTGAATGTTCAATATATTGGAAGCAGGCCACACCCCCAAGGAAAAGTCAATTGATTGGCTGTTCAGAGCAGACCTCATCATTTAGCTGATTATATTATACGAGATACCATCATGGAGGATAACTACATCTCAAAAGCCAAACCACTGAGAATCTTGGCCCACATAGGCTGACACTAAACCTTAACTGTCACACATGGTGACAGGTGCTGTGGTGGGGAGAGGGGAGGAGAGTAAAGAGTAACGAAGATAGAGAAGGTGGTTTTGTGGCACTACATCAATTTAGATAAGCTGGAACTACATTTCCCACAATTTACTTCCCTCATTGGTTCCAACTAGGGTTGTTGTTATTAAGTGCTGTCAAGTCAGTCTGACTCATAGTGACCCTGTATAGGGTTTCTGAGGAGTGGCTGGGTTTGAACCACCGACCTTGAGGCTCAAACTGATCTTGTGGTCCAACACATTATCCTGCAGTGCCATACAAGGACTCCAGACTAGGGTTAACCACAGAGAAATGAGCAGATCTGAAAGGCAGAAGTGAGGCAGCATGTATGCTGCTCTGATGATCCATGTAGGTACTCAGATACACGGCTGCTGTGAAATCACCTTGATGGTGTAAGACAGCACCTGAGCCTGGGCCTCATCCAACTCAGACTTCCTGAGGCCTGGACAAGGCACCTGTGTAGCTCAATGGCATCAGCTTCCCACAGTTCTTTCTCACTGCTGAAGCTGGAAGCAGTGGAAGGCAGTAGCAGATTCCTACCTGTCTTTGTGGGTTTCAATGGTCTCAACACTCCTTCTTTCAAGTCCAAATTTTCTTTAAACTTTCAGCCCTTTTTAAATGACTTATAGCAACTTTAGGTCCAGCACTAGATGCTAAATCAACTTTGTAGACATGTTCACCAGCTCTCACCATTGTGTAAGGTCTAATTTCTAAAATAGATTCCTGATTTTATATGATTCACAATGGTTTTGATGCTCTGGATAAACCTAACTGATTCAGATGGATTTAACATGTCTGGGAATGATTGTTCCTGTTGCTGTAAGCTATCAGTTATCTCTGACTCACAATGACACTATAGGACAAAATAGAGCTACCCACATGGTTTCCCTAGGCTACAATCTTTATGAAAACAGATGGCCAGGGGATTTTCCCTTCCAGAAGAACCATTGGTGAGTTCAAACCTCAGTAGGAAGGCACTATGTCATATAAAGTTATCTAGTGCTGTTTTAATACAAATACAGTAGCGTAGTGGTTACGAATCAGGCTGCTATCCTCAAGGTCGGCAGTTCGAAACTAACAGCTGTTCCACTGGAGAAAGAAGAGGATTTCTGTTCCTGTAAAGATTTACAACCTTGTAAACCCTATGTAGGGTCGCTATGAGTCAAAACTGACTCCACAGCACATAACTACCGCCACCACCACCACAAGCTGATGGGTTTAATAAGCAGAACTGTATTCTCTCACAGGTTAAAGAGTTAAATGTTCAAATTGAAGGCACTAGCTCTAGGGAAGTCCTTGGCATCAGTCTGTCTCTGGGTCTAGGAGGGAACCAGTGCAGGGAACCTGGATCCAAAGAACACACTCCACTCAGCTCTTCCTTTTTTCTTTCTTTTTTAAGTTTTTATTGTGAATTGAGTGAAAGTTTACAGGGCAGATCATCAGTTTTGCATTCAACAAATCATATACTTTGTTTCATTACAATGATTATAATTCCCTCCATGTACAATCAATTAACAGTATTTCTCTCTATTCATTTTAGCTCTCTCTTTTTTTAAAAACCACTCAGGCATATATAGTAATTTAACCCACCAAAGGGCACATTCTGCAAGCCTGCCCCCTGGCTGCCAGCTCTCAGTCCCTCTCTTTCCATGAGTCCAGAGCTGCTCCCTCTCTCCATGTCCCCATCTCTGCCTCCATCTCTCGTGTTGCTGCTTCTCTGAATATGGTCCTGTGTTCCACTTTGCTCTTCTCCCTTGATGGTCCTAGGGTCCTCTGTATCTGGACTGTAAGATTAACTACTCCCTTATTTTTGTTATAAAACTTCTACCTTTACAATTGTGACAGTCACAATTAG
>NW_006408556.1:12146452-12147779 GCF_000296735.1 Chrysochloris asiatica
CCACTCTAGTCCTTTGTGGCTATATCACTGACTCTGGGCCCAAACTCTGGGCAGGCCCCCAGGTCTTGCCACACTGCTGCCAACCAGGTCTCCACCCAGGTTCACAGGAGTCTATTGACCGTTGTAGGGCTTAGCTAGCAGCTTCATTGCTGTTTTTCCCTCACTTCCCCTTATCAGTGACGAATGTGGTCACCAATCAGAGTGCATGTCTACTCGTGTATTCCCATTGAGTCTTAGTCTTGGAAGGAAGTTTGCCCTGAGGGGACCTGACCACTTGCTTTGATGCCTCCTGGGCAAGCAACTTGCTTGTTCTTGTAGTAATCAATCTGATTGCCATTATTATTTTGTATTTTTCCTGTCAGTCTTTTTTTCAAGAAGTATCTTCTGCTCTTCTAGTTGCTCCAGGGTGGTTTGTTTGTCCTTTCAAGTGGAAATTTCCCACCTCAAAAGATTCTGGGTGAGGTTCAGGCTTCCACCTATGGTCTTATGTAATGCAGAGGCTCCACAGGAAGCCTCCTTCACTGGGCACATTGTAGTCCCATTTTAGGTATTCCAATCAGTTATAGGCAGAAGACAGACTTACAAGCTTTCTATGGTGATATTTCTGGCTATTCCTTTCTCTCCCCTGAAGTGTCTATTTTATAATGGTATGACAGGGAAACCAAGATTCAAAAGACAGCCAAGCACCTTAACATTATTTCCCCCCTTTTGCCCATTCCAACCATGTCTCTCTCAATCCCTGTATCCCAGAGCCCTGTTGTTCCAAGGTTAAGCATACATCATTATTTACCTCTTTCCTGCTTAGTCCATGCAAACCTGCCTAATTGTTTTCCCATCCACCTTGTTCTTCCATTCCCCTCCCCCTTCTTGTGTATTGCCCCCATCCCTAGCACCCAAACTATCCTGTGCCTATTCCCAACCCTGTGCTACACCTTCCCCTCCTGTCCTCACCCCACCCCCCACAACCCAGTAACCAGCAAAGAATACCCCTCCCCCCCTTTAGTTTGGGTTCTTTTTCTCAGTCTTTTACAGTAGTGGTCCTATTTCTCCTTTTGCGACTGACTAATTTCACTCAACATAATGTCCTCAAGGTTCAAACATGTTATGGGATAGTTTATAACCTCCTTGTTGTTCTTCAAGGTAGCATAATATTCTATTATGTGTTTGTACCACAGTTTGTTTATCCATTCTTCTGTTGATGGGCACTTAGGCTGTCTCCAACTTTTTGCTATTGTAAATATTGCTGCTGTGAACATTGGTGTTCATATATCTACTCGTGTTATGACTCGTATTTCTTGTGGGTAAATACCAAGTAGAGGAATTGCTG
>NW_006408556.1:12147879-12148892 GCF_000296735.1 Chrysochloris asiatica
CAGTTGCTGTCTCTTCTTGGGTACTACAGGGAGAGAAAGAGTCCCCCAAATGCAAAAGGGGAAGCATAAAACAGCAACAGGAAAAAAACAAACAAACAAGAAAAAAAACAAAAATACCAAAAAACAAAATAAAAAACAACAAAAACTAGATTGGATACTGTAGTCTATAATCGCTGAAAAGGGAGAGGAGGGAGAGAAGAAAAAAAAATAATCTGTAGCCTAATATGAGTATGACTTTAATGTCCTCTTTCAACTTCTTGCCTTCAAAGCCGAATGATAAATTTCACAATTCCACTGTTGGTTGTTATGGTTTACCTCAGAAATTAATTAAAATTTCAGACTGTCTTGTTTTTAAACTCTCTTTCCCTCTCCACCCTCCTTGTTCTGGCCTTTTTGCTATTAAAAAACAGTTCAGGGCCGGCTCTTGGGTTGAGAGTATCTGTGCAAATGCATGGCAGAAGAATCCACCAGTGGTGGGTATGGGGTTGTCCATTCAGGCTCCCCCTTTAGTCACCAGAATGAAGGTATGCAAACAGTGGGGGGGCAATGAACAGATACAAAAAAAAAAAAAAATCAGAACCAAGCAAAACTGACAGAGTGTATTGTTCTGAGGTTCCTGTGATGTTATTCCATGGCAGATCTGTTCTGCCTCTTGGTTTTGCCATTTGGTCTCACCCAAGTCGTCAGCTGTGGGCTGCCAAACCCGGCAGATTAAAAAGTATGTGATTTCTTACTTCTGCTACAAGTTGCAGTAGCTATAAGCCTTAAAACTTTTAAAATATTCCTACCTATTTGGTTCAGAGTTTTTGGAGCTCTGCCCTGAACCCTCTTCACCTGGTATTCTGTGGTATTGCTGATGGCTAACTACATTGCACCTATACCCCATTTGCCATCAAGCCCCACCCATCCCACTTTTAAACTATAGTCCCTTTTGAAAACTTGTAAGCCAGTCACTTCATGCCATTATTGCCCCCTCATTTTAGGTATCCAATGTCTAAGTTGCCCATCCCTAT
>NW_006408556.1:12149192-12157524 GCF_000296735.1 Chrysochloris asiatica
AGATGGATTGGCAAAGGGGAAACATCAGTGGGCTCAAACACGACAACAATTGTGAGGTTGGCCCAGGACCAGGCAGTGTTTCGTTCTGTTGTACATAGGGTTGCTATGAGTCGGTAATGATTCAATGGCACCTAATAACAACAACAAATTAAGTTCTGATTATCAAGCCATCAAGGAGGCTAGGTCAAATGGGTACAATCTGCAAGTTTGGCTGTTCTTGTGCATCTCCCCTCACTTCATATCAGCTGGATGTTTCACTTTCAGCTATAGCCCTCCATGGCTATGTCCTTTTCTATGGGCTCAGGTGTCCCCAGGTCTCACCACACTTTGGACCAACCAGCCCTTCCTCTTCTCTCTCTCATCTCCAGGTCAAGGGGAGTCTATGGAACATGGTTGAGCTCAGCACATTTCTTCATTGTTGTCTTTCCCCCTCTTTCACTCACCAGTAGAGCAGTGTGGTTGCCAGCAAGCTTACATGCCTGCTCATGTGTTCCCTTTGAGTTTCGGTCTTAGAGGGGGATTTGACCTGAAGGGACTTGATTGCTTGTCTTGATGGCTTCCGGGCAAACAACTTGCTTATTCTTGTAGTAGCCAATCATACTGCCATTTTATTTTGGGTTTTTCCTGCTAATCTTTCTTTGAAGATGTATCTTCTGTTGCTCTAGCTGTTCCAGGCTGGTCTGCTTGTCCTTTCTAGTGGGAAGGTTCCACCTCAGAATTTTCTGGATGGGGCCCAGGATTCCACCTAAGGTCCTATACACTGCAAAGGGCTCCACAAGAGGCCTATTTCACTGGGCAAGTTCTAGAACGCCTTTCAGGTATTACATTAGGTATTCCAATCAGTTATAGACTGAAGATGGGCTTACAAGCTTTCTGTAATCATGTTTCCTGACTTTTTTTTTTTCCTTTTTAACTCTTTTAGCTCTTTTTAGCTCTGGTAGAGTAGTAGTTATGATTTGGGCTGTGAGCCGCAAGCTCAGCAGTTCAAAACTACCAGCTGTTCCGCGGGACAAAGATGAGGTTTTTTGCTCCCATAAAGATTTACAGCCTTGGAAACCCTGTACAGGGTTGCTATGAGTCGGAACCGACTCCACAGCACATAACAACAACAACTTTTTATTGTAAATTAAGTGAAGGTTTACAGACAAGACCATCAGTTTTACATTCAACAAATCACACACTTGGTTTCATTTCAATGATGGGAATCCCCTCCATGCAACAACAGCTATCCCACTTCTTCCCTATGGTTCCACTCCATCCACCTTCCCATCCCTTCTCAACTTTGTCTTTATGTAAATGTTGCTCTCTTGATTTGAATGATTGACCATCACACAGTGCCAGTTCTTCTTTCTTGATGGTGGTAGATCCCTTGATCACTACTTAATTGTTTAATCTCTTTTGTATATCATAAGAGATTGACTCAAGATACAACGTCATTCTGTAGATTTAATTACAATATTAGAATCACAGTAAGAAGCAACAACCCAAAGATGCTTGGACTAGGGGAGGAATATCCAGGGGGTGCTGGTGGAGTGGGAGGTTCTATAGCAGCAGATGCAGGTAGACATATCCATATCTGGACATTTCCTTCTCTCCTATATCCTTCCTCCCACATCTCAGGGGGAAGTGATAAGGAAAAGCTCTGGAAATTAGAATATGCCATACTTTCTCTTGGCCTGTGAGGTGAGTAAGAAATCAACTTGAATTCTTTGTTATTTTGGGACATATCTGTTAGAGCAATAAGATTATCCTAATTAAAATATGCAGAAATCAAATAAATACAGAAATGAGAGAGAGGAGAAGTCAAAACAGCAAACCCATTGCTGTCGAGTTGATTCCAACTCAAAGTAACCTTATAGAACAGACTTGACTGCTCCAGGGGGGTTCCGAATTTGTAATCAATATGGAAGCCAACAGACTTATCTTTCTCCCACAGAGTGGCTGGTGGGTTCAAACCTCCAACCTTTTAGTAAGCATTTGAGCTCTAGGCTCCTGAGAATAAGAGAAGGATGAACAAAATAAAAACAAGATACGCAAATCTTTAGGAACGTTAATCCAGAGAACAGTGAGTGTAAATAAAATAAAGAGAAATACCTAGAGACCCAAAAGAGATTTTCAAAACAAGCTGTTGTTGTTGGAAGTGCTGTGGAGTTAGTTTAGACTCGTGGTGAACCTGAGGTTTTAAATATTTTACAGGAGCAGAAACCTTATTTGTTAGCTGGTGAGCTCGAGCCACCAACCTTGGGTTCACCGTCCATTGCGTATCCTATGGAGCCACCGTACTTCCTCAAAACAACAAGAGTACTATGAGTCAGCTTCAGTGGTGGAATTCTTGCCTTTGATGCAGCACTCCTGGCCAGCGCAGCTCCACCAGTCAGTGGAGGCTTGTGTGTTTCTATGATACTGAACAGGCTTTAGTGGGGCTTCCTGGAAATCGGGAAATATTCCGCAACTGAAAACCCTATTGATCGTAACAGTCTGTTCCCATTGTGCAAGTTGGGGGTGACTCAAAGGCAGCAAACAACAACAACAACAACAACATGAATAATCATACTAATAAATTTGGTAACCTGAATGAAATCAATCCATTTCTGGACAGATAAAATTTAAAAATTGGCATAAAAAACTAAATGTTTGACTAGATTAGGAAAATTTAAAAATCAAAATCAAATCATATCGCTTCCCTGAAGGCTAGAGCAAGGGGGAAGGGGAGAGGAATCCCAGGACCCAGAAGAACTTTCAAGGTATCCATTGCCAGCCTAAAGCTTAGCAACCCAGTGCTTTACCGATGACACCACCAGGGCTCCTTTTTTCAGAGTACAGATACACCCTAATTGATACAATTGAGTCTAGGAAATTGAAAATAGGGAATTTCCCCCATGTAACGTCTATGGCTGTCTGGGAGTCCTCAGCGCTTAGTGAGAGGTGCCATCACAGAGATGGAAGCAGGTGCTGGGAGGCACAGGCACAGGAATAGGAGACCAGCAATCTCAGTGGTCACTCTGGGTCCGCAGGCTCAGTGGGGAGTGCCCATGGGCCCCTGGGTCTTGACTGGGCTGAGGGCATACAGTGCTGCTGTTCCCATGGTACTGCTGTGTCTCTGAAGGGTGAGATGGAGGAGGCATTCAGAACTGGAAATGTGCATTCACAGACTCTGTTCCCTTCCAAACTGAGCCTTTCTGCTGACCCTCTTCCCATTCCCATTTTCCTAACCCCGCTGTCTTTTGTCCCCCTAAGGGATCTCCATCTGCCCATCCTTCTTCCCCTCAAGAAATAAATAGAATGATATGAAGTCCCAGGCCCAGAACTCTAGGGCTCTGGGTTCAACTCTTCCCTCTCCAATGTCAAACTTTCCGTGAGGGTGGACTGTAGGAATCACTCGCAGGTATGCTTGGCCCTTCCTTGATGGTGGAAATGAGTATCTCTAAGTGTGTGTTGTATGTCTGCATGTACTCCTGAGAGTTAGTTATGGGGGACACCTGAGGCTACAGTCTAGCATTTGTGGGTGAATGTAGACCAGAGATGAGTTTAACAGTGAAAGAAAATGGTGGATTGTTACAACCAATTGAAACAGAAAAAAAATGAAACTGAAATTGGCATGCTATCATTTATATAATGTCCCGTCTGTGATCACTGGTTACTTCTTTCTGCAGTCCCTCTCACTCAGGAAAGAAGCTGTGTTTTGCTCCACTGCCTCCCAAGCTGAACCCCAGCCCAACTCACCAGGATTTTAAAGCTCAGGACTACAAAGAAGGCTATCAGCAGGATGCCCTTGGTTGTGTAGACTCCACACAACATCAGCCACAGGAAATAGCTGGCAGGCAGATGGGAAAAAAGAGCTTTGATTCCATTGAAAACGGGAAGAAGAAGGGAAGGAGGCACCTTCTCCAGCACATCCCTGAGTCCAGCCTGGGGCTGGAGACTGTGTGCCCCTCCCCTCTGGACTCACTGGGAAGAGGCAGTGGTCAAGGGGAGAGCCATACAGGTCTCTCTGGAAGAAGATCACAGGAACCCAGACAATCTGAACAGAGGAAGAAGGTAACCAGGAGCATAGAAATGACCAAGAAAACAAAACAAGTCCTTAATGTTGAGTCAATTCCAACTCATGGGGACCCCATGGATTGCACAAGAGAACCGCTCCACAGGGTTTTTTTATGTTTGTTTCTTAAAAAAGCTATAATGTTTGTGAAAGGAGCCCTGGTAGTGTAGTGGGTTATTCGTTGGACTGCTAACCACAGGGTCAGTGGTTCGAACCCACCAGTTGCTCCATGGGAGGAAGATGAGCCCTTTCTGCTCCTGTAAAGATTTACAGCCTTGGAAACCCTATGAAGGGTCCCTATGAGTTGGAACTGACTCAAAAGCACACAACACCAACAACAATGTTTGTGGAAGGGACCCATACCGATGCTGTATTGGGCTACTAACTGCAAGTTCGGTGGTTCAAACCCACCAGCTGCTCCAGGGGAGAAAGATGAAGCTATCTGCTCCTGTAAGGAGTGATTCTATGCTATCCTAATGGGTCACTATGAGCTGGAACTGATTTGGCAGCAGTTGGTTAATCTTTGTGGAAACAGATCACCAAGTCTTTCTTTTATGGTGCTACCAGGTGGGTTCCAACCACCAACCTTTAGGTTAGTAGTCTGTCAGACTTGTCTTTTCTTTTGTGTGACAATGTTTGCAGTTCTGCAGCACTGAGTTCTATATGATAGGAGTGAAGGCTACTGGGACCAGAGGGACCAACAGCAGTGTCATGGGGCCAGGGAGAGAAGCTCCCAGCTCTGCAATAGGCACACCTGGGTGGGGACTCTCAGGAGATGCCTTTGGAGAGTCTCTGCACCCAGAAGGGACTCTGAACCAGGAAACAGGAGGGCTCTAAAGACACTGAGTGACTTTGTACAGGCTACTTGCTTGCTCTGGTATCATTTCAGCGTGGGCATAAATTCCCTTTTAACCCTGGTCATGGGCTATTTCTGGCTCCAAAATGGAGGAAGCTCTCCTTCACCTTTGCCCATCTGAGCTGAGTCCTGGGGCCCTCCTCTCAAGTTCCTGTAGCTCATCTCCTATGCTGCTGCCTCTCTGTTCTCCCCCTTCTAGAATCTGAGGCCACACAAGTCACTAGTCCAGCCCTTCCCAGGCCCATCCCCTCTGGTGAGTCCCCAGACCTACCTGTTATTAGAGCCATGGCTGGAAGGTGAACAAAGGGTCCTCTCTGAAAAGCAAGTGTGACTGATGACAATGTGGAAGGTGCCAACAGCCCATGTCACCAGAAAAGAGGATGGGTCAGCCCCCAAATCCTAAGAGGAAGAAAAGCCAGAGCCAGCCCCTCAGGGTCCTTCAGGTCAGGATTTCCTAGGCCAGGCAGGTCTGACTCAGGGGCCTAAATGAAGGGAGGGAACCTCTCCCAGAACTGGTCAGGGGAGGCCTGAGGAGAGACAAGTTCTGATACTGAGTCACCCCAAGAACAGGGATTTCTTGGAACAGAGATGGCACAGGCCAATTATCCCAGAAGTCTGCACCACATCTCGTCACATCTGAGTCTCTGTATCATGGAGTCCAGGTTCCCCACAGATACCTGATGTGACTGGGATAGATATGTGACCAAAACCCAGTGGTCCCTGTGTTTAGCTTCTACCTGTTGGGCCTGGACACACAAGGATGGAGGTGACAGCCCAAATCTGGATCAGAGGGAAGGAAAAAGTTGGTGGTTGAAGGAGGCACAAGAAGAGGTTGAGCGGCCTTTGTCCTGAGAGTCCAGGGAGGTGCAGTCCCTCCACAAGGAGCTCACCTGGATTCACCACCACAGGAACCATTCTGAGCTGACTGATGATGTGTGAGGAAACATTAAAGGTTGCACACCAGTAGAGTCCCATGTCATAATTGTTGAGCTTGGCCATGGTGACATTAAGGAAGCCAGAGTCAGGGTCATCCCAGATTGTGTATTGGTTATCCTGAGCCAATGTCCTGGGCTTAGAAGTGGTGACTAACATATTGCAGCCATTTGGCTTTTTCCTACACCAGGTTCTTAATTGATAAGGCCTTCTAAGGTGTGAGTACCTGCAGGTCACTAGCAGTGCCTCCTCGACCTCTCTCTGCTCTATGTCTGCCTCAAGGCTCTGCATCCAGGAACCTGGAAAACAGGTCCTCAGGTCAGGCTGAAGAGTAAGACCCTGGCCCCAGATACCACTCTGGCCCCAGCCATTTCTGTGTCCTGTCCCTCTTTTCATACTCTCCTAGGCTTCCTCTTCCCTTTCTTTGTTCCCTCAACCCACCCTCCTGTCCCTTTGCCTCACCTGAGACCAGGACCAGCAGGACCAATAGGACCAGCAGCAGGTGTGGAGCCTCCAAGGCCATACTGCTGTCTCTTTGTGTCGAAGTGTGTGGAGTGGGGATTGCAAGGTGGTTCTGTATCGGACTCTGAAGCTGGACCTGAGTCTACCCAGACACCTCAGCACATTGAAGTACAAGATTGAGAAAGGAAAGGCCTTGATTGGGTAAGTGTGAGGCCTGCAGAGAGGGGTCTGTGGCCAGAAAGGAGATTGAGAGGCAGGCTATGAAAATGTCCAGCTTGTTGGGTATATCTCTGTTCTGCAGGGGTCTCAGCCCTAGGTCAGCCAAGTGACTCCAAGGTACCATGGATGCTTCTTGGCTCCCTCTACCCAACTCCCCAGCCCAGCCCACTCCCAACCCCCAACAGGCACTTACCCACTGAACAGGAAGATGCTGCAAGTTCCAGGAGGAAACCAGGATGAACTAAGAGTCTGTACTACTTCTCATAATCTTGCTTCTTTTACTTCATTCTTCTAGAGCTCTGGCTTGGTCCACGTTCCCTCAAAGGGCAGGCTAGTGGGTGGGGTCTCAGGAGGGCATTTGAGGCCTGACCAAGCCTTAAATCCCTTCAGTCCTCAGGGAGAGCAGAGCCCTCGTGGCTGGGGTGTGCACTGCTGAAATGGTCACGAAGAACACATTTCACTCACCAGCTTCCACTGCTCCTAAAGACAAGTGGCAGGGTGATTTTCAGATGGCACCTGCCAGGATTCAAGAATACGCAATAATTACCAGGAGCCACAGAAATACATTCTCACTCGCTAATCCCAGTCAGTTTCCTTACTTAGCACTCCACCCAGACACACATCTCTATAGCATGCCTCAAGAAGTATGACACCGGAAACAACAATGACAACAGAGTTTTATGCTTAATATCCTCTTCCAGGAGGTGATTGTCCACAGCAGGTAAGAATTGCATACAGTATTGAATACAAATTGTAGTATGTTATAATGGACATTGATTGATTTAAATAAACATGAAATCATGTGTTAAACCTTCAAAAGATCCTAACTGAATTGGTCCTAGGTTGATTGTGCACAATGCGCTTGGCAGAACTCAACAACAGGAAGTTCAGAAGCCTCTGCCCTTGACTCACTGGGGAAATGGATGAGACATCAAAGCCATAAATTCCTCCTCCTCCTGGACTCATGGAACATTGGGTGTCTTCCTGGGGAACATTCAGACGTTCAAATTGGATAATATGTCTTGGATAAACTTGTTACAAGTCATGGAAATGACTCTGAATAGTTTGAGTTTAAATCTGCACTTCCTATCTTGAGTGCTTCTATGGAACTGGACACATAGGAGAGGAGATGGACTTTCAATTTTCTGGAAATTAAGTAAAAAAATAAATCAAAGAAGAAGAGGATTTAAGACAAAGAAGAAAAATGCGTTTTCAGCTTAGACTTGACAAAGCCTGTTTCCAGGGTTATCTAAATTTGGGATTCCCAAACTTGTTTTACTATCAGCCATGAGTTGTTAAAAAATGCCCCAACCCAGGTCACACCCAGACCAATTAAATCAAACCCACTGAGGAGTACCCAGACATGGGTAGTTTTGAAGCTCCCCAGGTGGTTGTAGACAAGTTTGGAAAGCACCAGTCTAACTCAAATTTGATACAATCCTTGTATAACACTGGTCACTATCTGTTTTCATTATAGGAAACTGAGGAGCAGCTATTTTGGGTTAGTCATTGAAGGTTCCCACAGAGAATTCATGGCATGACTTGGGTCCTGACCCCATGTTCATTCTACTGCACATTATACTCTGGGGCAGAACAGGAAACAGAACCAGGGATCTTCAAGCAACTACAGCTGTTGTGACCCGCTCTATCAGAAACACTGCTGAGTTTAGTTCTTTAGTGCACTTGAGGGTGGTGGACAGGCTGCCTCGCCCCCTGCTGGACAGACAGTGCTGTCACCATGCACGTATGTGAACACTGTGAACAACCTGCAATTTCTATGATTCTTCCCTTTTTTCCTCCTTGCAGGGTCCCAAGCTCAAGTT
>NW_006408556.1:12157624-12181318 GCF_000296735.1 Chrysochloris asiatica
CCCCCCCACCCCCACCATTGCCCTCCCATCCCTCTGACCTGCTCTTTGTAGTGTGACCAGTGGATCTTCAGCAATAGTGAAGGCTTGGAAGGTGGAATCTCCATTTCTCTGTACTGTGACCCACCACCACCATGGGGAGGGGAAGTCTGTCTTCTTGAGAGTTATCTTGGATTCCCAGGAGTGAGAGGGTTCTAAAGCCGGTCTCTGGTTCCCAGGCCTGGGTGAGGTTCCTGTACTCAGGGACTCACAGATAACCCCATCACAGCCACAGCAATCCAGGGGAAGCTTGGGGCAGATGACATGGTGAGAGCTGACTATGGAAAGCCCTCTGGTAATGTGGAATTAGGAGTCATAGTCAGGGAGTGGTACAATCTGTGCCCCATTGAGAGGGACTTTGGTTCTGGGCCCTTCCCTCTTACCTCTGTTGTTGTTAGATGCCGGTGAGTTGGTTCCAACTCCTAGTGTACCACTGCACAACAGAATGAAACACTGCCCAGCCCTATGCCATCCTCATGCTTGTTGCATTTGAACTCATTGCTGCTGCCACGGTGTCAGTCCATCTTGTTGAGGGTCTTCCTCTTTTTCACTTTACCAAACATAATTTCTTCTCCAGGGACTGGTGTCTCCTGATAACATGTCCCAAGTATGAGAGACAAAAGTCTATCCATCCTGGCTTCTAAGGAGCATTCTGGCTGCACTTCTTCCAAAACAGATTTGTTTGTTCTTCTGGCAGTCCATGGTACTTTTGACATTCTTTGCTAACACTATAATTCAAATGCATTGATTCTTCTATGGTCTTTCTTTTTCATTGTTCAACTTTCACATGCATATGAGGCTATTTAAAATGCCATGGTTGAGATGAGGCACACCTTAGCCCTCAAATTGACATCTTTGCTGTTGAACACTTTGAAGAAGTCTTGTGCAGCAGACTTGCCTAATGCAATATGTTGTTTGATTTCTTGACTGCTGCTTCTATGAATGTCAATTGTGGTTCCAAGCAAAATGAAATCTTTGGCAACTTCGATCTTTTCTCCATTTATCATGATGTTATTTACTGGCCCAGTTGTGAGGATTTTTGTTTTCTTTACACTGAACTGCAATCCCTACTGAAGGCTGTAGTTTTTTATCTTTATCAGCAAGCAAGGTTGTATCATCTGCATATCGCAAATTGTTCATGAGTCTTCCTTCAACCCTGACACCATGCTTTTCTTCATGCAATCTAGCTTCTGAGATTATTTGCTCAACATACAGATTGAATAAGTATTTTGAAAGAATATAACCCTGGTGTACACCTTTCCTGATTTTAAACTATTCAGTGTTCCCATGTTCTATTCGAACAACTGTCTCTTGGTCTGTATGCAGATTCCTTAGTTAAGTGTTCTGGAATACCCATTCTTCATAATGTTATTCATAGTTTATCAATGTCCACTAAGTCCACAGTCTGTGTAGTCAATATAAAAGCACAAGTAAACATCCTTCTGGTATTCTCTGTCATCAGCCAAGATCCACCTGACACCAGCAGTGATAGCCTCATTCCACATCTTCTGAATCTAGCTTGAATTTCTAGCAGTTCCCAGTCTATGTACTGCTAACAACTATTTTTTAATTATCTTCAGCAAAATTTTACTTGCATGTGATATTAATGGTACTGTTCATTGATTTCTGTATTCCATTGGGTCACTGCTCTTTGGAATGGGCACAAATATGGATCTCTTCCAAAGGATTGGCCAGGTGGCTGTTTCCCAAATTTCTTAGCATAGATGAGTGAACACCTCCAATACGCTACCACTTTGCTGAAAGATTTCAGTTTGTGTTCTGTCAATTCCTGGAGCCTTGATTTACACCAACAACTCTAGTGCAGCCTGGACATCTTCCTTCAGTACTGTCTTTCTGCATTCCATTTCAATTTTGACAACTTTCAATTTTCCTAGGTTCATACTTTATACATTCCATATTTTAATTATGAATGGGTGTTTGTAGCTGATTTACTTCATTTTGAGTTGTGCTCCATCAGGTTTGCTCCATTTGCATCATCATGGTCAACTCTAGTTGAGGAGGCAGCTCTTCCCCTGTTGTACTTTGAGTATCTTCCAACTTGAGGGGCTCATCTTCTGGCATTATATCTGATAGTGTTTCGCTGCTATTGGTAAGGTTTCCAGTGGCTAACCACTCAGAATTAGTCCAACTTTCCTTCTTCCTAATTTGTCTTAGCCTGGAAGCTCTGCTGAAACCTGTCCACTGTGGGTGACTCCAGCATCGCAGCAACACGTAAGCAACCACAGTATGGCGCACTGACAGACAAGTGGTGATTCTTACCTCTAGAAGGACCTATATATATATATCTTTCACCACATTCATCTGTCAGTGTGCTGTACTATGGTGCCTTGTGTGTTGCTGTGATGCTGGAAATTGTGCTAATGGTATTTAAAAATGCCAGCAGGGTCACTCATGGTGACCAAGTTTCAGCTGAGCTTCCAGATTAAGTCAGACTAAGAAGAAGGACATGGTGATTGACTTCTAAGAAAATTGGCCGGAGAAAACCTTATGAAAAGCAGTGAAACATTGTCTGATATACCAGCAGATGAGTCCCTCAGGTTGGAAGGTATTCAAAGATAGCAATGATTGTGAGAATGGTGCAGAACCAGTTAGTAGTTCATTCTATTGTGCATATGGGTCAGAACCAACTCAATAGCACCTAACAACAGCAGGAGGGTCTGTTTCTTTTTCCTCTAGCCCCAAGATTCAAAACATGAGAAGTAGCTGGGAGATGCTGAGATGACAATAGACCCAGAAAGGATTAAAAAAACAACAACAATGCTAGCTGCCTAGTTCTCCCCTCTCCTTACAGCTACAAGGACAGAGGGCCAGTTTCCCTGTCTGAAAAATGGGGATGTTACACCATCTCTTCTTTCAAGTTCTTGAGGTCTGTGTCTCTAGGTAGACTTCCAATGGCTTTCTTTGAAAGACTTTTTCCTGGGTCTCCCAGTGGGAGCCCTGTACTCTGGGTGCCCTGTAGAACTTCCCACCCTCCCAGAAGGAGGCTCAGGCTGTGCTCTTTGTACATGCTATGTAAACCTCACCCCAGGGTCCAATGTGAAGTCCACATTGCAGGTGTGAAGACCCTGGTGGAGGGAGCCCTTGCAGTCACTGAAGAATGGGGAGTGGGACTCCAGGAACTAAAAAGATCTGGAGGAGTTGCTGACAATTAATTGGAGGCAGACACAGAGTTCCAGCACAATTTCATACTTTAAAAAATCTTACAAGATTCTACAGGAGAGAAAAATACAAGTACTTTGAGTTGTTTTTCTTAATTATAGACTTTTCTTTGAATTTTTTTTTTCTACTTGTGCCCATTGACAGGATTTGAAACTTATTTATATGGGGATCCCTGAACAACCAGCTAGTGAATAGAATTTGTCCCTTCATTTCACTCTCACAAGCATTCTTCAAGCGTTCTGTCTGCCACTCACAGGATAAAGGACCATCATTCCTTCAGGTCCCATCTGCTGAGCGCATGCTCCTTCCCAGACACGAGTCCTAGAGCCCTTCCCCATCTTCTTCCACGGTTCCTCAGCACTCCTCTGGTGGTGAGGAGCTGGCCGCTCCTTTCGCTCTTACTTCATCTTCAGTCTTGGACACAAGAAGAAGAAGAAAAATGCCTTACAGCAATAAACACCCACATTAAAAAAGAAGAAAGATCTCAAATCAAGAAACCCAACTTTATTAAGAAAAAGCTATCTTGATTTAAGCAACAACAACAAAAAAAAAACAAAGCAAAACAAAACACACTCTATGATTACCAGGTGAGGTGGGGAATTATATGGCCTAGAGGGTAGACTCATGTTAACATGAGTGATGGGGTAGACAATATACCAGAGGGAGGTTAGCAGAGGAAAATGAAAGCAGCGGGAGACACAGGGAAAAATGCAAGAGTTAAAGAGAATAGAGGTAAATACTGTTAACTGAGCTCTGGTAGCGTAAGGGTTACGAATCGGGCTGTGAACCGCAAGGTCAGCAGTTTGAAACTACCAGCTGTTCCACGGGAGAAAGATGAGGCTTTCTGCTCCTGTAAAGATTTACCGCTTCGGAAACCCTGTACAGAGTTGCTATGAGTCAGAACTGACTCCATGGCACATAACAACAACAACTACTGTTAACTGATAATACATGGAGGGGATTGCAATCATTATGATGAAACAAAGTATATGATTTGTTGAATATAAAACTGGTGATGTGCTCTGTAAACCTTCACTCAATTCACAATAAAAAACAAAAGCAAAAAAAAAAAAAAAAAAAAAAAAAAACCAGCTTACTGCACAGTGGTGGTGGTGGTTGTATGCCGTGGAGTCGGTTACAACTTATAGTGATCCTGTGTAGGGTTTCTGACGCTGTAAAATTAGAAAAATAAGAACAACCAAACCCAACCTAGCAGAAAAAATGGTGCTCACACAGAGAAGAGACAGCACAAGATTTGACTCTGGAGCTGACACAGGCTCATCACTTGTACACACCCCGCTTCCATGCTGCAGGTGAAAGACCCCTCTAGGAACAGGTATAGAAATGGGGTTGACCAGGTACCATGTGATATACATGTCTTAGTAAGCGAAGAAGGTTTGCTGTGTACACACAACTGGGAAGGAGTTTCCATAATAAGGAAGAAGAAACAAAACAAAACAAAAAATTGAGATAGAAGAAGGCTCGGTATTCACCCACCCTTATTCAAGAATGTTCCAGGCCCATGGGAGGGAAGGGAAAGTAATATATTGGCTAGAGGGTTGTTGTTGCTACTGCTAAGTACCATTGAGTTGATTCCAACTCATAGCACCCTGTGTAGGGTTTCTGAGGAGCAGCTGGTGAGTTTGAATCCCTAGAGGGTAGACACATGTTAATTCAGGTGATGGGGAAGACAATATGTGAGAAGAGGGAGGTTGGCGGAAGAATGAAGACAAGTGAAGACACAGGGAGATACGCATGGGCCAAAGGGGGTAGAGGTAAATAGTGATCTATACACAACCTTGGAACAAGAATGTTCTGTGTGTTAGATCCATGGATAGAAACACAGACTGAATGAGTATGAGAGGAAGAAAGAGATATATACATACTTTGGACATATTCCGGAGGGAACAGTCGCTGGAGAAGGATGTCATGCTGGGTAAGGTGGAGGATCAGAGAAAAAGAGGAAGACCCCCAAAGAGATGGAGTGGCCAGGTGGCATCATTGATGAACTCAAGTGTGGCAGCGGTAGTGAGGTTGGACCAGGATCGGACATTGTTTCGTTCTGCTGTGCATGGGGTCGCTATGAGTCGGTTCCGATTCGATGGCACCTGACAACAACAACAACCCCACAATATAGAAGAGTTTGAGAGGCTCTTTGTACATGGGGAACCACAGGGAAGAAGAGGGATAACTGTTGTTGCATGGAGGAGATTACAATCATTGAGATAAAACAAAGCATATGATTTGTTGAATGTAAAGTGGATAATCTTGCCAGTAAACTTTCACTCAATTAACAATAATAATTCAAAAACAAAAAAAAAAAAAAACAATATTCCAGTCCCAAGGCTCTGATCAAGTGGTCCAGGTGAAGGTTAGAAGGTCATGCAATAGACTGTTTACCCAGCCACATGGGGATTTGTGACAGATGGACCCTCCTGTCTAAAGTGCCTGGAATGCACAGGATGCATCTGAAGACCACAGGACAAGTCCAGGCTCAGGTCAGAGGCCCAGGAGCTGGAGCAAGGCCTGGAGATGCTGCTATCTATCGCTTGCTGTACAATGGGAGATTTCTGCAGACTTGTGTGATTATCCAGTACCTTTGCTGCCTGCCGACCTGCACATCACTAAGCATTCTCTTTACGAGCTCCAGTATCAGTCATCGAGAGCTCTTGTCCTGACCACATTTCCTGGTGACACCCTTAACCCCCACTGCCATCAAGTCAATGACCCTACAGGACAAGGTAGAGCCAGTTCACAGGTTTACTAAGAGTGTACATCTTTATAGAAGGAGACAGCCTCATCATTCTCTCTCAGAGCGGCTATTGGGTTGAACCACTGACCTTTTGGCTAGCAGATCAATGCTTAACCCACTTGCCACCAGGACTCCTTTCCTGGCGACATGTTTCTTTAAATCCCCTGACCAGAGACTTATGTTCTGTATGCTGTGCTTTCATTGATCCCTTGGTGCTTTAACTCAAATTTGTACTGTCCTCACAGCCTCTTAGGGCATGCCTGAGGTCCCACTCTGTGTCTCCCCTGGGGACAATCACCCATACACCCCCCAGTGTGGTCTCAGGGTATGGAAATTTTTGGGTTCTCTGTTTTTAACCAGTTTCCATCCTATCCCCCTTATAGCTGGTATAAAATATTTTAAATATCATCTTTAAAGCATTTTACTCATCACACAAGAGTCGTGGTGTGGCGCTGTAGGATAAGTCATTGGGGGCACAGGCATTTAGCAAAGATGTTAGAATTCAGGGATAAGAATCTCGGGTTCTGGATTAGGCAACCTGCATGAGGGATCTCTGAGCCCAAGAATGGGACCAGTACACCCAGTACCTGACCCTAGAGAGCCAGCCCTCAGCCCCAGCCCCACACCTCTCCTCACCTCCCTCTCCTCTCCGCCTTGCCTTGTCCCTTCAATCACCTGCTTCCCACTGTCTCTCACCTAAGACCAGGACCAGCAGGACCAGCAGCAGGCCTGGGGTCTCTGGAACCATGGTGACTTGCTCATGTGAGGCATGGTGATAGTGGTGGTTATGTGCTGTGGCGTTGGTTCCAACTCATAGTGACTCTGTACAGGGTTTCCAAGGCTGTAAATCTTTACATGAACAGAAAGCCACATCTTTCTCCCACGGAAAGATGAGGAGTGTGAGGAGAGGAAGTATGGAATGATTCTGACTGGTGGAAAAATGGAGAAAGGAAAAGACCTAGATTGGATTTGTTAGAGGCCCGTGGGGTGGGTTCTCTGGGCAGAGGGGTGGTCAGGGTCATGGTAGGGGTATGTTCCAGCTTCTGGGAGAGTCTCTGGTCTGCAAGGGTCTCAGCCGTACTTCCATCTGGCTCCCTAGCTCCACCCAAACTGGCATTTGCTGTCTCTTTTTTGTGCTGCATCCTTGCAGAACCCTTGGGAATGGGAAGATGGAGGATGGAAGGTGGGTTGAACGCAGTTGAGGTTGTTGCAGACCGCAGGTACTGGGATGTTGAGGACCGTTATAATGGATGAAAATCCAGCATGTGGCCACACTCAGACTTGCTGGCCAGAGACCCTGAGGGCTCAAGGAAGTAACCTCCGGACGTCCCGGGTTCATTGGCTTTTACAAACTCACTGTTGGGCTAGCTCTTTAAAATTCTCTTTAGTCCTATTAATTCATGCTATGCTTCAAACTCCTGTAATTGTAGGTTCTGAGAAAATGGTTTTTTATTGTCAGGGTCTGACCTCAACATAGGGGTGCGGTTCACGAGGATTTGGTTCACGAGGAGGGGAGATCCAGCAGCGATAGGGATAGCAAAAGAATACACAGACAAACAGAAGAAGGGAGACAATGAGGCACCCCAAAGCCAGGGTGGATACATCACTGGTGGGCACACTTGGGACTACAGGCATCATGGCCTCTGCAGGCAGCAACTCACTGCCCTGCAATCTTTACTGCATGTCTTCCAACCCGTAATGCACTGCTATCTTTACTCCATGCCTTCCAACCAGTAATGCACACCTGGGGAGGCTCGGGCCTCTGCTTTATTCAGGGGAGGAGCTTCACACCAAGCTGGGAGGGACCAAGGCAAGGTACAGCAAACATCAGTACTTTTCCAGACATTCAGGTAATTTTACATCATACTTCGCTGGTTTGAATCCCAGGCCAGCAACTTGGTTTCTCAGGCCCAATTAACATATCTATAGCCCCTGAGCACAGTTGGGGGAAGGTGAGTTCTGCAGGAGAAGCCCAGGTGAATGGGCTGCATCTGGAAAAGGGATTAGGGAGGATGGGTTCTTTGTCTATAGAACAAAGAACCGAGAAGTAGCTAAGATATTTTTAGTTAATCCTTTGGAGAAAGGTTTAACCTTGCAACCTTTAGTCTCGGCTTTAGGAAAATATCACATTTATTTGTGGATTTTCAAAGGCTCCGTGTATTAATTTAATATATATAACTGAATATTAAGATGAAAGCAATTTGCCATTAACTGCCAGTGGCCTCATTTGTTACAGTCGGGCCTATAGGGCCTCGAACCTCTGACCAGTCTTACACGGTCCGCAACGTCTTATGTGCCTCTCTCAGTGTCTCCACTGTATTGATAGTGCTTAAGGTGTTCTGGGAACAAATCTCTCTGAGGAACAAACTCTGGCCACTGGGCAAGCTCATCCAAACTGTTCTTTATCAAATTATTCAGTTATGTTTGATATTAACTTAATACATGAGCCCTTGATACTCATGGACAAATATTAAACTGCTCCTAAAGCCAAGACTGTAAAAAACTCCAAAAACAAGTTTGCTGGGAAGCTCTGGAGACAAGTTTCCTCCAAGGAATTAACTCAGAAGTAGATTGGCAAATTCTGGGGTTTTGTCTAAAGAATAATAAGTGCCAGCCTTCCTGGATCGCCCCCAGGTGCAAACCACTAAGCTAGGTGTCTTGCTTCCTCCTGCAAGTCTCGGCCAGGCAGCTGACACAGCAGGACTCCTCCCAATCCTTTTCACCTTTTTCCCATTCGAGATTAGGTGCTATAGGTGTGTATGTTAATTAGCCTGGAGAAACCGAGTTGCTACCCTGGGATTCGAACCTGAAAAGTACTGTATAAATTTGCTTGAATTTCTGGAAAATTAAGGATGTTAGATTATCAAGACAATTTGTGATGTATGTTTTAGAATTTGATTCCTGTAAATCATTGTGTCCTGTTTTGAACGATTAATCGCATTTCACTTCTGTACCCCGTCTTAATAAACCCTGCCTTCCTTTGTGTAAAGCTCCTTCCCGAAATAAAACGGAGGCGCAGACCGAAGCCTGCATGCATTACAGCTGGCAAGGCATGCATTGCGGCTTGCAGTACAGGCAGGCATTGCAGTTGGCAAGGTGTGCAAATGGCATGCATAGGCAAAATGTTTACAATGCAGAATCTGTCTGACACCAGTGTCGCATCCACTCTGGTCTCGGGGTGTCTTCTTGTCTCTCTTGTTGTGTCTTTGTGTGTACTTTTACTCTATCTCTGTCGCCGCCAGATCTCCCTCCTTCGTGAACCAAACTCTCGTGTCGAGGCCAGTTGTCGACATGAGGTCTCAGGGAGCATCTGTTCCTCAGGGAGAACATGGCCTCATGGCCAGGTTTGTGCATGACTGAAATGGGTCTCAGTTCTCTCCTTCATGAAAAAGAAAAACAATCCCTCCCTCACAAAC
Organism: Chrysochloris asiatica; assembly: GCF_000296735.1. Taxonomy (NCBI): domain Eukaryota; kingdom Metazoa; phylum Chordata; class Mammalia; order Afrosoricida; family Chrysochloridae; genus Chrysochloris; species Chrysochloris asiatica. Next base: position 12,167,009 of record NW_006408556.1, read on the forward strand.
CTATTGTGAGAAGTAAGTGATAATGTGTGTGGACACGATTGTTTGAGTGAGTGGTAGCCTTGCTCCCTAAATTTACCTCCAATCCACACTATGGCAGTGGGTTTTGTCCCAACTCCTGCTCCCTTGAGCAATAGTATCCCATACCCATACCATCTTTGTTTGTCCCCTTATCCTTTCTTATCTTACTCCTGCTGCAAGGAGGAGACCCAGCCCTGCAGCTGATGAAGAACAGGAATCCAGGACTGAGCAAAGTTGTTGTTGTTGTTAAGTGCCGTTGAGTCGATTCCGACCCATAGCGACCCTGTACAGGGTTTCCGAGGGTGTAAATCTTTATGGGAGTAGAAAGCCTCATCTTTCTCCCGCGGAGCAGTTGGTAGTTTCAAACCGCTTACCTTAAGGTTCGCAGCCCGATTTGTAACCACTATGCTACCCGAGCTCCTTAGAAGACTTAAAAAAATCAGGGTCTAGGTTCAAATTCCTATCCTACCCTACTCTGAACGCACTGAGAGTTCCCTGTAGTCATCAAAGTTCATCAAATGAAGCTCGTAGCAGAGCCTATCCCCGACTTCTGGTGATTCAGGCATAATGGCAGCCTGGCCTTGTGGTGGCCATTAGGCAGCAGAGTCCCCAGTGGCTGCAGCTTGTACACAGCCACTAAAAACCAATGTTGCCATGGAGTGTATTTGACTCCTGGTGATCCCTTGTCTTTCTTAGTAGAACTGTGCGCCATAAAGTTTTCAATGGCTGTAATCTTTAAAGCAGCTACAAATGGTTAAGCACTTGACTATCCGGTGACAGGTTGGTGGTTCCACTTGACATCAACTAACAACATCTTATGGAAGTAAATTGCCAGGCCTTTCTTGCATGGCACCACTGGATAGATCTGAAGTGCCAACCTTTTGGTTAGTAGCTGAGTTCAAACCATGTGCCCCACACACAGTCACACCACCATCCGAATCCCTCTCCCTTTCTCTTCTTCTCCTCTTCCTTCTCTCTCTCTGTAAATTACAACTTTTTAAAGTTAAACCTTCACTACAGAAATAGATGTTAAATTCCTTCTATTTACATACTAGTACAAACACAGTTCTCAAGTGCCCATAGGCACTAAGAGTTGGGAATCCAGAGAGGATGCTGGGTCCCGGCCCTGATGCTCCCTTCTCCCCTCCCCTCCTCCTGAACCCATCCATCTTCTCTTGACAATCTCTGCCCTCTTTGCTCTTGGCCTTCCTTTCCCTGTCACTGTCTGCATCCCTGTCCCTGGAGATGAATCTCTGCCTCCTTCCTTCTCCCCTCTCCAGCATCCACAAAACCTGCCAGGGTAGAAGCATGACACTGACCCACCAAGCAGGCCTGGACATAAAGTCTCTGACGAGACCTCTAAGATCCGTTCTGATCTTGACCCACCTTCAGCTTGACCTTGGTGGTGGTGGGTGAGGGGAGATTGGGGAGGAAGCTAGGACCCTGCAGAATAGAGGCACTCATGGAGTGAGAGAAAGAGGCAAAACTGCCATTAGTGACCACAGTTTTCTCTGGCTTTCTCAGCATCTCCCGTGTGGGGAGGACAGGGTGGGGCAGGGCAGCTGGGCATGGGGAGAAGCCAGAGTCCACCTAAAGCCTCATTCCCACCCTCCCCTCCCTGCCCCGCTGCCCCGGCCAAGGACTTGACGTTTCTCATCTTTTTTGCTATCTCAGGGGTGCCCAGGAAGGAACTAGACAGAATCAGGCCCAATTCCTGACTTCCTGTGGCCATCAGCTCACAGAGAAAGGGTCGTATGGCCTTGAGACCCACTCCCACTACTGTTCTCAGGTGAGGGGAGACATGGGCAAAGGGAGGGGTGGGGAAGGTATGTGGTGACCCTGACCACAGCTTTTCTCCAGGCTCCAGGACCATCAGTAAGGTTGAGGAGCTCCAGCGTGTGGCCGGGCAGACAGTCTCTGTGAAATGCAAGTATCCCCCCTCGAGGGCTGCCTATGAGAGGAAAGGCTAGTATAAGGAGGTGTCTTTTTACCAGTGCATGAAATCAGTCTCCAGATCTCAGCCCTGGACACTGACTCAGAACTTGCGATTCACAATCTGGGACAACCGTAATGCTGGCTTCTTCACTGTCACCATGATTGGTTTGAGGGAGGAGGATTCAGGACACTACTGATGTAGAACCTACCATGCTTCCAGAGACGCCATCTTACAGTCCAAGAAGTTTTATCTTTCAGTATCTACAGGTGAGCCCCTTCCTGGCTGCTCTGTGGGGTGGGAAGGCTGGGAAAAGAAGGCCTTTCCCTGATTGTGGAAGTCAGGCCCCCTGAGTTCTGAGAAGGATGTGGGGCACATTCCCAGGGTACTCACATCTGTGCACACATGCAACCATTTCCCACATGACTGGGCTCCTGCAGTCAGTGACTTGCTCAGAGAGAAGCTCAGAGACAGCAGTTGTGTGTGCTGACCAGCCTGAGCCTGGGGACCCAGGGCTGTCTGGCATTTTGGAGAAGGCAGTCATATCTGACACAGTGAGTGTGCAGTAACTGTGTGTCAGTGGGCTGTAACCCATGCCTGCTGTGTGGAGCTAGTGACCCTAGTGGACTGTTGGTATCTGGGTGAGGGTCTGCCCCATCCTTCATTCACAATGAAGTTCAGAATGGTTCTTAGGTTCTTAAATGATGGGATGTGTGTGTTTGAATAATCAAAAGAAAAATAGCATTTCATGCTATGTGAAAATTGCCAAAAATTAAAATGTCAGTGTCCATAAATAAAGGTTGATTAGAACCCTGTCATGTGCATTCATTCACCAATTTTAAAGATATTTTGTATATAAATGCCCCCTTGCTTTGACTGAGTATTTTCATCAGTAGCCAGTACATCTCCTTAAGTAATTCACTGGATTTTAGTATTTTACTATTAATGTTAGCTACAAAACTTATACTATATGAGTGAATTTGCTTTCTTTTGTTACTGCAACAAATTACCACAAATTTAGTGTCTTCAAACAACACAAATTTATTCTCATACAGTTCTGTAGGTCTGAAATCTTGTAAGGTGCTTGGAAGATAAAAATCGCTTGAGGTGTTGGCAGCCTGTGTCCCTTACTGCAGACTCTAAGGAAGAATCCATTCCCTGCTCATTCAGGCTGATGTCGGAACCCAGCTTTATAGGAGCAAGATCCTGTTTTCTTACTGGCTGCCAACTGTGGGACATTCCCAGTTCCCTGTGGTTGTTAAGTGCAGTGGAGCCGGTCCCGACCTTGCAGTCAAGTGTTTATCCTACAGTGCCACAGTTGTTGTTTCATGCTCCCAAGTCAGTTCCGACTCATAGCAACTCCAAGGAGCAGCTGGTGAATTTGAACCACTGACCTTATTATGGTTCTAACCGGTCTTGCAGTTGAATGCTTATCCTACAGGTCCACACCAGGACTCTTCCACTAGAGGTCCCCATAGTCCTTGTCTCACGGTGTCCTTCCTCCATCTTCAAAGCCAGGAACAGCCGGTTAGGTTGCATGTCTTTTTGTACACAGCCAGGGAAGGTTCTCTGCTTTTAAAGATTCATGGGATTAGATTAAACCCACCTCGATACTCAGAGTACTAACCCTGGATCATACAAGGGTTAAGCGTTTAGCCATTAACTAAAAGGTTGGCAGTTGGAACCTGTCCAGCAGCTCTGCAGGAGAAAAATCTGGTGATCTGCTTCTATAAAGATTACAATGTAGGAAAACCTGTGGGGCAGTTTTACTGAGTCATCTTGGGTTGTTATGAGTCAGAATCTACTCGATGGCACACAGCAACAACTCGATGTGGGTGGATTACAAGCAATTCAAGGACCAGCACTAGTACATTGTTCACACATTTGAGTATTACTGGTCTAGAATGTCCCCCGAGTGCCAGGAACTGTTCCTAGTTGAGTATAGGGATTATCCCTGGCCAGCATTCCAGGCAAAGTCCTGGTGTGGCGCTGTAGGATAAGCACTCAATCATAAGGCTGATTTGAACCGCAGGATTAGCATTGCAAACTTATCAGCAGAAACCCTACACTGGGTCACTGTGAGTTGGAAACAACTCAACGGCACTTCACAACAACAACATCAAACACTCCAGGCAGTCACACAGAGAGCATTCTTGTAGGACACAGTCATGTCTACGTGCCCTTCCAGGCTGGCCCCTGGACCTCAGATGTTCCACTCTCAAGGCTCACCCCTTCAAACCTCTCTCCCAGACCTCCTTTCTTCTTTCCCCAAGCTCTGAGAGAGACCCGTCCCCTCTTAAACCCCACACTGGGTGTTCAGATCTTGAGAGCTATTTCCTTGCACAACCTTAGGATGGACCCCATTTTATTTCCCATTTGCCCCCTACCCAGACACTCACGGTCTTTTCTTTATCCTTCAGCTCCCAGCAAGACCTCCTCCAGGTCTCCACCCAGGGTCCTGAGCACAGGTAAATCTGGAGTCTTACTGGGAAAATGGTGCTGTGGGGATGGTGGGAAGGTAGTTCATAGTCTCAGAATCAAGAAGGGGCCCCAGAAAGGCATTTCCCAGGGTGCTGAGGTAGTAGGGTCTACAGGAGGGCTCCAGGATTCTACTCAGAACCAGGAGAGGCAGGACCAGCAGTCCTTAAAATTTACCAGGAGAGGCCTTCTCCCTCAAACAGCCTTAACCCTAACCTCCCCACTCCCTCCCCCCAAAACAAAACCCAGTGCCATCTTGTCGAGTTGATTCTGGAGTGACTGGTGGGTTTGACTGTAGTTAGCAATCTACCTCCACCTAGCTCATTCACCTCCAGAGTTTCTCCCAAACAGCCCTAGGGGTAGAGAGAAGGGAACTTACAAACATCAGAAACGAGAGAGGGGTAAAGATCAGACTGTTTCCATACTGAGATACAGAGAAGACTGGTCCAGTGATGAAGAATTACTTGGAGGGAGACACAGTCTCCTGGACGAGGTACCACCTCCACAGGTACCACTGTAGAGGCCTGGTCACAGGTATGTCCAGTTCTGAAGCTGGGATTTCACAATCCAGTCCTCACCTCCCCTGTCTGCTTTCTCCTCCGAGGCAACTGCTCCCAGTCCAGCCTACCTCCCAATTGCGGCTTTCCTACAGACGCTAACCAGGTCCTTTCTCTCTCCCTGGCAGCCTCTACCAGGGCTACTTGTAACCGGGTCTCAGCACAGACCCCGGGTAGTTTGGTCCCCATTGGAAGAGCCAACACCACTGTCCCTTCACAGTGAGTCTAGGAGGGACCTGCATCCACAAGGTCCTGGCTCAGAAACCTAAGCAGAGACAGTCACCTTAGCCCCATCTTTGTTCCTTCTTCTCCTTCCTCCCTCCAGGCAACAGAACTCCAACCTCAGTTCCGGTGTCCTGGGCTCCATGCTATGTGGAATCCTCTCAGCTGCCCTGCTTATTCTGTGAATGGGTTTGGGTTGGGCTGAGGGTAAAATGGAGTAGAGAACAAAGGAGGGAAAAATCAGAATTGACAAGATTCTCTAGACAGACCCTCACTGATCCTATCCACCATAAATGTCCACAGACATTACAGACTCACTTCTGTCTGCCAGTGCAAACTCTTTCACCTTGTCCATGTCCAGCCACAGCTGCTGGGGTTCCCTGGTTTAAGAACAGAGCTTCAGGCATCCTTAGTGACAGGAAGAACTCCGCATCTCTTTGTCTGCCGTCTCTGCCCCTTCCCCTATTCTCCCCTTCCATCTTTTTCTTCGAATCCTTCTTCTTCATCTCTTCTTTCTTCTCTTTCTATTCCTCTTCCTTTCTTCTTCTGCTTCTCTCCTCACTATCCTCTTTCTCCTTTCATATTCCTTCTGGTTTTTTTCTCCTCCTTCTCTCTCACTCACTCATCCCTCCAGTAGTAACATGGACCTGTACAACCAGAATTTTCCTCCTATCACCTGTCCCTCTGGGAATGCCCATGTCCAGAGATTTCCTAAAGCCCTCGTCCCAGGGTTCCACCACTTCATCCTAAATCTTGAAGGAGAGAGGATGGAAACAGTAGGAAACAGATTACTAACTCTGGGATTAAGGAACATATGAGGGACCATTTCAGTGGGATGAAATGAAAGATGTAAGGGCAACATAAGCAGTGAAGAGCATCCGAAATAAGCTGGAGTCAGGTGAGAAGCAGGTGGCTAGAGAAGGGACAGGCTGTGGGGAAGATAGAACAGGGTCAGAGTGACTCGTGTGTGTCTTCCTCCTCTTCACATCTCAGGATCTTGAGGAATCGACATGTGCAACACAAATGGGAGTCTCTGATGCACCCAACTCAGCCCAGGCCACAGACCTGCCCACTGAGCCACAAAACCCAAGGTAAGTGTCCAGTCTCCCCTGGCCTCCAAGGAGCTCCTCCATGACCTCTGAATTCTGTATTTCCTGCAAAGAAAAGGCCAAAGTCTCTCAGAACTCGACAGCCGAGGGTCCAGAGTGGAGAACTTCTCAGCTGGCATCTTTGGCTTCCTCCCAAGACCCAGACCCACTGCTGGCTCACATTGTTTGCATTTGGGTCAGTCCCATCCAATTCTGGGGGCCAAAGGTTTAACATCTCTACTCTGGAGAGCAAGTTTCAGAGTCTCTTCTGACATCCATTTTGATCTATTCCTTCCTTGTTATCTTCTTAATGACCTTTTGCTTTCTTCCTGTATGATGTTCCTGATATCATCCCACAACTCATCTTGTCTTCAGTCTTTAGTGTCTAATGAATGCATCAACTCTGTTCTTCATATGATCTCTAAATTCAGGTGAGATATGTTCAAGGTCACATTTTGGCATCCCTCTGATGAAGATGAACCACACACTCAATGAGGTGTTTCCTGGGAATATTTAGCAATGTCTTGGACAATGCCCCCAGGTATAATTTTAGGTTAATCTCATTGAGTGTGAGCAAAGGAGATAATGGTTTTACTGACAATGGATCAGCGCCACCCCTCCCACCTGAAGGGATTATTCTATCTTTGCTGATCCATTGTCAGTAAAACCATTTGGCAGAATTTAGTGGCTCAGTGTCCCCAGCTTCCCGATGTGCCAATCTTGCTTGCCTTCTGCTGGTCTAGATCTTGCATCTGGTGCACCTAACCTCTAGTTCTTGACCCACTCTACTGCCTACCTGCATGCTTGCCTTCTGACCTGCTGATCATGGTTCATCTGATCTGGACTTGAGACTCTCCCAGCTCTACAACTATGTGAGCTATAGCTTTGATATTAATGTCTCTTTATCTACATATATAAGTTTCACTGGGTTTGCTTCACTAGAGGACCCAGCCTAAGACAGCAGGTAATAGAGCAGGTCAATGACTTGAGTCACCCTGAAAAGAACAAACAAGCTTTGTCTGAGTGTCAAATATATTGGAAGCAGACCACATCCATGAGGAAACTTCTTTTCATTTGACAGGCTACTCATAGCAGACCACATTGTAGTTTATTGCATTATGTTAGATCTCATCATGGGGATTACCACATCTCAACTGCCAAACCACTGAGAATCCTGCTCTAGTCAAGTTGACACAAAACTTTAACTATCACAGCCTCTGACTGTCTTCTTTGATGTCTGTTCATTTTTAAATTGGATTGTCTTCTTGCTTAGGTGTTGGAGTATTCAATAAATTTTACAGAGTAGTCTCTTGTCTTATACATTATTGTCAAAGTATATTTCTCAATCTGTGGACTCTTGTCTTATTCTTATGTTGAAATCTTTTCATCCACATGTAGTTGTTGTTTCTAAGTGCTGTTAAGTTGGTTCAGATTCATATGTAAGCATTTCTGAGGAACAACTGGTGGGTTTAAACAGCTGACCTTGTAGTTAGCAGTACAATGCTTATCCTACAGCGCCACATCTGATGTCTAATTTTTAGGAGGTTCTAGTCATTAGATTGTCTGTAATAGGATAATACGCATACACTTACAAGGAAGACCAGATAATACCACTATTATTCAAATTTACAAACCAACCACTATAGTCAGTGATGATGAACCTGAAGAATTCTACCAAAGATTTTTGTCTAAAATTAATCAAACATGTAATCAAGGTGTATTGATAATTACTGGTGATTAGAATGCAAAGGTTGGAAACAAAGTGCAAGGGTCAATAGTTGGAAAACATTGCCTTGGTGATAGAACTGATGCTGGAGATTACAAGATAGAATTTAGCAAAACTACTGGCTTATTCATTGAAAATACCTTTTTTTTTTAAGTTTTTATTGGGAATTGAGTGATAGTTTACATGGGGAAACATCAATTTTACACTCATCGTTTCATTGCAATGATTACAACAATCTCCTCTGTGCATCATCGTTCAACAGTATTTGCTTCAATTCCCTCTGTTTGTTTGATTTTTTTGTTTTAGGGGGTGGGATGTACACAAAAACACTCAGGAATATATAATCATTTAAACAACCAAAGAACACATTCTGAAAGCCTGCCTCCTGGCCACCAGCACCTGGCTACCAGCACACAGCCTTTCTCTTTCCATGAGTCTAGAGTTCTCAGTTGTAACAAAAAAAGGGGAGTGATTGATTTTGCAGTTCAGGAGCGGAGGTCTGTGGGGCCATCAAGTGAGAAGAGCGGAGTGTGGTACCCTACCCAGTGAAGCAGTAATGCCAGAAATTGAGGCAGAGACGATGAAATGGACAGATGGAGTGGCTGGGGACACTGGATTCAGGGAGAAAGAAGGGCTGCGTGCTGACATCCAGGGGGCAGGCCTGTGGGGTGTACCCTTTGGTTGTTTGATGATGCATGGAGGGGATTGTAACCATTGCAATGAAACCAAATATGATAGGATGAATGTAAAACTGATGTTCTCCTATCTAGAACCATATATTTCACAATAAAAGCTTAAAAAAAGAAAGAAATGGTTGCTGTTCAACCATTTCAAAAGATAGTCTATGGCCAAGAGTCAATGGTACTGGAGAAAGCAGCCCAATGTGCATTGAAGGCATTGGCAACATACTAGGCTCCAAGAATTGATGGAATACAAATTGAAATCTGTTAACAAACTGATGCAGCACTGGAGGCACTCACTCATTTATGCCAAAAACTTTGGAAGGCAGCTACCTGGCCTACTAATTGGAAGAGATTCATATTTGTGCCCATGCCAAAGAGAGGTGACCCAACAGAAAGTGGAAATCATCTAACAATATCATTAATATCACATACAATTTACACACAAGTAAACATTTTTGTGGGGGGAGTGGAGCAGAGACCATTTTATTCTGTAGTTGGGGCGGCCCCAGCTGCTGGGGATCTCGAGGGGGTCTGGGAGTGGGCAGAACAGTGGTCCGTGGACAGTTAGGCCTCCACAGCCTGGCCATTGATGCGGATGTGGCGGATAATGTCCTGGATGGCCTCAGATGTGGTGCCCTGGCCCCCGATGTCTGGAGTATGCATGTTTTCATTGTCCATGGACGCCAAGACTGCCTTGCGGATGGAGGTGGCATAGGAGTGGAGCTTGAGGTGGTCTAGCATCATGCAGCTTGCCAACAGTGTTGCTGTCGGATTGGCGATGTTTTTATTGGCGATACTCTTGCCTGTGTTCCTGGTAGCCGTCTCGAACACCGCGTACACGTGGCCGTAGTTGGCCCCAGCCACCAGGCCTGGGCCCCCAACTAGCCCAGCACAGACGTTGCTGACAATGTTGCCATAAAGGTTTGGCATCACCATGACGTCAAACTGCTGGGGCCGGGACACCAACTGCATGGTGGTATTGTCCACGATCATGTTCTCAAAGGTGATCTGGGGGTAGCGGGCAGCCACCTCCCGGCAGCACTGGAGGAAGAGTCCGTCACCCAGCTTCATGATGTTGGCCTTGTGCACAGCGGTCACTTTTTTGCGGCCGTTCTCGTGGGCCAGCTTGAAGGCGTAGTCAGCGATGCGCAGGGACTTGGCCTTGGTGATGATCTTCAGACTCTCCACCACTCCAGCCACACTCTCATGCTCCAGACTGCTGTATTCGCCCTCGGTGTTCTCCCGGACAATGAGGATGTCGATGTCCTTGTGCCGGGTCACCACCCCTGGCAGACTCTTACAGTGGATGACGTTAGCATACAGATCCAGGCTGGTGCGAAGGATGTTGTTTCGGGATTTATGAGATGGTGGCAGGTTGTGGTTAGTTTCGATGTTGCCCTTCAGGGCCACGCGGTTCCGTCGGATAGCCATGATGGCATTACGGATGTCCTCCTCGTCAGCAGTGGAGCTCACGTGCACCTCTTCAAAGTCGACCGGCACACACGCATGTCTGAACACAGACTTGACATGTAGCATGAGCTCTGGCCCGATGCCATCCCCAGGGATCATTGTCACCATGTGCCGCCCGCCATACTTCGCCGACGGAGGAATTGTTGGTTGCGAGGATACGCTCCTCCGTGGGTTCTCACAGGTACCGAGAACCTCCCAAGGACGGCAGAGGATGCCCTGTCTGAACACTGACTTCGCAGCGCCAGAGGCGGCTGTCGCCACCTTCAGCGCCATGACAGAAAGTGACAGCGGCCGGATGTCTATTGTGTGAAGATACTGCTCTCGCGAGAGTCCTGCGTGGGCAGGAAGTCACTAGACAGCCGCAGGCCTGGCCCATACAAGTAAAATTTTGCTGAAGATAATTTTAAAAAGTAACTGAAACAGTACATCAACAGGAAATTTCCAGAGGTTCAAGTCAGATTCAGATGGGGATGTGGAATAAAGGATATCATTGCTGATGTCAGATGGATCTTGGCTGAAAACAGAGAATACCAGAAAAATGTTTACCTGTGCTTTATTGATTATGCAAAGGTTTTCAACTGTGTGGATCATGACAAGCTATGGATAACATTGCAAAAAATGGGTATTCCAAAACATTTAATTGTGCTCTTGAGGAACCTGTACATAGACCAAGAGGCAGTCGTTTGAACAGAACAAGGGGACACTGAATGGTTTAAAATCAGGAAAGGTACATGCCTGGGTTGTATTCTTTCACCATACTTATTCAGTCTGTATGCTGAGCAAATAATCTGAGAAGGTGGATTATATGAAGAATGTTGATCCAGGATTGGAGGAAGATTCATTAACAATTTGAAAAATGCAGAAAATACAACTTTGTTTGCTGAAAGTGAAGAGGACTTAAAATATCTACTGCTGAAGATCAAGGATTACAGCCTTCAGCATGGGTTGCACCTCAGTGTAAAGAAAATAAAAATCCTCACCTCTGGACCAATAAATTGCATCCTGATAAATGGAGAAAAGATTGAAGTTTTCAAAGATTTCATTTTGCTTGGATCCACAATCAACATTCTTGGAAGCAGCAGTCAATCAAGAAATTGAATGGCGTATTGCATTAGACATATTTGCTGCACAAGACCTCTAGAAATTGTTCAAGAACAAAGATGTCAGTTTGAGGACTAAGGTACACTTAACCTAAGTCATAGTATTTCCAGTAGTCTCATATGCATGTGAATGTTGGATAATGAATAAGGAGGACTGTAGAAGAATTGATGCATTTAAGTTATAAAAACTATTTTAAAAATACCATGGACCTCCAGAAGAACAAACAAATCTATATTGGAAGAGGTACAGCCAGAGTTCTCCTTAGAAGCTAGGATGGCGAGACCTTGTCTCTCATACATCAGACATGTTATCACCAGAGACCAGTCCCTGAAGAAAGACATCATGTATGGTAAAGTGGAGGGTGGCAAAAAAGAGGAAGACCTCCAATGAGATGAATTGGCACAATGACAGCAGCAATGGGCTCAAGTGTAACAACTGAGGATAGCACAGGACTGGACAGTGTTTCATTCTCTTGTGCATAGGGTCGTTATGAGTCAGCACCAACTCCATGGTACCTAGCAGCAACAAAAAGATGTCATCTATTTTGTCTTCTATTGTTTGTGTGTTTCCAGCTATGTTTGATAGTGTATCTTTGCCATGTATCAGAGCCCCTAGTTGTCCCTATTTTTTTGTTGATGATTGTTATAGTTCTAGGTTTTACTTCTAGATATTTAATTCACGTTGAGTTCATTTTTATATATGGTGAGAGATATAGGTCTTGTTTCATTCTTCTGCAAATGAGTTTCAGTTTTGCCAGCAACATTTGCCAAAGAGGCTAGATCTCTTCCCCATGTAATGTGTTTGGGTTCTTTGTTAAAGATCAACTGAGCATAGCTTTTCTCTCCTATTCTTCATCTATTTTTCATTATTACTACTTTCTGGGAAAGTTCTTTAACACTCCATGCTAATTTTTCTATTAAAATATTTACAATTTGTACTTTCATATTTTTAGATTTCTAAACAGTCTGTTTGTTCTCTGAACATCCCTCTTTATAGCATGCACAGTTTATTTGCACATGTGATATTTTCTCTGATAATATTTAAGTTTTAACATTTTCTAGGTTTTTTTTCTGCTTTGTGCATTTTGTTACCTCCAAGTACCTTTTATAGCTATTATTTTCTTTCATTGACCTGTGTCTTTCCTCAAAGTTTTCCAGAAAACTCTCCAGCTTCTTAAAAGTCTGTCTATATTGAAGAGTATAAAGCTCTAAAGCTGTTCGGATCAGACATTCCTAATGTGAGTTGTGGGGACTTGTAGGGGTCTCTAGACTGATCAGTCAGGAGCATGAATTTTTGTTGGCAGACCATTATATTTCAGTATTCCTCTTTTTTTTTTTTCTTTCTTCTCTCTCTCTCTCTCTTTCTTGGCTCAATTTCTCCAGAAAGGGCTATTTTAAGTGTTCTCTTTGGGGTTTAAGCCTGAATGCTAAGGTTCTGGACACAACTGTAACAAAGCAAAAGGGTTTTGCTGCCCAATGTGTCCATTTCCACTCAGTCCCCTTTTGCAATAGAACCTCCTGCTCAGTGGGGTCTGGTGCCCTGAGTGAAGTTTCAATATGGTTCACCTTCTTTGTGGACTGAGGTATAAAGGTGTAAGTTCTGGGGTATTAACTGAAAGCTTGGCAGTTCAAACCCAGCCAGTGACTCCATGGAAGAGCCTGGTGAACTATTTCTGTGCAGATTACAGCCAAGAAAACCCTGTGGAGCAGTTCTACTCTGTAATATATGGGGTCACCAAGAGTCAAAGTTGACTCAACACCACAGGGTTTTTTCGTTTCAGTTTGCTTCTTCAGGAGCTAACCTCAATTTCCCTCAAGGTGGTGTTTGAGTAGAGGGAGAATGGATGTGAGCAACTAATCCATTTTTAGTCTTAGGGGAGACAGAGAATCCAAGAGTCTGATTACTTCTTAAAGGGAAGTTTAACCTATTCTTGAGTTTCCAGCCTCACTTCTACTGTGCCTTCAAAGATGCCTGTGCCTTCAGGAGTTTGTAAGTCCTGGTGTGGCACTGTGGGTTAATGCACTGGACTGCAAAGTTGGCTTGAGCCACAAGGTCAGCAGTTCAACCTCACCAGCTGCTCCTCAGAAAACCCTATAAAGAGTCGCTATGGGTGGGAACTGACCCAACAGCACTTAACAACAGTAAGAAGAGAAAAATGGCTTGCTTCTTATGTCTCCTACCTCCATGCCCCAGGCATTAGATTCCAGCTTTCTCTAGTCTGTTAAGTCATCTAATTGTTACTTAGCTTCAAAACGTTTATGATTCTTTTCCTCTTTGAGGATTTTTACCCACTTCCTGTCAATTCCCTAAACAAATTTCCACATCTCCTTAGGCGATGAGTGATGAGCCTGAGGTTTCTCATCAAACTGCTCCTCTCAGCAACTCACCACTGCACACTGTGGGCAGGGATAATAGAAAGATCCCCTCTCTACACTTGCTCCTGTAAAGACCCCTAGCTCCCTTCCACCATCCCTGAGACCCTCAGACCAGTCCCTTCTTGCTTTAATATGTGTTCATTGCATTACTACAAGATGCCCAAGACTCCACAGTCCTCTCTAAGTAAACCAGAATCACATCTCACTAAGACTTTAATAAAAATAAATAATAATAATAACATTATTATCGAGTCCATTCTGATTCATGTGGAACAGTTGCATAAGTTTTTTGGCTGTAATATTTATGGAAGCAGATCACCAGAGCTTTCTTCCTTGGCACCACTGGGAGGGTTCAAACTGCCAACATTTAGGTTAGTAGTTGAGCAGAAACCATTTGAGCCATCCAGGGAATCCTGTGGTGGTGGTGGTGGTGTGCTGTGGAGTTGGTTCCAACTCATAGTGACCCTGTATAGGGTTTCCAAGGCTATAACTCTTCACGGGAATAGAAAGCCTCATCTTTCTCCCTCAGAACTGCTGGTAGTTTTTGAACAGTTGGCCTTGAGGTTATCAGCCCAACTCATAACCACTACACTACCAGAGCTGCCTAGGGAATCCTATAAAACCTTATAAATCTATCACATTAACTCCATTCTTCACTC
>NW_006408556.1:12189992-12203582 GCF_000296735.1 Chrysochloris asiatica
TCCACACCATAAAGTACTAATCAGCAGTAAGAAAGGAAATATTGATGCATGCAACAACTCGGATTGCCGAAAGGGAATTTTGCTGAGTGAGCAAAGCAAATTTCTGAAGGTCTGTTTGATTTCATTCTATGTAACATTCTCAGGATAAAAAAACTATGTTGCTGTTGTTAGGTGTCATCGAGTCAGTTCTGACTTACAGTGACCCTGTGCACAACAGAACAAAGCACTGCCTGGTCATGTGCCATCCTCACAATTGTTGTTACACTTGAGCTCATTGCTGCTGCCATTGCTGCCAACCCATCGTCTTACGGATCTTCCTCTTGTTCGCTCTACCAAGCATGATGTCCTTCTCCAGAGACTGATAATATGTGCGAGTGTGACAAAACTATAGTGATAGAAAATGCATTAATGGTTGAGGGGGTAAGAGGTATCCATGGATGACACAAATGGTAAAGCAATTGACTATTAATTGAAACGTTGGTGGTTCCAATACATCCAGAAGTACCTCCGAAAATGACCTGGCTGTAACCGTAGTGGTTACAAATCAGGCTGCTAATTGGTCTGCTTACAAAAGATCACTGCATAGTACCTGAGGTCACCATGAGTTGGAATTGATTCTATAGCAACTGGTGGGTTTTGTTTGTTTGGTGTGAAATCGTTGGCAACAGAGAGGGTAAGTATGACTGCAAAGGAGTAGCTCCAGAGAGAGCTCTGTGGTGATGAACTAGTTCTGGATCTGAGTGAATCTGCACAAGTGATAAGATGGCATAGAACTTTTACACCCATATTTTACTAATATCAAATTCCCTGGTTTTGATCTTACATTATAATTATGAAAGGTATCCCCACTAGGAGGAACTTGGTGAAGGGTGCCTGGTACTTTTCTGTAATACCTTTGCAATTTTCTGTGAATCTATAATAATTTAAAACAAAACATTTTTTCAAATGATGATAAGAGTCAATTGGTCATGGAGCGTTCTTGCCTTCTAGTATATCTGTCTTCTTCTCTCTTAAAATGTGAGTCCTTTCATTTAATTAGGTTTAATTTAGTTCCTTGAAACAGTGTTTTATAGTTTTCATTGTATAAGTCCTTTACATCTCTAGTTAGATATATTTCTAGGTATTTTATTTGTCAAGTGCAATTGCAAATGGTATTCTCTCGGTTTCACATATGTCAGATTTCTCATTACTGGGGTATAGGAACCCCACTAATTTTTGTGTTGATTTTGTAACTTGAAACTGTGCTGATTTTTTTCTATTCATTTTAGCAACTTGTGTATTCTTTGGGGTTTTCCACATATAGGTTCGCTATGCATCTGCATCGACATGAAGGCAGTGGGCAGTGGAATCTACAAATGGATAGCTTCACTTCATCCTTTCCAATGTGCATACTTTAAATTTTTTCGTCTTCTTGACTTGTTGGTTAGAACTTCTAGAATGATATTGAATAGAAATAGTAATTGCTTTTGTCTTTTTCCCATTTTCAAAGGGAAGACTCTCTTTCTCCATTGAATATAATATTGCCAGTTGATTTATCATAGATGTCTTTAGTCATGCTGAGTAATTTCCCTTCTATTCATATCTTGTTGAATGTTTTTACCAGGAAAGGGTATTGGATTTTATCAAAAGTCTCTTCTTTATCTATTGAGATGATCATGTGTTTTTTATTAATGTGATGTATTGCATTGAAGACTGCACAAGAATTGATGCCTTTGATTTATGGTGTTGGAGGAGAATATTGAAAGTGCCATGGGCTGCCAAAAGGACCAACAAATCTGTGTTGGAAGAAGTGCAGCCAGAATGCTCCTTGGAAGCCAGGATGGCCAAACTTCATCTCTCATACTTCGGACATATTGTCAGGAGAGACCAGTTGCTGGAAAAGGATATCATGTTTGGTAAGGTGGAGGGTCAGAGAAAGAGGAAGACCCCCCAGTGAGATGGATTGGCAAAATGGCAGCATCAGTGGGCTCAAGTGTGGCAACAATTGTGAGGTTGGCCCAGGATCAGACAGTGTTTCATTCTGTTGTACATAGGGTTGCTATGAGTTGGTACCTACTCAATGGCACCTAACAACAGCAACAACAATTGCATTGATTGATTTTCTAATGTTGAGCCATCCTTACAATCCTGAAATAAATCCCACTTGGCTTCTAATTCTCTTAATATGTGGTTAGATTCTGTCTGTTGACATTTGGTTGAGAATTTCTGTACCTACGGGATATTGGTCTGCAGTTTTATTTTCTTAGGATACCTCTGTCTTGTTTTGGTATCAGGGGGATGCTGGCTTCATAGCATGAGTTAGGGAGTAGTCCTTCCTCTTCCATATTTTGGGAGAGTTTCAGTAGGATTGGAGACAATTCTTCTCTGAATGTTTTTATCGAATTCCCCAGTGAAGTTATCTGATTCTGGGTTTTTGCTATTGTTGAGCGGTTTTTGATGACTGGTTCAATCTTTTCTCTTGTTATGAGACTGTTGAGATTTTCTACTGCTTTTTGTGTTCATTTAAGTAAGTTATATGCTACTATGAATTTTTCCATTTCATCTAAGTTTTCTTGTTGGAGTATAACTTGCATAGCATTTTGTTATAATCCTCTTTATTTCACTTGGATCTATTGCAATGTTTGCAACCTTACTTCTCATTTTGGTTATTTGTTACTTCACAATTTCACCCTCTCAGTCTAACCAGTGGTTTATCTATCTTGCTTTTTTTTTTTTTTTCCTTCAAAGAATTGACTAAATAGATGAAAATAAGTGAAGGACATTCCATGTTCTTGAATTGTTGCTATTAGGTACTGTTGAGTTGGTTCTGACTTGTAATAACCATGTATAACAGAACAAATCACGACCTCATCCTGCGCCAGCCAATCTCACAATCGTTGTCATGTGTAAGTCCACTGCTGCTGACCTTCCACTTGATCAGGGATTGGTCCCTCTTGATAATGTGCCAAAGTATGAGACAAAGTCTCACCATTCTGGCTTCAAAGGAGAATTCTGGCTGTACTTCTACCAACATAGATTTGTTTGTTCTTCTGGCAGTCCATGGTACTTTTAGTATTCTTCTCCAATGCCATAATTCAAATGCTCGTGGATTGTTGTTATTGTTAAGTACTGTCGAGTCAATTCTGACCCATAATGACCCTGTATAGGGTTTCCAAGGAGCAGCTGGTGAGCTTGAACTGCCAACCTTATGGTTCAAAGCAACTTTGCAGTCCAGCGCATTAGCCCATAGTGCCACACAGACTTAATATTGTGAAAACATCAGTATTTCCCACAGCAGTCTATAAATTCAATGCAATCCCTGTCAAGATTCCAACAGCATTCTTTACAGAAGTGGAAAATCTAACCTTTAACTTTATATGAAAAGGAAAACGGCCCCAAATAGCAAAGCAATTTTAAAGAATAAGGTAAGAGACCTTACATTCCCCAATTTCAAAATATACTATGTTGTTGTTAAATGCCATCTAGTTGATTCAGACTCATAGCAGCCATGTTTCTGAGGAACAGCTGGTGGGGTTGAACTGCCCAGTGTTTATCCTATACAGCTACAATGATTAAAACAGTCTGGTACTGAATTAATGATAAATATATAAACCAATGGAATAGAATTGAGAGCCCAGAAATAAATCCATACATCTATGGACCATTGATCTTCGACAATAATGCTAAGTCCACTCAGTGGGTAAGGGATATTTTCTTCAAGTGATGCTGGCAAAATTGGATTTCTGTCACATGCAGAAAAATGAAGCAGGACCCATATTTCTCACCACACACAAACACTAATTCAAAATGAGTTGAAGCTGAAACTATAAAGTTCTTGAAAGAAAACATAGGGAACAGACAGCTTCATCTTTCTCCTACAGAGAGGTTGGTGGGTTTGAACTACTTACCTCATGGCTAACAGCCCAATGCCTAGCCCACAACACCACTCGGGCTCCTTGCATTATCTATTGTTGCTAAGTGCCCTTGAGTCGGTTCTGACCCATAGTGACCCCTGTACAGGGTATCTGAGGCTGTAAATCTTTATGGGAGTAGAACGCCTCATCTTTCTCCCACAAAGCGGCTGGTATTTTCGAACTGCTGGCCTTAAGGTTCACAGCCCGATTCGTAACCACTACGCTACCAGAGCTCCTTGCATTATCTATTAAAGAGATCCAAATCAAAACTACAATGAGATACCACTGATACCCTGGGTACCCTATTCCACTGGTAGTGGGAATATAAAATGGTACGACTATCATGGCAAGCAGTATGGCAATTCCTCCAAAAGTAAGAAACAACTACCAAATGACCCAACACTTTCTCTCCTAAGTATGTACCCCTTGTTGTTGTTTCTGAGGAGCAGCTGGTAGGTTTGAACTGCTGACCTTGCAGTTAGCAGTTCAGTGCTTATTCTACAGCATTACATTGTTATGTCAAATCAGTTTCTAAGAAGTGGCTGGTGAGTTTGAACTGCCAAACTTGTGGTTCAGATCGACCTTGCGGTCCAGTGCTTTATGCCACAATGCCACACCAGGACTCCATTCCGTAGGGGTCAAAAAATAGAGACAGAAGCAGGCATATGTCTGCTGATGTTCATTATGGCAGGGCTACAATGGTAAAAAGATGGAAACAACTTAAGTGCTCTTTAGTAAATAAGTGAATAAGCAAAATGTGGTATTTACATACTATGGAATATTGCTGTTGTTGCTGTTAAGCGTCATCAAGTTGGTTCCGACTCATAACAACATTATGTAGGGTTTCCAAGGCTGTAAATCTTTGCAGGAGCAGAAAGCCTCATCTTTTTCCCATGGTGCAGATGGTGGGCTCGAACCGCCAGTCTTGTGGGGGGCTTATCCTACAGAGACACCATGCTCCCTATGTAATATTATGCTATAGGGTAAAGCACTGGACTGCAAGGTCAGCTTTAACAGCAAGGTTGGCAGTTCAAACCTACCAGCCACTCCTCAGAAACCTTATACAGGGTTGCTAGGAGCCAGGTCTGACTCGACAACAAACAAACAAAACGAAGTCCTGATACATGCCACAACATGGATGAACCTTAAAAACATTGAGCTAAGTAAAATAAGTCAAGCGCAATTATTGTATGGTCTCACTTGCATGCAAAGATAAGAATGGTAAATATATAAAAGCTAGCGGTTACCAGTTCCTATCGTGGGTGAGAAAAGGGAGGGAATAGGGCATTTTGGAAGGTCTGAATGTGATGGGAAAATTGACATCTATTAACATTAATGGTTATATAACTTGATACTGAAACCAGTTGTCATGAATTGAATTGAGTTCCCCCAAATATGTGCCAATTAGGGTAGACCATGATTCTTGGTGGTTTGGCAGTGATGTAATGATATAACCATCCCCCATGATGTGACTTGATGTGATCAGCCAATCCATTGTAAAGGATTAGGGTGAGATGCAACATGTTTACAAATGCCACAACCCTGGTTTGATGTAAGGGCAGTTTCTCTGGGTGTGACCTGCATCTCCTTTATCTTACAAGAGATCAAAGGAAAGTGAAATGAACAGAAAGACCTGGTTAACACCAAGAAAAACAAGAGCTGGGACTGAAGTGCATCCTTTGGACCTGTAGTCCAGGCACTGGGAACCAACTAGACCCAGAGGAAGAGTGAAGGAAGACACTTGGGGTTCTCTAAGGAAGGCAGAGCCACAGATATTGGAAGGAAGCAGGGTCCTTCCCCCAGAATTGACATAAAAAGCCAAGCCTTCCTTAGTATTGGCACCATGAACGTGGATTTCTAGTCTCCTAAACTGTGAGAGAAAGAACCCTGATGAGGCTATAGAATGAGCACTGGACTGCTAACTGCAAGGTCAGCAGTTCAAACCCACCAGCTACTCCAAAGGAGTAAATCTGCTCCGTAAAGATTTACAGCCTCAGAATCAAGTCATGACAATGAATTTGGTTTGGTTTTTGAGAAAATGTGAGAGACTAAATTGTTTGATAAAGCCATCCACTTGTGGTATTCTGTCATGGCAACATTAGATAAGTAGTTTAAAAAAGAAAAATACAAACAAAATGACAAATTTTGTTTGTTGTTGTTAAGTGCTGTGGAATCAATTTTATCTCATAGCAGCCCTGTATAGAGTTTCCGAGGAATGGCTGGCAGGTTTGAATTGCCAACCTTGCAGTTAGCAGTCTAGTGTTTCTCCTACAGCACCATCCCAGGACTTCAAATGACAAATTGAATGTTGTATTTAATTTTACAACAAAAATAGCAGAGCAATAAAAGGACTGGGACTGTATGTAGCTAATGGCTGCAGATATTGATCTTCTTTAGGTACAAATAAACACCTCATGGGATTAGCTTTCTTGGTTCAAACATTCAGGATAATAGTTTCATGGTCCTGTCCAATCAAATAATTTTCAGAGTTTTTCTTGTTTTAAGAGAGTTTTGCTTTACTTCCTAGTTCAGTAAGTAGTGCCTAGTGTCTTAAAAGTTTGTAGTCATCGAAGATACAATATTGATCTCTTCACCTGTTGTTGTTGTTAGGTACCATCGAGTCGGTACCGACTCATAGTGACCTTATGCACAACAGAACGAAACACTGCCCAATCCTGGGCCAACCTCACAATTGTTGCCATGCTTGAGCCCATTGATGCTGCCACTTTGCCAATCCGTATTGCTGGGGGTCTTCCTCTTTTTCTCTGACCTTCTACTTTATCAAACATGATATCCTTCTCCAGTGACTGGTCCCTCCTGACAATATGTCCAAAGTATGAGAGACAAAGTTTGGCCATCCTGGCCTCCAAGAAGCACTCTGGCTGCACTTCTTCAAACACAGATCTGTTGGTTCTTTGGGCAGCCCATGGCACTTTCAATATTCTCCTCCAACACCATAACTCAAAAGCATCAATTCTTCTATGGTCTTTCTTATTTACTGTCCAGCTTTCACATGCATATGAGGTTATTGAAAATACCATGGCTTGGGTCAGGCGCACCTTAGTCTTCAAGCTGACATCTTTGCTCTTCAACACTTTCAAAAGGTCTTGTGCAGCAGATTTGCCTAATGCAATACATCGTTTGATTTCTTGACTGCTGCTTCCGTGAGTGTTGATAGTTGATCCAAGAAGAATGAAGTCCTTGACAATTTCAATCTTTTCTCCACTGATAAGAATGTTGTTTATTGGTCCATTGGTGAGGATTTTTGTTTTCTTTATATTGAGATGCCATCCATACTGAAGGCTGTGCTCTTTGATCATCAGTAAATATTTTAAGTCCTCTTCACTTTCAGCAAATAAGTTTATATCATCTATATATCACAAGTTGTTAATGAGTCTTCCTCCAATCCGGATGCCATGGTTTTCTTCCTAGAACCCAGCTTCACAGAGGAAACATAAACACTAGTAGCGGAGTGGATTATGAGCTGGGCTGCTAATCAAAAGGCCAGCAGTTCAAATCTACCAGCCACTCCATGGGAAAAAGATGAGGCTTTCTGCTTCCATAAAGCTTTATAGCCTCAGAAACCCTATACAGGTTGCTATGAGTTGGAACCAACTCTTCAGAACACAACCACCAGCTAGAGAAGGTAAATGTCTGCAGATCTAATTGCCCCCATGAGCTATCACATCCCTTACCAAGAGACCAGAAGAAAAGGATGGTGCCCCACTACTGTTATTGAACATTTTAATCAGATCCAATGTTGTTGTTGTTAAGTGCTGTTGAGTCGGTCCTGACTCAATGACCCTATATGGGGTTTCCGAGGAGCAGCTGGTGGGCTTGAATTGCCAACCTTGTGGTTCGCAGTGGATCCTAATCAAAAGGAGGAAAATTATGAAATGGAACTTCAAATTCTTATTGGAAACCAGATTTACTGGATACATTAAGATTAGAGGAAACATCAAATCTATTGCCTGGAAGCAACTTTTAAACCTTGAACTGAAAGTATCCCATGATGTCATATTTAAGCTAAACAGTTTGACTTCATAATGTTTACTTTGATCCTTTTAAAGAACTTTACCTATATGAGATCAAAATGAAAACCGGTGCTGAAGAGTAAGCACTGGGCTGAACTGTATGGTCGGAAGTTCAAAACCCATTAGCCACTCTTAGAAAGCCTACCCAGGGTCACTAGGAGTAGGAACTGAGTCAGTGGTACATAACAACAACAGCAAATAACACAGATGGGAATGCTAAGGGACAAAGGATCTAAGTTAACAATGATACAGTGATCTTGTCACAGAGAGTGAGAATGATTACTATGCATAGAACCAAAAAGTTCATGGAAGAATCCCATCATCGATTTCATTTTCCCACAAGCCATCTGAAGTCCCCTCATATATGTACAACTTGTTGCATGGATGTATGTTTTGTAAAATTCTTTCATCAAAAAAATTTTTTTTCAAGAACTCTCTCCCTACCACCACCATCACCATTCCAATTTGAGCCTATCATGCCCTGAACAAGCATGGTACAAAAAAGCAAAACAAAACAGTTACAGCCAAGTTGGTTCTGGCAACTCCGTGTGTGTCAGATAGAACTGCACTCCACATGAGATCTCAATGTCTGATTTTTCAGGAGGTCTCCATGCCTTTCTTCCCTGGCCCCTCTAAGAGGACTGTTCCGTTAGCAGTCAATGCATTAACCATTAGCACACATATACACACACCTTCCCTGGGACTCCGAGTGCACAAGAGGCACTCATGAAATGTTTGTTGGGGGAAATGATCCTTGTGTGATATAACTCTGGAATGGGAGCTATATATTCTATATATTCTACAGCCAAACCTTCCCAGAAGATTCCCATTCCACTTTCAGGAAGTGTATTCTGGGAAGGAGCATGCCTCCATGCAGGAAAGGTGAGAAGACAGAAAGGCACTAAAGCTTGCTGGGAAGGAGACTGGCCTCTGTGTCTCGACCCACTAGGGAGCAGCAGAGGATGGAGAATGGTTCCCAGCTCTGACTGGAGGCTGCAACATATGGGGAGAAGGGATGGGAAGGGGCCCTTTTCCTAGCCTGGTGGTTGCAGATGCAAAATCAGTTTGAACAACCCAAAGCTTGATAAAGAGGATACCCCATTGCCAAGCAGGGTCTCTCAACTTCGGAATTAAAGACAGGGATTGAAGAGGAAAGAGATGGATCAGTGAAGATGCCCCCTGTCTGTCTTCTGTCATGCCACCTGAGGTTGCAGGGGTTCCCCCCTTAAAGCACCTTCCCCATCACTTTCAAGGAGAGATTGGGATCTCCTGAACCCCAGAGTGGGGGAAGAGACCCGAGACTACTGGTCATGCCGTGGGCAGACAGAGTTGATCAACTGTCCCTGCTCTGGTCTCAACCAGCAGACCATGGAACCAACTGAAATCCACTCCAGAAAGAAAGGAAAAGGACCTTGAAAGATTCCTAAATATTGATTTGGAAACTCAGTGCACCCACTAAAGACATTTTCTAGGTGATTCTTCTGGGCCAAGGGGAGGGAGAGCTCCTGGCCTAGGATGAAGGTCAATCTTTCCCTCTTCTCACCTCCTTTACTCAACCAAGAGATGGTATCTGAAATCGAGTGAATCACTCTGTCATTTACTAGCTACATGTTCATAGACAAAGTACATTTCCTCTCTTGGCCCCAATTTCCTTATCTGTACAGTGAGGGAAATGATAGCTTTCTCTCTCGGAGTTATTGTGATAGTGAGCCAAGCGCCTTGCACAACACCTAGCGCCTGGCAAGCGATCGATAAGACTATTCCTGCATGCAGGGCAGTCAGTCCCTGGCGCAGTTCTTCATCTTGTACTGAACCGGCTGCAGTATCCTTCTTGACCAGCGGGAAGCGGTGTGGGACCACGATGCCGGCTTTGTGCATAACCAGACTACCGAAGACCAGTGGAAAGAGACGGATCTTACTCCCTTCTTGCTCCTCAGGAGGTACTCTCGTCATCACAGCTCAGAGAAGACCCAGGGTAGTCAAAGCAAAGGTAGCAAGCAGGTATGGAATGGGGAGTCAGGGCATGGAAACGTCAGCAATCCTGGAGGTGGGGGTGGGGTGTAGGAGTCTACCCAAATACCTTATGACAGAGCTGGGAGACTTAGGGGCCCAACCCACTGTTTCATTCTGGACATTTTCCTCAAAAGTATAATGAGATGGAGCAGAGTACTATTAAAAATATTTCTTGGGTCCCATCTGTGCAGTCTTACCTAAGAGTTCATATTTAACACACCTGGAGATTTGGATTGAGAAACTCACAAACCTGAAGATGGTTGTTGTTGTAGTTGTTAAGTGCCATCGGGTCGGTTCCGACCCATAGAGACCCTGTACAGGGTTTCCGAGGCTATAAATCTTTACACGAGCAGAAAGCCTCATCTTTCTCCTACGGAGCTGATGATAGTTTCCAACTGCTGACCTTAAGGTTCGCAGGCCGATTCATAACCACTACACTATCAGAGCTACCTCCTGAAGATGGTAGATGTTGTGAAATGCCCTCAGTTCCCACTCGTAGCCACCTTGTATAGGGTTTCTGAGGCTGTAAATCATTGCAGGAGCAGAAATTCTCAATACCCCATGAAGCGGCTGGTGGCGTCAACCTTCCATTTAGCAGTTCAGTGCTCATCCTACAGAGCCACAGCACTCCCTGAAGACCTGGATGATGTTGTTGTTAAGTGCCAAGGAGTGGCTGATGGGTTTGAACCGCCGATCTTGTGCTTATCCATGGACTCCAAAAACCATGGGTACATTATTTAAATTCCCTGATCTTTGTCAGTTATAAAAAAGTGTAAGTCGGATTGTCACCCTTAAAAAACAAAAACAAACAAACAAAAACACTCCAGTGACTCTCCATCCAACTAGGATATGATGCAAACACCCAGCATCGCCCATAAAGCCCCACACAATGTGCCCTTCCCATCCACCTTCTTGCTCTCTCCTTGTCAGACTCCACTAGGGCACCTCCTGCCTCACTGCCACTGTATTTGCAGTTCCATTTTCTTTGGACCCTCTCCCTCCAGATGACTATGGGACTCTTCCTTCAGGTCACTTCTTCTCAGAGAGACCGTCAACAATGACCCCACCATTCCTTCTCCATCTGCCACCCAATTAATCCCAGTGCACCAGTGACTTCATTTGTATCAGAGTAGAAGTGTGCTACATAAGATCTTCAGTGGCTGCTGATTTTTCAGAAGTAGATCAGGCCTTTTTTCCTGTGTGTCTGGATGGATTTGAACCTCCAGTCTTTCAGTTAACTTGTAAGTTAATCATTTGCACCACTCAGCGGTTCCCTCTCTCCCCTTACCCAGTTTTATCTTTCCTTCACAGGATATTATGTGTCTGTTTTTATCTGTTCACTGTCTTACTGCTCCTGGAGAAAGCACGCACCCTGAGGGCTCACATCTTGCCGATTGTGTCTCTGTCACTTCATAGGAACTCACTAAATATGCGTTGAATGAATGCATAGCTTGATGAATGCATCTACAAAATGTGGAGGTTCAGGAAGGACAGTAATGGTGACAGCTCTTTGTAAATTTAATTCAATATTTATTTGTGTCTGTTGATACGGGCTTAAGGCATAGTAGTTGCTGCTGTTTATTGTCATAAAGAGAGTGAGATCGGAAATAAATCTGGTCTGGGCCCAAAATGTATACTGTCAGCGCCATCCGATTCTACCCTTAATTGGAGCTGCGGGTAGCAATTGTGCAAGGGGGGTGGGGGGAAGCAGGGCGTGGGGAGTAGCGGCCCCTCCTCCTCATCCTCTTGGCCCAGGAGTCGTACCCTTCTCCCATCCCAGCTATCGCACAGTGCCCTCCTCCCTCCCTCGTCCCCGCTCCAGGGAGTCCAGAGCCTCCGAGATTCCCGGCTGTCTGAAGTCGCTGGGAAGTGTACCAGACGCCTGGCTGTATGCTGGGGAGAGCAGGAGAGACAAACTGTAGAGATTCGACGCGAGAGCTGGAGTGGCGGCGCAAGAGGGCGGAGGAGAGCAGCTAGTTCCTGAGGTCTATTCATTTCCCCGCAGGCTGCCCCGAGAACCTTGGCGATTGTATGCGCGTGTAACAAGTGTGCGATTATGCGTGCAACTGGCGTGTGCGCGCGGTGCTTACACGCTTCCAAAGAGGCAAGGTGCAGGAAGCTCACTGTTGACACAAAAAGTGCTTAGACGAGTAATATTTACATTTGTGAAAGAAAGAAATCAAAGTGTTGGAGCCCCGGGAGGAGGACAGGGACCAAGGGCGCCGATCCTTCTCGGCTAAGGGACCCCGGAGCGAGCACCAAGAGCCTGGGAGGCCAACAACCTCCGCCCGCTACTCGCCTATTCTCCTCAGAACTTTTTCCTCCTCCCTCTTTCCCTCGCTCTGCTTCTCTCAGGGCGGTCTCCAGGGACTGTCTCTCACATTCATTCTCCTTTCCTCCTTGATTTATGCTGCAGAGTGGAACGACCTTCCCTGACCTCATTTTCATGACGGCGCGAGCACACCCGGCTGGCTCCGCACATTCCGGAGGAGGCGCGCGCCAACACTCACTCACTCACACACTCACTCACACACACGTACACCCGAGACCTGGATGGCTGGACCCTGCCCATCCTCGAGTTCACAACCGCTCCGTCACTATTAGGACACTGCCTGGCTTGTGGTCGCTCAAAGAATAGATCCTCATTAGCATGTTGCTTTGAATATCATTTGCATTTTATTCATTTCGTGTCAAAACGCTCAGAAATCCGCACGCACACACACACACACACACACACACACACACACACCCTTCTCGCCACCTCTCCCCAGAGCAGCCAGGCCTCCCGGAGCTGGGGAGTCGTGGGTCTCCAGCTCAAATCCATTTCTGTCCAGCAAGTGCTCTAGGGCTGTGGGCCCCACCCCTGTTGAGTGTGCCCCCCACATTCGCACAGAAGAAAGGCTAACGTTTCCTGAGCCGTTACCAACTTCCAGCCCAGCGCTAAGGGTTTGTGCTCACTTATTTATTTAATTCTTACAGCAATCCAAATCCATGTGCTGCGTTATACCCACTTGAGAGACGAGGAAACTGAGGCACAAAGGTCACTTGTCTACTAAGGTCAAAGAGCTAAAAAATGAAGAAATCCAGGCTGAAATCTAAGGCGGCCCGAGTCCCAAACCCAAAAGCGTAATCGCTCATGCTACCCGACCTCGTACAAGGTCAAAGCTGAACTAACCGCGGTAGGAGAAAGTCTGTTTCGCTACGTGGAAGAAAGTCCTCCTGCCCGGCTGCCCGTGGGGGAAGGGGAAGGGGAAGGGGAAGGAAGGGAGTCGGGCGTATTCTCCCGAACCGGGCTTGCAGCGCCCCTCTCGCCGGGCAGTCTACCATCCTGACCCCTTCCCAGACGGGGTTCGGCCTGGTCCGGCCGCCGTGCTCTGGAGGTCGTCTGTCGGGGCTGGCTAGTTAAGAAAAATAAACAATGTTCCAAATGAAGACGATGCCTTTCAACCCGAGCCCCGCCGCCTGCCAGAGAAATGCAAACAGCGGGGGACCGCCGGAGCCCGCAGGGCCCCTGCGCCGGAGCGGCGGGTGGGAAGGCCGAGCCGGAGTAACCCGAGCCTCAGCGCCGGCTCCCCGCGCGCTGCCCTCCGCCTGCCCCTTCGCCCCTGACCCCGCCGGCGGCGCTCGAGGCCCGCTCCCGCCTGCCCTGG
>NW_006408556.1:12203682-12222054 GCF_000296735.1 Chrysochloris asiatica
CCACCGGGCCGACGTTCTCGGCGCCCCGAACTGCCTACCCTCTTCCTAACACGCGGGGCTCTGGCCCGCATCTTGGCCCATCACCACCCCGAGCCCCTGTAGAGTCTCGCATCTTCCTGACCACCTGGAGCCTATCAGCAAAGCTCCCTGCAGCATCAGGCCTTGGCTCTGGGGTCTTTAAAACATCAAGAAAAAAACACGGGCCATAGGTGTCAGAAACCCGCCTAGCAGCAATCTGTTGCCTCCCGGGTCGAGGTGGAGGGCTGATTCCAGATAAGTGAACTTCCCAGGGGTGGGAAACACCCAGAGGGCGCGCGGCCTGGGCAACGAAGCGAACTGCGAGGCCGTGGCAGCCCAGCAAGGCCGAAGGAGTAGCGGACGCTGAGCCGAGAGGGCTAAACCCAGGCCAACCGGGTGAGGAGCGGTTGTAGTTCGCGGTCCTCGTTTCTCGCAGATTCTAGCACCCTGACAACCTGATCCCTGGACCTTAAGGGGGAGCAGATGGGCGAGGGAGGATGACCCCTTTCGAGTCCCCACCCCACTTGGAGGAAACGCCCGTCTGTGCAGCATCCGACAGCGCCACTCTCTTTTTTTATTGATGCGCAAATGATTCTAGGGAGCCGCCGTGGCTGCACCTGCGTGCGCGCCGCGAGAGGACATACTGGAACAGGCCCGGGCACGGAGGGCATATCGGGACCCCGGCTTAGTGGCCCCAAAAATTTCAAGAAGGATCGCTGCGCCGCGTGGATCACGCGGCCGGCGATTTCCTGGCCTCCACTTGAGGCCAGGAGTGTTGGGAAGGAGCGGTGTGGCACTCCCACTTGTTTCGAATGCCTTGGTTGCAAAGCTGGCCCGCGTCGAGAACCGCGAGAAATCCCCGAAATGAAGCTTCCGTCTGCTTCCGGAGAGAATGCGGACAGGTGAAGCCCAGGAAACCGCTTCCCGTCGTCTCTTCTGACGCCTTATCGTAGGGCAAGAAAAGGAGCCGGTCTGTCGGGCTCCCTGCGTCCTGTCTTCGCGTTCGCTTTCCCAGCTGTTGTCAGAGTCGGGAGCCGAGTGCTCTCCTGGGAGATAAGCTCACACACGTGCGCCTTCGCGCACACTCGCGCGCGCACACACATTCGCCCTGTACGTCCAAATGGGTAAGGCCCGGGCCCATTTGCGCCGCTGCTCAGGGCATCACGTTCACTGCTCCCCCTCAAACACCTCTCGAGATCCGGGACTTGACTTCCCGCAGTCTCTTCACCTGATTCAGCACTCGTGAAATCTATACTCGTGAAGATTTCTTCTCTTGCACTTTCGTGAAGGGGAAGAAATATGAAACTGGGAGAATTCCTCTTTTCTCAAAGATACTCTACCTGGGTTTACAAAGGGTACTTTTCTCCTGTTGTATTAAAAGGAGAAAAAAAAAAAAACTTTACTTAGTAGAAAATCAAATCAGCGTGAACATCACCACCACCATTTCTCTCCGGTTTCATAATCCGGTTCCTTTCCGCCAACTGAAACAGAGCAAATTCTAGCAGGAAGTTCATTCATTTTGGGTCCTCAAAAAAGCGTCACTTTGGAGATGAGTGATAAATCTGCGCAGCCTGAATTCTCTCCACCACTGCCCCCTCGGACCCTGCAGTGTAGACGGGACCCCGAGGGGGTACATTTGAAAGCCCAGCTCCTGGTTCCTGGGGCGGGTTGACAGGTCAGCCCTCTGGCTCTCGTTTTGCAACACTCCCCCCCCCCAGCCCCCATCCGACCTTCTCCCCCTCCTTGCCCCCCTCCCCCCACCCCCAGCGTGGGACTCAGACACCAATCCTGGGGCGAGGACGCGGTTGACAGATAAATTGCAATGTAGGCCAAGGGGGGAAAAGGGACCGTGTCTCTTTAACGGGCCCTCCAGACAAAGCGTCTCCCCTCAGAGCAAGCGGAGCCCGGCGCAGCCGCGCGCAGACCTGTCAGCGCGTCTCCCGCGCTTGGGAGAGAGTTTGCAAAGTCATAATTATATCTCTTAACCTGTCTTGCTCTTTGCAGAAGAAGGTCCCATTATATTGAAATGAGATTATTAGCCATCAAATACTTTCTTTCTCAGGAGTTTTTTTTTTTTTTTTTAAATTCAAATACCTTAACGACTTGGCAATTGCATTTTGATCAGATTTCGTTGGCGCCCCAGCCCAAGGCGGGAGATGGGGCGGGAAGTGATGGGGATGCAAAAGGGGTGCCAAAAGAGTTTGCAAAGAGAAGTAACCCCTCCTTTATTCTTCTCTTAGGTTACATCTATTCGGTGGGAACCTCTAGGCCTGGGACGAGGGTGTGAGATACGGGAAGTTGTAGCTATGGGGTAAGAGGTGAGAGGCACGTCACCCCTTTAAGCCCCTTTCTGTAAACGAAATGTTAGTTTCAGACAGAGAAGACCTGGATGATGAGACCTGAGCAGGTTGCCGAAGTGTGAGGGGTTTAGAATAGGGGTGGGTCTGGGACACCAGGTAAGGGCTGAGGCTAAAGGTAGGAGTTGTGTTCGCGGACTGTTTCTGTTGGAGTTTGGCTCAAGGCTCCCTGGAGGTTCCTGGTAGATGGAATTTCTGTCGGTAATAATAAATGGGGTTTTGCTCGACACCCAGGGTCTGTCTGGTTTTTACCAAAGATTGTGAGCCCCTTGAGGGTGAAGCCCATCTTGTTTCCAGGCCCTGCCAGCAGTAGCCCCATCCCCTCCCTGGACTTGGTGGGGAGGGGAGCAGAACGTGAGGTGGAAGATTTTCCAGACTCTAATTGTAAAGCCCCTCACCCTGACTTCCCCTGGTGGGAGGAGGAACCAAGCCTGTATTTCCCTTGGCTTCAGCCCAGACTCAAGGAAAATATAGAAAGTAAAAGGGCTCAGCAATCCCACCTCTGCCCACCCCCTAACACACACACTTCACATATAATCCCAGAATCTAGTTCTACTCAATTGTCTTCCAAAGGAGACCTCTCCTCAGGTACTCAAAAAGCAAGGTTCAGAGTCCACATATCTGGCTTCTCCATCAGACTGGATTCACAGTCTACCCTTGTCTCCCAGCCTCAGTTTCTTCCTGGGCACCATGAGATCTGGATGGTCCTTTAATCTCTACCAGCCTTTATTTTCCTGTAATGAAGATTCTTAGAATAGATTCAGTCATATGGAAGATTTCAGCGAAGCCATGTCAGCTTTCTCCTCCCATCTCCTCAGGAAGGCAGTCCTGAAGGAAAAGGGGAATAAAGTCTGGCTTTAAAAGCCTCTAAACATAAAACTTTGGGAAACTAAAGCTGAACAAATGAGTACCCTAGGATCCAGCAGTTCCCCTAGTAGACATTTATCCAATAGAAATGTATACACACATTCACCAAAAAGACATGTACAAAACTGTTTCCGGCAGTATTCTCACAGTAGCCCCAAAGTGGAAACTATCAAATGTCCACTAAAAGTAGAATAGGTAAGTAACTTATAGTATAATCACATAATGGAATACTACAGACAAGAGAAAGAAGGATAATACTACACGAATTTTCCACATTCTGTTGGGTCACGACTGAACCAATAAGCACCATCATGATAAATGGAGAAAAGATTGAAGTTGTCGAGGGTCTCATTTTACTTGGCTACAAAATCAGTGCTCATGGAAACAAACAGCAGTCAAGAAATCAAACGATGAATTGCATTGGGCAAATCTACTGCAAAGGACCTTTTTTGAAGTGTCATTTGGAGGACTAAGGTGCACCTGATCCAAGCCCTAGTATGCATGCGGAAACTGGGCAATGAATAAGGAAGATCAGAGAACTGATGCATTTGAGTTATGGTGTTGGTGAACAGTATTGAAACTACCATGGAGTGTCAGAAGAGCAAGCAAATCTGTCCTAGAATGCTCCTTAGAAGCAAGGATGACAAAACTTCATCTCATGTACTTTGGACAGGAGGGACCAGTCCCTGGAAAAGGACGTCATGCTTTGTAAAGTAGAGATCATCGAACAAAGAGAAAGACTCAATGAGATGAATCAACACACTGGCTGTAATAATAGGATCAAATGTAGTGTTTTGCTCTGTTGTACACAGGGTAGCTGTGAATCAGAACTGACTTGATAGTATCTAACAACATTACTACATGCAACAGTGTGGATGACTCTCACAGACCTAATGCTGAGCTAAAGAAATCAGATACAAAGTAGAATATAATCTGAGGTTCCCTGGTGACCCGGTGCATAAGAAAACAAAATGCTATCTGGTTCTGCACCATTCTCATGATTGGTTGGGGATTGAACTCTTGTGATCCATAGGACTTCCGTGGCTGATTTTCTGAAGTAGTTTTCAAGGTCTTTCTTCCTAGTTCATCTCAGTTTGGAAGCTCCACTGAAATCTGTTCAACATATTGTCAGCATGACAACAACATAAAACCAGACAAGATGAGTCTGTTCTGTTAGAAGGCCGGAGGGAGGCTTCTGGAGTGATGACTGTCTTCTGATTCTGTTTGCACACACGTGCTTAGCTTCTGAAAATGTCTTCAGAAATGCACCTATGTTAAGCAAATTTTGTGAATGTATTGAGTATTATATTTAAACCTCGTTGGAAATTTCCTCTTCCTAACCCTCAGTTCCATTCCCACAGGCACACATTCTAATACTCCAAACTGAATATTGGTCTGTTAATATTTGACCCTCCTGTCCACCTGCCTTCTTGCCCTGTACTGGGCTCAGCTTTGTGGAATATTCACAAATGTATTGGAATCCCTGCCCATAAGGGGTTTTTAATCAAGTTTGGGAGGCTGATGAGCATACAGAAAGTAACGTAGGTACCATTTAATGACATAGAGTGAGTGGTTTGTAATGGGAGCCTGACAGCCTGGGTTTGAATCCCAGCTCCATCACTTTCAGCCATGTGACCTTGGACAAGTGATTTTACCTCACTGGTTCTGATAGTATCATCTGAAATATGGAGGAGATAATACTAGTATCTATCTCACAGGGTTGTTGTGAGGATTACATCAACATACAACAGTGTGGAGTAAGTACTCCAAAAGTGTCGCCTCTGTTCTCACCTGGTGTGGTGGCCACCCTGGCGTGAGCTGCTAGGGGTTCAGAGAAGAAGATTGAGAACAAAGTGAGAGATCGGAAAGACTTGGTGAGGAAGGGGCCACTTGAGCTGGCAGAAGCTGATGAAAAGTGGAACCTTAGGAAGATCCTCTGAATCTTAGCAACAGCAATGTTTGGACATTTTAATTTTTGGTTGTCACAGCTAAGAGGGAGGTCCTGTTAGCATCTAGTGGGCAGAGATCAGGGATGCTGTTAAACATCCTACAATGTCCAGGACAGCCCCCACAGTCAAGAATTACTGTTGGTAACTGCTGTGGAGTTGTCTCTGACTCAGGGGGACGCCATGAACAATGAAATGAAATGCCGTACTATCCCCATTGTGGTCCATAAGGTTTCCATTGCTGATGGACTTTCTTCCTAATCTATCTTAGTCTGAAAGCTCCACTGAAACTTTTTAGCATCATAGCAATACCTATTCCTCCACTGGCAGATGATGGCTGAATAAAAGGTGCATTAGCCAGGAATCAAACCCTTGTCTCCTGCATGTTGTTGGTAAGTGCCATCGAGTTGGTTCTGACTCATAAGACCTGGTATAGGGTTTCCAAGGAACAGTTGGTGAGTTTGAACCACCAACTTTGTGGTTAGCAGTCCAGTATTTATTCTATAGCATCACACCAGGAACTCCAATTCACATAAGGCATGGATACAACCACTGGGCCACCGCTGGAGAATCACACCACCCAGTGCTGAGGTTGAGAAACTCTGATCTGGATGATGGAGGGGGTGGTGGCATGGCAGAGCACCCAGAAAGGGAGAAGGGTGTTGTCTTAGCTATCTGGGGCTGTTATACCATTAGTGGATACCTTCAACAAACAGAAATTTATTCTCTCGCAGTTTGGGAGCTAGAGGTCAAAACTCAGAGTGCAAGCTCTGGGGAAAGGTTCTTGTTCCCTTGCAGCATCTGTAGGATCAGCATTGCTGGAGGATTGCCATGTGTCTTGGCATCAATCTTCCCCTGGATCTAGAAGCTTCACAGTGTATGGACACCAGGTCCAAAGGATGTGCTCCACTTCTGGCTGTTCTTTTTTGGTGGTATCAGGTCCCTCTCTCTCTGAACATGTCTTTCTCCTTTTATCTTTTGTAAGATAAAAGGTAGTTTCATGCCATATTTGAGGGACACTCCCTTATATCACATCAGGGTGATGAGTTTATCACATCATGAGAAATCATAACATCATTGCCAAACCACTGAGAATCACATAGCCCAGCCAAGCTGATACATACTTCGGGAGGATACAATTGAATCCATGGCAGGTGTGTCCTGGAAGTTCTGATATAAACTGAGGCTAAGTAGCATTGAGGGGTGTCCTGAAGTGTTCCTGTCCCTGTCTCAAGCTACAAGTTCCTTACTCACCTCTCTGATTTGAGAAGTTTGCTGAGAGTTTGAAAGGTTCGTTGTGGGGCTACTTTCTTGCTGCTGTCTGGAGAGACTTGGATAAAGTGGAACAGATTCTCAGCAGATTTGTGAGCGCATACTATCATATCTGCTTTGGAACCACAATTGGAGGTTACCCCTAAGACCATGGATACAGACCTTCTCTGGAAGTTCAGTAGAAGTAGGGGCTCACCCCACAGTTAGACAGTTCTGCTGGGAATGCTGAGATTAGACTTGGAAAGCCCAGCATGTCAGGGAAGAAGGGATTGTATGTATTGATGTAAATTATTTAGAAGGAGGGTTTGTTGTTGTTAGGTGCCATCAAGTCGGTGCCCACTCATAGCGACCTTATGCACAGCAGAACGAAACACTGCCTGATTCTGGGCCGACCTCATTACTGTTGCCACGCTTGAGTCCATCGATGCTGCCACTTGGCCAATCCATCTGGTTGGGGGTCTTCCTCTCTTTCTCTGTCCCTCCACCTTACCAAACATGATATCCTTCTCAAGAGACTCGTCTGTCTCCACCACTCGTCTGTCAGTTTGTCATACTGTGATGACTTGTGAGTTGCTGTGATTCTGAAAGTTATGCCACCGGTATTTTATATACCAGCAGGTTCACCCATGGTGGACAGGTTTCAGATGAGCTTCCAAACAAAGACAGATGAAGAAGAAAGAGTGATGAACTACTTCAGAATATTTAGTCACTGAAAACCTTATGAATAGCAGAGAAGGAGGGTAGCTGATACTTTCTAAGCCAAAAAGGAAAGATACATTGAATTTCAAAAGTGCCCAAGAGAACAAGGTGATTCTGTAGAGGCAAATGTGTTTCTAGGTTTTAAAAAAATACTTCATGGTAATGTTGTTGTTGTTAAGTGTTGTCAAGTTGGTTTGGAATCATAGTGGCCCTGTGTGGGGTTTCTGAGGAGCAGCTGGTGCATTTGAACAACTAACCTTGCAGTTAGTAATCCAGCACTTATCCTATAGTACCATAGAATCTGGAAGAGATAAAACTGACATTGATTAATAATAATAAAATTCCTGAGATTCCTAGCTCTGCTCTAAACACTAGACATATAGCAATGAACAATAAAGGCAAAGTAAACTCCCAGGAGGTATACAGATACTCGGAGAGGGGAGAGGTCAATTAAGCAGTATATAATGTATTACTTCAGACATATTGTCAGGAGGGACCAGTTGCTAGAGAAGGATATCATGTTTGGTAAGGTGGAGGGTACAGAGAAAAAGAGGAAGACCCCCAGTGAGATGGATTGGCAAAGTGGCAGCATCAGTAGGCTCAAGCGTGGCAACACTTGTGAGGTTGGCCCAAGAGTGGGCAGTGTTTCGTTCTTGATGGCACCTAACAACAACAAATGTATTACCAGGTATTGAACTGAGCATCTACTATGGAGTCAGTTGTTCTTCATATATATTATCAATCACACAAGAAAGTTTACGGTAGATATTTCTTCCTCCAACTTAAACGAAGGAACTGTGGCTCAGAGAAGGTAAGTAATTTTCCCAAGATTGTATTACTGTTAAGTGACATACTCAGGGAACTTTCTTAAGCTGATGAAGTCCATCTACAGACAAAGCCCTATAACAATCACCATACTCGATGATGAAATATTAAGTTTTCCTTCAAGCAAGACATGGATAACCACTATCAACATTTCTGTTCAACATTGTAGCAAACACCCTAGGCCAGGACAATGAGACAAGAAAAGTAAAGGAAAAGCAAGCAAAACTTTAAATATTGTGTCTTAATTATCTGGTTCTGCTATGGCAGAAATACATACCACAAGAGGATAGCTTTAACAAACAAATTTATTTCCTCACAGTTCAGAAGGCTAGCAGTCCATGTTCAGAGCATTAGCTTTAGGAAAAGGCTTTCTCTCTGTGTTGGATCTGGGGAAAAGTCCTTGTCTTTCAACTTCAACTATTTTTTGGCACTTTGGTGATCTTTGTGTAACAGGGCATCCCTCTCCATCTCTGCTTGTTCACTTGCTTGTTTAATCTCTTATATTTCAAAAGACATCTACTTAAGACATACCCGACATTAATACTGTCTCATTAATAAAGAAAAACCCATTCCCAAATGGGGTTATAGCCACAGGTAGCGGGGTTAGGATTAACAACACATATTTTTGGGAAACACAATTAAATTCTTAACACTGTAAAAGGGAAAGTAGATTATTATTATTCTACTTTCTATTATTATTGTTCATAAATGATGTGATTGAATACATAGAGAATACAAAAAAGTCTACAAACTACTGGAACTAACATATGAATCTAGTCAGGTCATTAAATACAGTCAACACACCAAAATATGTTATATTTCTTTACGCCAGCAAAACAACAATAAATAGAAAATAAAATTATTTCTTAAATGCAATTTTCAATAGCAGCAAAAAAACACTAAATACTTAGGAGTAAACCTTAATGAAAAACATGCAAGTTCTTTATGTGGAAACTACAAAACATTACTGAGAGAACTGAAAGACCTAAATAAATGGAGATATATACCATGTTCATGAACAGGACTCATAATGTGATGATGTTAATACAATTGCAATAAAAATCTACCTGTTGCTTTTTTAGTCTGTTTTGACTCATAGCAACACTATAGGACAGAATAGAACTGGTCATAGGGTTTTCAAGACTTTAACACTTTAGGGAAGCAGACATACTGCATCTTTCACCCACAGAGCTGCTGGTATGTTCAGACTGGTAACCTTTCAGTTAACATGAGACACCTTCACCACTCCACCACCAAATCCTATGTCATTGAGTTGATTCTGACTCATAGCAACTCTATGTAGAGTTTCTGAGGCTATAGATAATAAGGAAGCACCCTCTTCCTCCTGTGGAGTGGCTGGGGGATTTGAACTGCTAACCTTGTGATTTGTAGCCCAATGTGTAAACCACTATGCTATCAAACTCCTATAATCAGAACCTAGTAGGTTTATTTGTGGAAACTGAACTCAAGTGAGTCAGAGTTCATGGTCCTCTTCCCATCATACCACTGGAGCATAGATACTATAGAAATAGATCCAAGCATCATAGTGTTCCTCATGCACAGAGTAATGGACAGCCATAACTAAAAGGCAATCAAGACCCTTAACCATTAAGAACAAGACCCTGGAAAACCAAAGAGTAGTAGGTGGAGGAGATAAAATATATTCTCAGTTAAAACAGACTTTTGTCATGCTTTCAGTATGCTCAAAAGAAGGACTGTAATTAACCAAATACATTTTTATTTAAACAAGGGTGGTAGAGAACACGGGGGTTTGTTATATTCCATGAGTGATGTTGCTGGGGCTATGGCTCCCTGGCTGGGGATATAGCTCTCTCCATAGGTGTCCAGGGATTTCTCTGGCAAGGATTTGGAGAGTGGGTCAATAAAGCCTTGAGGCCACACGCCCATGGGCATCAGCTTTCGCAGCTGTGAGACATTTCTAGAGGCTCTTGATCTGTCCCAAGATAGCATCTGGGACTTGGCCTTGGCCTTGGCCTTGGGCTTGGACTTAGGGGAACACTGAGAGAGCTGTGCTCTGAAAACAATCATTGGAGAAGAAAGCTTCTCCCTCCCTGATAACAAGCTTGAAGGTGGACGAGGACCCAAACAGGAGGCTGGGGGTGGTCGGGGATGCAACACTGCCTTTGTTCTCAAACTACACCCACAAAGGCAGGACTCAGAGTTATGGAACATAGATAAACAGAGCTTATTCTCAGGTGAGGGGGAAGCCAGACCCCCCAGGATCTCTTCTGTG
Organism: Chrysochloris asiatica; assembly: GCF_000296735.1. Classification (NCBI taxonomy): domain Eukaryota; kingdom Metazoa; phylum Chordata; class Mammalia; order Afrosoricida; family Chrysochloridae; genus Chrysochloris; species Chrysochloris asiatica. The sequence continues at coordinate 12,213,921 of NW_006408556.1, forward strand.
TCCCAGCTTAATCCTATGGGGTTGCAGGCTTTCCTGAAAAAAAATGTGGGTAAAATTCAGATCAGTTGAAAAGAGACTCAAAAGAACAAATAGAAGGACAGAGCTCCCACCTCAATCCCACACTTACCATCTGTCTTTCTGAAGGAGTTTATTTTTCTCTAGCAATGCAGGTTTGGAGACAGATTCTACTACAGGACATTTCTTCATTTTCACTAAAAAAGAGAAAGAATTGGAGGGTTTTGGGTGAAAGTGATGACTAGGAAGACCAATGAGTCAGAGGAGTTTTCAGGGAAGAAAGAGGAAGACGAAGGACACAGAGAAATCTGGTTTCTTCAGGCTGGAGGAATAGAACAACTCCAAAACCTTCTCTTTCCAACACATACCTCTAATAAGGAAACCAGCCAAATTTACCCTTTTATAGTCTGGACTAAGGAACCCAAGTAATGTAATGTATTACAAGCTGAGTTGCTAACTGAAAGATCAGCAGTTCAAAGCTACTAGTCACTCCTCAGGAGCAAATCTTTATTTGCTCCTGTAAAGATTTACAGCCTTGGAAACCCTGTACAGGTCGCTATGAGTTGTAATCGACTCCAAGGCACATAACCACCACCACCACCACCATAGTCTACGCTGAGAGCTTAAATATGAGCAAGAGGAAGAGAGGTAAGATGTCATTGGAGAGAGAGATCATTACCCCCACCTCTTGCAGTATCTTTATGAGTCTAAGAAAGTCTACTTAGAACACATTGGTGAAGACTCCATTACCTATCATGATGTCACAGACAGGTTAGAACTAAGACATTCCAAAAGCTCCCAGTCTGACTTACTGAGCCACTGACTCCAATTTCTCCATGGAGAAAGCCTTACCTCTTTTCCTGTTGGAACTCTAAGATCGTCAGTTACAGATAGATATACTTCAAACTCTTTCTTCACATTCATTATTATGTGTCCAGAACTGGGGGACCTAAAACAAATACCATAGCATGTTCATCATCCTCACATAGAAGATAGAAGGTAGTCTAGAAGCACAAACAGGACACAAGTGTGAATCCTCCTGGTGTGCCCCTCCATATACTGGATCCAGAGTAAAGAGAGAAAGGGAAAATAGGGTCAATCTCTGCAGGCTAGAGGTGTGCAGAAGGCTTCCCATTGGAGAAGGAAGGGGAGAGCTGGGTTGAATGATGGATGTGATTTGGGTGAAAGCACTAGGCAGAAGTCATTGGGAAAAATGCAAAGCAGGATTCCCATTTGTGGGGACCAGGTAATAAGAGGGCTGGGAACACAGTGTGGAACTCAAGTAGAGAGGGACTTGAGTGCCAGGGTGATGATTTGGGGTTTGTTGAGGGAAATGGAAAGCCACTGGGAGATGAGATGACCTAGGAAACTATATCAGTCAGGGTCCCAACAGGAATTCAATGGTACACTGAAATTTGGAGAATTGGAATAAAGTTTGATAAAGGGGCAATTTACAAAGGCACAGACTGGTATAAAGAAACTTCAAAGTTAGTGCACTTCTCCAGAGCTATAAAAGCAGAGAACTGTAACCACCCCTAGACCATAAGAGAAGGGAAGATGTGACTTCAGAACCCGAAGCAGGGTCACGTAAAGGAAGACCATCTTGATGGGAGTTTGACCTCAGGTGGAGCCCATATCAGCCTTGTAAGGAGGGGACAGGGTCTCACTCTCCACCTCCCTCAGATCGTCTGCCAGGGCTTCCAGATGACTCCATACAACATGAACCTGAGGGCATAGGAGCCACAGCTGCACTAGTTCCTTAGTGTTGCTGTAACAGAAACACAAGTGAGCGGCTTTCAAGAAATTTGTTTTCTCGCAGTTCTGGAGGCTAAAAGCCCAAATTAAGGTTTGACTGTGTTGATTATTTCCTTGGGCATTCCTGGGTTCCTCACAAGGTGCCTCTATCCCTCTTCACCCTCCCCCACATCCTGATGTGTTCATACCTCTGTATCTAAAATGCTCTTCTATCGCTTGGAAATGATTAGACTTAGAACTCACACAACTTGGATATGATCTAATTAACATAACAAAGAAAACTTTATTTTCAAATATCCCTCTATCCACAGGTAGAGGGACTAGAATTACAACATGTACTTTGGGAAGCATAATTTAATCCATAATGCAGTCCATACAGATTAACCTCCCAAGGTAGCAAAAAGTTGTTTTAGCAGGGAATTGGCTGGTAATTGGCAAGATGCATTGAGAGGATCCATTAGTATACTTCACTATGCTTATCCCTCTTTGGGCTGGATGGATGCTGACAATGACAATGACAATGACAATGAACTCCTAGGAGCTGGAAAGTGTGAAGGTCTAAAACAGAGATTCTGGAGTGATAGTGTCTCCTAAGTCCTCACACCTGGTTTCTTAAAGACACCTATTCTGTAGGCAAGCTCCAAAGCTCCCTTTGGGTCAGCAGAGTGTGCCCTGGGGCTGAAAGAATGAACACTATCTCTTGGAAAAGGAGACTTAATGGAGTAACTCAAAGTCTTTGAGTTCACACACTGGCCCAGGACCAACTACAGCCACGGTCAGTTTTATTTGGCAGACACTCAATTTTTCAAAATTGAATTTTAATCCATTTAGGTGTAGCTTTTACATTCCAATTCACTAATAGCCTTTTCCCATTGTCCACCCTAGGCATACTTCATTCATGTATATTACCTATCAAACCCCTGTAGGTATTTGAGTTTTCAATCACTAATTGAAGGATACAGGGTGGAGAGGAAGTAAACAGTTTAGCCACTTAGGCTGAGGTTCCCCATCCATGTGTGTCCCCTTTCCTCCAGTAGGACAGGCACTTGGGAGGAAAATGGGATGGATCTATGCACACTGAGAAAGACCAAATGAGATTATGGTTGGTAGAAAGGGTTTTTTTGTTTGTTTGTTTCTTTTTTTAAACGTTTTATTGTGAATTATGTGATAGTTTACATGGGAGAACATTAGTTTTACATTCATCCTATCGTATATCATTTCATTGCCTTGGTTACAATCCCCTCCATACATCATCAACCAACCAAAGAGTATGTCCTACAAACCTGCACCCCCACCCCACAACCCATCCTGTCGTCAGCACACAGCCCCTCTCCCTCTCTGGGTCTAAAGTCCCCATCTGCCTCCATCTCAGGCATCACTGCTTCTCTGAGTAGGATTCCACTCTCTTCTCTTCTCCCTTCATGGTCCCAGGGACCTCTGTTCCTAGACTACAAAGTTAATTGCTCGCCTCCTTGCTACAAAATGTCTACCTTTACATCTCCAACCCTCACAATCAGTCCTGATAACAATTATTCACTATTGTATCACAAAAGACCTATCCGCATTTCCTTTCATCAGCCACACCTAGACAGATTGGATACTGCTCACTGGAGACTCTACTTTCCTCCACGCCCTCTGGATCTAGGTTCCCTCTTGAAAGCTTATAAGCCAGTCACTTCTTACCAGAAAGGTCTTTTAAAATGGAGATGTTTAAATAAGGCCCTTGCATTGTTTGAGTACAGGTAAGAAGTAGCTTTTTTTTTTTTTTCCAGCTGCCTTCCAGGTTGATTCATCAAATCAACTGCCACTTGAAAACAGGAGAATAGCATGGACTTTTCTTTCAGAAGACCAAAACTTGGGCTTCTACATTTACTTAGGGGGTCTTGGACATGTCCATTAGTACTTCTGAGCCTCAGTTTACCTTCCTAGAGATAATGATGACCATCTCACAGGATTGCTGTAAAGATGAAATGAGAAAATTCATGTTTGCTCCATACCAACTATAAAACCAAGGATGATGATAATTACTGTCAATTTGCCATCTTCATTTCTTCACCTCCCATTCTTTAATTCTATTCTCAGTGCCTAGTATTTATTACCAACTTTTCTGAAACCTTTAAGATTGTCTGTCACTTTCTTCTTGATATCCTTTATGTTGGTTCTAGGGCATCACACTATCTTGTTTTCCTACCTCCTTGCTGAATCTCTTCAGTCTCTTTCACCAGATGATGTTCTTTTTGGTCTAGAGATGATAGTTTTCCAGGACTCTATCCTTGGGATCCTGCCCACTATGTCCACTCACACCCTTGGTAATCTTCCTTGGTCTCATCTGGTTTGAAACACATACAGTATGGATTCTCAAATGTACATATATCTCGAGCACAGACTTTACTCCTGCTCTCCTGCTTCATACTTCCTGCCTTCTCCACACCTCTACTTACATGCCTGATCATCACTTCAGATCTAATATACTCTGAATAAACTCTCATTCTGCAACTTTAGTCCTCTCCTTTCTCGATAACTGGTATTACTTCTCAGCTATTTCTGATGCCTAAAACTCTGCAGTTACCCTTGATCTCTTCATCTACACCCCACATGCACTTCATCAGAAAATCACATTGACTCTACTTCTAAAATATATCCAAACTCTACTTCTAAAATATATCCAAAATCCAACCAGTTCTTACCATCTTCACCCCTGTCAGCGAGTCCAAGGCACTATGAATGGCTACCAACTAAAGAAGTCTCTGACCTCATCTTCTCCCACTGTCTTCATTGCACCATGCACCCCACCCACTGAAAATCTGAAGGATCACAAGATGGAAAATGCTTCTGACCACACATTTAAGGAACTCCCCCCACCCAAAGTCCTGTATTTAACCCTAACCTTCAGGAAAATGATAAATAATCAAAGAACTGCTCTCAGATATTTCCTGCTCTTGGTGTTCTATGTGGTTTTGGAATCACTCTATTTATTCATTATCAATTCACCTTTGTTAAGCACTTCCTATATTCAAAATACCCTCTCAGGCTCTAAGTAAAATAAGAATGATTAAGTAATGATCTCATCTGGTCTCATGACTTTAAATATCATCCTTTAAATATGAGGAGTTTCAAAATTTTTGTGTAAAAGTCCATGATGAGCATGAATACTGGCTATACTCATGACCCTCATACTTCTCAATGTTGAGGAGGGTTAAGAATTTTTTTGTAAACCATCTACTTTGGCAAGCCTTTACTAAACAATAAAAGCTGCTCACCTACCTCCACATATCAATTGACCAACAACTAGCAGCAGGGTTTATTAGATAACAGAATGGATGTCTTTGTCCATCTGTATATGGACCAAGAGGCAGTTGTTTGAACAGAACATGGGAACACTGAATGGTTTAAAATTAAGAAAGGTGTATGACAGGGTTGTATTCTTTCACCATACTTATTCAAACTGTATGCTGAGCAAACACTCTGAGAAACTGGGTTATATGAAGAAAAATGTGGCATTAGGACTGGAGAAGACTCATCAACAACCTGAATATGCAGATGATACAACCTTGCTTGCTGAAAGTGAAGAAGACTTAAAATATTTACTGATGAAGATCAAAGAGCACAGCCTTCGGTATATGTTGCATCTCAATATAAAGAAAACAAAAATCCTCACCACTGGACCAATAAACAACATTCTTATCAGTGGAGAAAAGAATGAAGTCATCAAGGACTTCATTCTTCTTGGATCAAATATAAACACTCATGGAAGCAGCAGTCAAAAAATCAAATGGTGTATTGCATTAGGCAAATCTGCTGCACAAAACCTTTTTAAAGTGTTGAAGAGCAAAGATGTCAGCTTGAGGACTAAGGTGCCTCTGACCCAAGCCACGGTATTTTCAATAACCTCATATGCTTGCGAAAGCTTGACAGTGAATAAAGAAGACCACAGAAGAACTGATGCTTTTGAGTTATGGTGTTGGAGGAGAATATTGAAAGTGCCATGGGCTGCCCAAAGAACCAACAGATCTGTGTTGGAAAAAGTGTAGCCAGAGTGCTCCTTGGAGACCAGGATGGCCAAACTTTGTCTCTCCTACTTTGGACATATTGTCAGGAGGGATCAGTCGCTGAAGAAGGATATCATGTTTGGTAAGGTGGAGGGTCAGAGAAAAAGAGGAAGACCCCCAGCGAGATGGACAAAGTGGCAGCATCAGCGGGCTCAAGTGTGGCAACAATTGTGAGGTTGGCCCAGGACCGGGCAGTGTTTTGTTCTGTTGTGCATAGAGTTGCTATGAGTCGGTACTGACTTGATGGCACCTAACAATGACAACAATGGATGTCTGGTTCATCTACATTGAAGACCACGTAACTTCACCATTTGGTGACAGAATGCCTCCTCGGCTCAGAATCTGTCAACAGGAACACTGCAATTATGTGCAATTCACTGGCAGGTCTAATAACTGCCGTAATTCCCAACTGGTGATGAATGTAATGATATTTTGAGATATCTGCAACAACTGTCATGTGATATGAAAATATCTGTGATTCCTACTGGTGACAAAGTTGTAGGCACGGCTAATACCACAGTGGTTTGTTGTCTACATTCATAATAGAAAGAAATGCTAAATTTCAGTCCAAGGTTATTGTTGTTAAGTCCTATAGCATCAATTCTAATTCATAGTGACCCTATATACAGAGCCATCCTCATAATAATTGCTATGTCAGAGAAAGCTAGGTCCAGAGTCACCCTCACAACTGTTTCTATGTTACAAAAAGGTAGGTTAGGGAACACAAAGATGTACTTTTCCTATCCAAATTCATAAATCCCCATAAGCTTAGAATCCATGGACCTCAGGTTAGGGCACTTGCTCTAGATCCTCATCTGCCATGAGCGTGGAGAAAGGGAAGGAGTATATAGAAAGCCTTTATGGGCCAGGTCTGACACCAGCACACATCTTTTCAATTCACACTCCACTGATGAGAATTTAGCCACATGACTACACTTCTCTGCAAGGGAAGTTGGGGAATAGAACTTTTTCTGTGTTCCCAAGAAGACCAAAGAACAGATTTGGTACACAGTCACATCCTCTACCCACCAAACTCATGTGTGTACCCTTTTAGCCACACACAGAACACATTCAGTCCCTTTCTAAGAAAGTCAAATCAAAGCCCCATTCAGCTTCTGCATTCAGCTCAGTCTCTTCGAGAACATTCTAAGTAATGCAGACATTTCCAGCAGGTCTGATGGAATTTCTCTTGGTCCAAAGACTTATGTGTGTTCTTGGTCCTAAAACCTTATCAGTGCCCCACCTTCCAGTCCTTCACACACCAATATATTGAATAATTGCAACAGCAATTGGACAACACAAGACAATCCCCTGATCTATAACCATGATGGAACCCTGTTCTGGCAAGAGATGTTTTTTGATTACACCCTGCATCTTCTCTCTGGGAGGAACTCCTCAATGTCTTCCACGGTCCTTGTTTTGTCCTCTGGAAGCATTATCACCTGTGGGGATAATATACTTATGGGGACTATACCCTATTTTGATTTCCTAGTTCGCTTCCTGCTCATGGAGGATTGGGAGTCCAAGTATTGTTTTGTTTCTTAATTTCATTTTTTTTTTTAAGTATTTTTCCCCTTCCTTCCCACCCATGGTAACAATCATAGAATGTTTCCTTCAACAAGATAACGTTTTCTTAACTTTTTACGACTGTGAACTCATACACTATTTGTCCCTTTGTGACTAATTTCACTCAGCAAAATGTCCTCTAGGTTCATCCATGTTGTGAGGTGTATAGAAGATTCATTATCTTTCTTTAACATTGCATAGTATTTCATTATGTGTATGTACCTAAGGTGTGCACCAAATTTTGTTGAACCAGCATTTAGGCTGTCTCCATCTTTTTGCTATTGTGACTAGTGCTGTGATGAACATGAGTGTGCACATATCATGAGGAACCTGTACAGACCAAGAGGCAGTCCTCCAAACAGAGCAAGAGAACACTGAATGATTTAAAATGAGGAAAGGTGTGTGTCAGGGTTGTATTCTTTCACCATACTTATTCAATCTGTATGATGAGCAAAGAATCCTAGAAACTAGATTATATGAAGAAAAGTGCATCAAGACTGGAGGAAGACTCATTAACAATCTGCAATATTCAGATGATACAACCTTATTTGCTCAAAGCAAAAAGGACTTAAAATACTTACTGATGAAGTTCAAAGACCACAGTCTTTGATATGCATTGCACCTCAGTGTAAAGTAAACAAAAGTCCTCACCACTGGACCAATAAACAACATCCATATAAATGGAGAAAAGATTGAAGTTGTTAAATACTTCATTTTGCTCACATCAACCATCAACATTCATGCAGTCA